>NC_136589.1:2565983-2630983 GCF_910589615.1 Taurulus bubalis | reverse complement strand
ACCTCGCTGCCTTCTTACTGAGAGCCAGCGGCTGTGCTGTTTGGTTTCTTTACCTCATATACATAGCTCGGCTAAATTATCTTAAAAAATCTCATAGCTCGAAGCTTTTTGAGCTGAGAGAAGAACAAACCCGTCTGACAGGAACGATCCGTCGGCCCTTCTGGCAGCTCCTCTTGGTGAAGCGGATCAGCAGGTAAATCCTGAACTTCCGTGCGTGTCAGCTGTGGCTCAGAATGTGGGCCCGGCTTTAATTACGTCAGGCTGAATGTCAAAGGCGTCATTCAACCCGAATGTGGCTCAGCAGAAGTTCGGGTTCGGTAGCTGTGTGTGGAGACGGAGAGGAGGTGTGAAGCCTTTTATTGCCTCTTGAGCCACGAGCCGCTGAACCAGCGTACCTGAGCGCCACCGGCTGTCCGGACCAAGTGTCTGAAAGGGATTCAAAACTGCAGATGGAGAAGGAAGGAGCTGCAGGATATTCACACCCCTGCACCCATTCATTATGAAAAGTCTCGAAACGGTAGAAATAGCCACAGTGCAGGTAAAATGAGATTAAATAGAACTTTATTAATCCCAAAGGGAATTATTGTGCCAGAGTTTCACGAAAGAAGAATGGCAACAAAAAAAGGAATACAAATATAAACATGTATGAGTAATATTATAACAGATATTAAGTGTAAAGAAATTATAGCAATAAAAGTAAGTACACAAAAAAGTAAAGATATCAAGTTTATAAGTAGTGATGCTAACAGCCGTGCTTAATGGTAAACTGAATATTGAGCATGATTTTTAGAGATATTGTCAATGATATTGAAACAGTCAAACATATTGCACATGCAATTAACATGTAGTATTGCACAATGTAAACACATTGTCATATTGCACATGATTGGGTTATTAATGTTTTCAGGAGTTTCATAGTTGGATGGCCACTGGAAGAAAATACTTCCTGTAATAAACAAATAAGCAGACTATGAATGGTAGATGGAGAGTTGAACTCTTATTGCACTTTCAAAGATATCCATCCATATCATCTGATGGGAGTTTTTAATGCAGATGTTCCAGACAAAAGCTTATTTTAAGATTCATAAATCACTGACGGCTGTACTGCATCCTGAAGTGTGACAGGTTAAGTGGTGCATTCTGGTGGGACCCTTAATTACAGGCTGCACTGCACGAGAGAGTATGGAACACGCTGAGCACCGACTGTCACTCATTACCAAGCTGTCACTCATACACCACTTCTGCGGCTTTGAGTGTGGGCTCAGAGGATCTGTCATCGGTGGGGAATTCTACAGAAGATCCTTTTGACATTTGGCAAAAAATGAGACGCGCGTAACAACCAAACTATTTGACGAGGATAACGTTCAAATCCAAATGTTAGAATACAGTACTAAAGGTTCTACAGGTAACAACGTCTGAACCGCTTTGTGTTGCCAACGTGTGAACGGATTGTGACGTCATTTAAAATATGAGACCTTCCCCGGCTTTCTGGGTTGTGGAGAAGCGGCTTTTGGTCTCAATTCTATGTAAAGGACTCGGGATACTTTAGCAAAAGATGTGACGTTTATCAGCGCTGCCGGGTCTCTTCAGCACAATCACTGTTTAGCTATCGGAGCAAAACGCTTCAGTCTTGACTGGATCACGTCAGACTGCCGCTGTCATTAATAACAAGGATTTTCTGAAAGGTACATAAACCTTTTACAATCAATTAATTGTGGAGGTCATCATCACGCAAAAATACCAAACTGTTTGGGCGCCAGGTGTCTGGCTGAGGGTCAACCTCGGTTCTGCAAAGAAAGAGATGTCTTTAAACTTGCATTCTCTCTCCTGACCACCAGGGGGTGACTCCTCTGGTTGTATAGAAGTCTATGCTTCATGTGTTAAAGCTACATTCTCTCTCCTGACCACCAGGGGGTGACTCCTCTGGTTGTATAGAAGTCTATGCTTCATGTGTTAAAGCTGCATTCTCTCTCCTGACCACCAGGGGGCGACTCCTCTGGTTGTATAGAAGTCTATGCTTCATGTGTTAAAGCTGCATTCTCTCTCCTGACCACCACGGGGCGACTCCTCTGGTTGTATAGAAGTCTATACTTCATGTGTTAAAGCTGCATTCTCTCTCCTGACCACCAGGGGGCGACTCCTCTGGTTGTATAGAAGTCTATACTTCATGTGTTAAAGCTGCATTCTCTCTCCTGACCACCAGGGGGCTACTCCTCTGGTTGTATAGAAGTCTATACTTAATGTGTTAAAGCTGCATTCTCTCTCCTGACCACCAGGGGGAGACTCCTCTGGTTGTATAGAAGTCTATATAAATGACTCTACTTCTCTTGATGTATTCCCTGAGTAAACATTGTAAACATGAGTTTATGTCTCAATATCTAGTTTCAAGTCTTCTTCAATACAGCATGATGTTCATTTAGTAAATTATGGTCATTTAGAGTCAAACAGACCATAAAGCAGGGGACGCTTTAGGGTTAGCTTGTAGAGAGTATTGTCCACAAGCTGCAATGGGGTCCTCCTTTGCCCGTGCTACACCCTTCCACCAAGTTTCATTAACATCGGTCCGGTAGTTTTTCCGTAATCCTGACTAGCCGAACCCACAATTTAATAAAACTTCCTCGACGAAGGAAACTAGTAAAACAAAACATAAAAATAGGACCAGAAGTTCGGCATTGAGCATCAAGGCCTGTGGACCGAGAGTGGCCTTGTGACCCTTCTTGCATAACATGGACCCTCCCTCACCCCTCTAAACACACACACACACACACACACACACACACACACACACACACACACACAGTCCTTGAGTCCGGGCCAGCGCTGGAAAGCAGAGCGGCTGAGAAAGCGGCTGGTTGCCCCCCAGTGAATACGCCGGCGCAGAGGCTCCGCCCCCCCGCCGCTCCGCTCAGATAACGGACCCGTTGTTGGTCCAGGACCCGAACAAAGACGACCCTGTCCCGCTGCTCCCGCCCGCCCTGCTCTCTGTCTCCGTGTCCGAGCTTTGATTTCCTCTGCGGTCGGCCAACAGGTATCTCTGACTCAAAGATTACCTGAACCACTCCCTCAGTCTCTCCATCCCTCCTTCCTTCCTTCCCTCCATCCCTCCATCCTCAGCCGCTCTCCTCCCGGTACTTCCTGCATAATGAGGACACGGAATTGGTTGATTAAGGGAAACTTTATATGGTTTGAGTGGTTTAGTGGGATCAAAATCTGAACTGTCAGGGAAATATGTTCTTGCATTCTGAGACGACATTTTGAGCTGCAGTTTTATTCAAAATATTGAAATCCTCCCAGCAGAATTCGAGGGAACTGGGTGTAAATCAGTGAGGTTGACGGCTCAGGGCCGGCCTGATGGATACAGACGGTATCTGTCTTTTATCTGGTCGTACATTCACTCATCTGTACCTTTTTTTTTTTTGGAGAGGAATGCAAAGGGAGATGTGTCAATAGCGTGTGTTTCCTCCATCAGGACGGCGTTATCTCTGTCGAGGACATCGACCTGGTGATGTCAGAGGGGCTAGGAATGCGCTACGCCTTCATCGGTCCCATGGAAACCATGCACCTCAATGCACCGGCAGGTAACGTTCCCTCTGTCGACGCTCAGCTCCCGTAGAGATGGATACGGCGTCAAAAACAAACAAAAAACAACAAGATGGCGACGGCAAAATCGCCAAAAAGTCGATCCACAACCCCAACGGGTGACATCACGACGACTACGTCCACTCAAGGAGAAGCTGCTAATTCTGTGAGACATGGGATTTATAGTGTGGAGAGAAGAATACATATATATGTATAACTTAATCTCCAGTAATTCAGGATAAATGAACATGTGAGTCGACGGTGACCGAGCTCAACATACATGTACTGTCCCGAGAGAATGAGCATGAACCCGCAGGGAGATGGAGAATATCAAAGGGGAGTGTGAAACCCAAAGAAAAACCCTGACTGTGTACACACACACACACACACACACACACACACATACACACACACACAGAGAGACACACAGAGAAAAAAGGACGGTTTGGCAGAACAAAGCAGTCTTTTGATGGGATGAATGCCCTCCCTCACACCAGTAATCTAAAACTCTCAGAGCCACATGGCGGCCTTCAGACCGGCTGCCAGCTCCACCTGTATCACAGTCCTGGAGCTTTCCTCCTCCAGGAATCAGCCACACAGTCGTGTTCACAAAAGATCGCTGAGACCGACATTATTCCTGTTGATACTTCCCCGGCCTTCAAATCCCTCCAATCAGATAGCGGAGCACTCAGGCTCTCCTGGTCCCTCAATGCCTCTCTTCCTGTCAGCCTTAATCTGTTTGTGGCTTTGCTCTTTAAACAGGCATCAGCTCGGGTTATTAAAGTGGTGATCCGGTTTTAACGGCATCCAAATGTCAGAAAGAAACCTTTCTAAAGACACGGTGGTACGATCCACTTCTCCGCCCGTCATGTCTTCACAGCACCGGTTATGAGCTCCGTGTTCGTGGCCTCCATCTAGAAATGTGGCGCCCGCTAAACGTTGCCCTCCGAGTTCTGGCTCGCTAGTTAGCAGTTTTGGCTGTGAGCGAGCGAGGCACGGGAGAATTCACACATTCACAAGGTGATGGTGTTATGGAGGCTTGTGAGGCGAGCGCATTATCCATTTCCCCGTTAATGACACGTGTGTTGATGCTCGAGCCGCTCCACAGGCGCACCGACACCGCTTTGTCCAACCTGCTTTTGTCCAACCTGCTTTTGTTTTACCTGTTTTTTTAACCAGTTTTTGAAGCTGTACTTCAGCGCCGCGCCTCGGTGAGATCAGCCCCAAGGTTTGTCCTTTGCAACCAAAATTATTGCTTATTATATCATTACATGAGACAAAAGTACTGCAATTTGCACACTTATGCACGCACATGCCTAAAAAGGGCATTTCCTTTACTTTTATGCTAGTATCTATTTGCACTATTCTTTGTACTGCAGTTCATTCTTCTATCTTCCATCCATCCATCCATCTATCCATCCATCTATCCATCCATCTATCCATCTATCCATCCATCTATCCATCCATCTATCCATCCATCCATCTATCCATCCATCTATCCATCCATCTATCCATCTATCCATCCATCCATCTATCCATCTATCCATCTATCCATCCATCTATCCATCTATCCATCCATCCATCTATCCATCTATCCATCTATCCATCCATCCATCTATCCATCCATCCATCCATCCATCTATCCATCTATCTATCCATCTATCCATCCATCTATCCATCTATCTATCCATCCATGATAATGGGTGGAAGGTGGATGGTTCTTCCCACAGTGTTGGGTGGAAGGTGGATGGTTCTTCACACAGTGTTGGGTGGAAGGTGGATGGTTCTTCCCACAGTGTTGGGTGGAAGGTGGATGGTTCTTCACACAGTGTTGGGTGGAAGGTGGATGGTTCTTCACACACAGTGTTGGGTGGAAGGTGGATGCTTCTTCACACACAGTGTTGGGTGGAAGGTGGATGGTTCTTCACACACAGTGTTGGGTGGAAGGTGGATGGTTCTTCACACAGTGTTGGGTGGAAGGTGGATGGTTCTTCACACACAGTGTTGGGTGGAAGGTGGATGGTTCTTCCCACACAGTTGGGTGGAAGGTGGATGGTACTTCACACACAGTTGGGTGGAAGGTGGATGGTTCTTCACACACAGTTGGGTGGAAGGTGGATGGTTCTTCACACAGTGTTGGGTGGAAGGTGGATGGTTCTTCACACAGTGTTGGGTGGAAGGTGGATGGTTCTTCCCACACAGTTGGGTGGAAGGTGGATGGTTCTTCACACAGTGTTGGGTGGAAGGTGGATGGTTCTTCACACAGTGTTGGGTGGAAGGTGGATGGTTCTTCACACACAGTTGGGTGGAAGGTGGATGGTTCTTCACACACAGTTGGGTGGAAGGTGGATGGTACTTCCCACACAGTTGGGTGGAAGGTGGATGGTTCTTCACACACAGTTGGGTGGAAGGTGGATGGTACTTCTCACACGACTCCGTCAGGCTGCATGTCAACACTCCTGCTACAGCAGGAAACACCAACAGGGTTTAAACCTTCTGAAGCTTCAGATTTCCACACGTTCCTAAATGAAGAGTGAATAATATGTTTGGTGTGAAGCTTCACCTCAGTGTGACGGAGCTATTTTAGTGGGCACCTTGTGACTGGTTTTAATTAAAGCGACGGTGTGAAGGAGCTCCGGCTCTCTTTGCATTGTTCAAAGCTCTTTGCGGCCTCAGCTGCTCACGTGCCTTCAGCCCGCGTACCGGTTTGTAGAATATCTCATGAATAAAGTGCGCCTTTTATTTTTCATCCTTTTTCCTACGAAAGTCCAGCAACATCCTGTCAGTTTATGCTCATAACGTGTGTGCAGTCCTTTCAAAACAAACTTCTGTCCTCACTGAAACAAAGCAACAACAGTTGTCAGATTTTTTTATTTTTACTGTGAGAAAACATATTAATCTTTAACACTTTATTTGAGCAGCACATGAATCATTCATCATTCATCAGCCTACATCCACACAAAAAAATCATTACAAATGAGTCAATGAGCAAAATGAGATAATAATCACGCTGCTTCCAGTGTTTTTAAACTAAACTGAAGGAGTTCAACGCAGTTTTCTTTTCAAAAGAGACCGACAGACCCGTGAAATGATTAATGATCGACAGAGAAATAATTTGACGTCTGAAATAATAACCACTTGTATCTGCTTTGTTCACTGTAACAGAAGAAATGTGCCTAGAATCCAATTATTAACCAAATACTTTGGATGTTTTGTAGTGTGTTTGTATGAGGTACTTCTACTCAGTCAGAGTTTTTCTGCAGTGGACGGAACAAATCAAAGTACTGATGTGGACGTATTTTCCTAAAAGAATCTCCATCGGTTTAAATGAACGTTATATTAATAATATTTATAGCCGCTCTGACCAGCTGTCCTCCCTCAGGTCTGGAGGACTACATGCAGCGCTACGGAGAGGGCATCACCAGGATCCTGACCTCCTTCGGGCCGGTTCCAGACTTCTCCGGCAGCGAGGGAGCCAAGAGCATCGTGAGCGTGAGTGTGACGCCACGCCTTTTCACTTTTCTCTTTAATGGCTCATCTCCGCCTGGTTTTGCGTGACTCGGTCACATGGAGAGATTGTTCCCGTTCTCCCCGTCACCAGATATCTGTGTGAGGAGGCCGCTGCCCCGTCGGTCACATACCGTCCCGGGCCGTTAAGATGTCACCGCGGCGCAGTAAATAACCAGAAGCCTCCCGAGTCGACAGTGTTTTAGTGACTCAGTGGATGCTAAGTGGTCCCGTCTCTCCGTTGTCTCAGAGAGTGAATTATTATACCGAGCTGAAGACTGATGTGTGTTCTCTGAGTCTCATGCGTCTCCGCCCTCTGCGTCCACAGGACATGTGCCAGCTGATTCCCGGCGACCAGCAGCACCTGTTGGCCCGGATGGAGAGGAGGGACCGGCTCCTCATGGGGTTGGCCCGGCTGAAGAAGGACCACTGAGACCAGTACGAGTCAAAGAAACCTCACTGAGACCAGTACGAGTCAAAGAAACCTCTGATATCACTGGAAACAATTACGTGGAACTGGTTGACAGATGGGATCAAAAGTACATTTAAAAAAAGAATGATATTTTGGGATTGACGTTCAGCTATAATGAACATTTGTGCTCTTGACATTTATTTTAACGGACAGTAGATTTATTATCTTTGTCTGCAACGTGGCCTCAAGGTTGTGGTGAAATTAAAGGTCTTGATTCAAAGTATTCGTCTCAGGTGTTGCACACAAACAACGTGAATAAAGTCTGGGGAAAAATGTAATAAAGAATAAAATAACAATTAAATCAAGTGTTTATTCTCTCGGTGTTTGATTCTCGGAATAAAAGATATAATAACGCTATGCATTCCTGTGTGTGTGTGTGTGTGTGTGTGTGTGTGTGTGTGTGTGTGTGTGTGTGTGTGTGTGTGTGTGTGTGTGTGTGTGTGTGTGTGTGTGTGTGTGTGTGTGTGTGAGAGAGCGTGACAAAGCGTCTGGTGGAACAATGAGAGGAAAGTTGTCACGAGTGGATCTGTTTACAGCCGCTGTGACTTCTCTGCAGATTCAATGTCACAGTGACGAGTTCTCATGATTTTAGCGTGTAGCTGCAGTCACGAGCGAAGCGGAGACATAAACATGCTTATTATACACAGAGTACATGCAGAGGTAGGATAACACGTATTAAGTCTTCATAAATACGTGTTAATGTTTGTGTTATGTAGCTGTTTGCCGGTATATTAAAGCTGTGATCTGGTTTATTGCACCTTTAATATCACATCTGGAGTCAGAAGCTTTATTGTTTATTGTGACACAAACAGAAAAATCAACAATCACAGTTTAATAGTTTGACATCATTTAAAAATAGAAAATATGGTCAACAAATAGAAGTATGTTAAAACAATGTAGCTGTAAAGATTAAACATGTATTTATTCACATTATTTTTTAATATATATTGCTGGGTACCATGTGAATAAAAGCCTCATTAATACAACAATATATTTATTTGTTTATTACGTTTTGTAATCTTAATTTGAGCAATCAAAGACACTAAAGTTATGAAATATGTTCAAATAACACATATGTGCTTTACTTCACATCTGCTTGAAGGTGAATATTGGGTAAAAATGAATCAGATATGTGAAGAATACAGAATATTGTTGTGTAAAGCAGACAACAGACGTTACTAAATACATTTAATATGATTTGTTTATTCCATAAAGGTGTGAATTCATGAGCAAAGCTCTTTGTTCCTGGTCCATGAATGCAGCAGCAGCTCAACCGCCTCGTTCTTCTGGAACTCCGACTGACTCATGTCATAATCAATCATAATCCTTCTGCTGGTTAAGTGCAATTTACTGAAGTACTTCTACTCCACTCTATCTGACGTCTTTAGTGACTTTTCCACAGCAACAGGAGCCATTCAGGGTCAAGTGTCCTTCTCAAGGACACATCGACATGGACTAGCGGAGCCGGGGCTCAAACCACCGGTCCTCTGATTGAAGGACGGACCTGCTAACCACTGAGCCACAGTCGCCCCTGTTTTCATGTCAATACTTAGTCGACACAAAGCGATGACGTGTTATAGATTCAGATGAAACTTTATTGATCTCCATGTGAGACATTACAGATGAATATTAATTTGAGTTTGTTTATAACTTTTAACACTTTGGTTTATAACTTCTACACTTTGGTTTATAACTGTTACACTTTGGTTTATAACTTCTACACTTTGGTTTATAACTGTTTCACTTTGGTTTATAACTTCTACACTTTGGTTTATAACTTCTACACTTTGGTTTATAACTGTTTCACTTTGGTTTATAACTTCTACACTTTGGTTTATAACTTCTACATGTTGGTTTATAACTTCTACACTTTGGTTTATAACTGTTACACTTTGGTTTATAACTTCTACACTTTGGTTTATAACTTCTACACTTTGGTTTATAACTTCTACACTTTGGTTTATAACTGTTACACTTTGGTTTATAACTGTTACACTTTGGTTTATAACTTCTACACTTTGGTTTATAACTTCTACACTTTGGTTTATAACTGTTACACTTTGGTTTATAACTTCTACACTTTGGTATATAACTGTTACACTTTGGTTTATAACTTCTACACTTTGGTTTATAACTTCTACACTTTGGTTTATAACTTCTACACTTTGGTTTATAACTGTTACACTTTGGTTTATAACTGTTACACTTTGGTTTATAACTGTTTCACTTTGGTTTATAACTTCTCCACTTTGGTTTATAACTTCTACACTTTGGTTTATAACTTCTACACTTTGGTTTATAACTGTTACACTTTGGTTTATAACTTCTACACTTTGGTATATAACTGTTTCACTTTGGTTTATAACTGTTTCACTTTGGTTTATAACATCTACACTTTGGTATATAACTGTTACACTTTGGTTTATAACTGTTACACTTTGGTTTATAACTTCTACACTTTGGTTTATAACTGTTACACTTTGGTTTATAACTGTTACACTTTGGTTTATAACTGTTACACTTTGGTTTATAACTTCTACACTTTGGTTTATAACTGTTACACTTTGGTTTATAACTGTTACACTTTGGTTTATAACTTCTACACTTTGGTTTATAACTTCTACACTTTGGTTTATAACTGTTACACTTTGGTTTATAACTTCTACACTTTGGTTTATAACTTCTACACTTTGGTTTATAACTGTTTCACTTTGGTTTATAACTGTTACACTTTGGTTTATAACTTCTACACTTTGGTATATAACTGTTACACTTTGGTTTATAACTGTTACACTTTGGTTTATAACTTCTACACTTTGGTATATAACTGTTACACTTTGGTTCATAACTGTTACACTTTGGTTTATAACTTCTACACTTTGGTTTATAACTGTTACACTTTGGTTTATAACTTCTACACTTTGGTTTATAACTTCTACACTTTGGTTTATAACTGTTACACTTTGGTTTATAACTGTTTCACTTTGGTTTATAACTTCTACACTTTGGTATATAACTGTTACACTTTGGTTTATAACTGTTACACTTTGGTTTATAACTGTTTCACTTTGGTTTATAACTGTTACACTTTGGTTTATAACTTCTACACTTTGGTTTATAACTGTTACACTTTGGTTTATAACTTCTACACTTTGGTATATAACTGTTACACTTTGGTTTATAACTTCTACACTTTGGTATATAGCTGTTACACTTTGGTTTATAACTGTTTCACTTTGGTTTATAACTTCTACACTTTGGTTTATAACTGTTACACTTTGGTTTATAACTGTTTCACTTTGGTTTATAACTTCTACACTACACAAAAAAGTAGTAGAAAAAACTTTTGAAATAAACTCATGGGCTGTATTTAAATACAATGTACTTGTACTTGTACTATTTCAATTAGTATGCATCATTAGAGTTACGCAGGTGGAAATATTGCACTTTTTACTCCACTCATTTTATTTAATAACTTTAGCTACTTTGCAGATTCTGATCAATAATGCACAAATATAATGAACAAATAAACGAGGATGTATTATTATAGCTTAAGACTTTATTGATTACTGGAGATGAAATACACAAACTAAGCAGTACCTTTACTGCAACATAATGCATCAATCTTTAGGAAACAGTAATATATTCTGCAAGTACTTTTACTTCAATGTATTATTTGTACTTCTAACAGAGTATTTATTTATGTGGTACTACTGTTTCTTCAGTAATCTGAGTACTTATTCTGCCTGAATACTTAAATAATAAATAAAAGAGGTTTAACCCAACGAGCTGATTCATTTCTCCTCAGCGTTCAACAGGTAAAGCGTTTATCTGCCAATTAGGAAACGATGCGTCATCACGAAGCCCCGCCCCTCCTGGCCCCGCCCCCTCGGCAGGGCCATGAAACCTGCGCGAGACTCAGGTGCGCGTCAGTCAGCTGGAAGACGAGCGCGAGACGAACCGAGTCTCTAGACCTACAAGTCGGTTCTGTTGGAGCGCGAGGGAACATCCATCTTTTCAAATCATTAAGGATTAATTGTTTTCTCTTCGTGGCTGATTTGTATTTAATATTTAATCTCTACATAAACAGGTGAGTTATTGTTGTTATACGTGTTGTGTTGCTTAACAGGCTATACTTATAATAGTGTTCATTACAATGATTAGTATTATATTCAGCATGTATATGTATATTAAACTCACATTGAATACATTCTGGTAATTTTATTTTTTTTAAAAAGCCCAAACATTAAAATGTTAAATACCAATATTCTTATGAAGGATAGCAGGAATGCAGATGACGTCATCTTCATGCATCTCTTTAAATAAATAAATCAATAAAGTACAAACAGCAGTGGAAGAGAAAGGAGATCATAATGTAATTCATGTTCCAGGCGATTTTCAATCTAATAGATGATGACATAATGTTAGTGGTGATATTGAGTCAAACATGTTTTAAATGTTACTTTCTGGTTTGAAAAGTGCTTTTATAAAATGACAAATAACAACATTCCCATGTTGTTTGATTCATATCTGGCTGCTCAGAATAAAACTGTGGTCTCATACCTTTATATATTTGTACTTATTTTAATTCCATATGATCCTGTTGATCATGTATTAACCTGGTGACGGTTCATGAGACCCCACCACGTCTACCGAGCAAGAACCACAGTCATTGTTGTTGAGATTCCTTCTGCTGCTGCTTTGTGTCACACCGTTCTGTGGTTCACAGACGTGGTAGTCGTCTGTCTTTCTGAGGTCTTTCTGTCTCTTTAAGGTCTTTCTGTCTCTTTAAGGTATTTCTGTCTCTTTAAGGTATTTTTCTGTCACAGGGATGCACGACGAAATTCAGTCGTAGCTCATTTGTAACACAACAAATGCATAACAAACAAAACAAACAGAAGCAGTAGTGCATTTTCAGAAATTGCATCATAAGGAGTCAATAACAATATCATTCTGTGTCTCTTTGTGGTTGTTTAGAGTCTTTGTGGTTGTTTAGAGTCTCTGTGGTGTTTTTGAGTCTCTGGTGTTTTTGAGTCTCCTCCCTGCTGGGACATGTGTCTTTGAGCAGGACCTCTCAGTTGAAGGCCAAAGGCCTCCTGACCCTCTGGGCCTCTGTGTCAGCACATCAACACCATGCAGCCAGCCACGTGTTGTATTCATAATGTATACTTAAGGGAATCATCCCAAACGAGCCGCTTGTGAGGATCAAGGTACCCCATGTGCTTCATCAACCCTCCTCCTCCTCCCTCTGCAGGTCTTCCTCCTCCTCCTCCTCCTCCTCCACCATGACTTGGGGAGCGCTCTACGCTCAGCTGGGCGGCGTCAACAAACACTCCACCAGCCTGGGAAAGATCTGGCTGTCCGTGCTCTTCATCTTCCGCATCACCATCCTGGTCCTGGCCGCCGAGAGCGTCTGGGGCGACGAGCAGTCGGACTTCACCTGCAACACGCAGCAGCCCGGCTGCAAGAACGTCTGCTACGACCACTTCTTCCCCGTGTCGCACATCCGCCTGTGGTGCCTGCAGCTGATCTTCGTGTCCACGCCGGCGCTGCTCGTGGCCATGCACGTGGCCTACAGGAACCGCGGGGACAAGCGCACCATGCTGGCCTCCAACGGCACGGAGCAGACGTCGGCGAGCGACCTGGAGACGCTGAAGAAGAGGCGCCTGCCCATCACGGGCTCGCTGTGGTGGACCTACACCTGCAGCCTCTTCTTCCGCCTCATCTTCGAGGGCGGCTTCATGTACGCGCTCTACTTCGTCTACGGCGGCTTCCAGATGCCGCGGCTGGTGAAGTGCGAGCAGTGGCCCTGCCCCAACAAGGTGGACTGCTTCATCTCCCGGCCCACGGAGAAGACCATCTTCACCATCTTCATGGTGTCGTCGTCCACGCTGTGCATGGCGCTGAACGTGGCCGAGCTGGGCTACCTGGTGGTGAAGGCGCTGCTGCGCTGCTCGGCCCGGGCCAACCAGAGGAAACCCCCGTACGCCACCTCGGACATCGCGCTGCTGGACAACAGCCACCTGCATAACGTGAAGAACGAGCTGCTGCTCACCACCGACTCGCACCCGACCACCAAGATGTGTTGAGGGACCGGCGCCAGTGGCGGAGGGAGGAGAGGGGAGGGAGAGGGGGGGGGGGGGGGGGGGGGGGGACCACAGAAGAAGAGACGCAGCAACCCCCAGGCTCTACATGTACACATCCTCAAGAACTTTTTAGTTTAAGTTTGTTTAAGAGTTTTGTCACGGAAGTTGTAGTCGGCGCCCGAAGGGATTGACGGTGTGCCATCCATCCATCCATCCATCCATCCATCCATCCATCCATCCATCCATCCATCGGAGCGCCCCGAATGAAATGAAGAACAAAAACATGTCTAAACCGTTATTAATTTAACACTATTATTATTATTTTAGTAATATTACCACACAAAAAAATCCCCCAGACAACATAACCAGCCTGTCAAGGAAGCCACGCCCTCGATGTCCCAGCGCCCGGTCGCTTTATTCAAACATTAATTACATTTAATTTAATCAACAAAACCACTTTGTTAGGGTTGAGGACAAAAAACCTCACGGCTGAGCTTCAATACGTAAAGTAACTCTAACTACGGTCTCCTGGTTGAAAGTCCTGTGTTTTGGGCTCTTAATACTTCTCCATGGGTTCACGTCGTTGTCACGTGATGCTGTGGAAAGGCCTTAATAGCTAATGAACAGCGAGAGTTACTTCTTCCACTTTAAATTTACTTTAAAGTTAAAGAACTTATAAACTGAAATACAGTTTTTTTTCTCAGAGACAAAAAGATGAAATCTCGTCTTTTGGCACCACATTTGGAGGCGAAGCAGCTTTTTGAGGCAGAGGCTCATCCTGCGATTGTTACTTTAATTAAAGATTCAAGATTAAAGATATTTTTATTGTCTTAAGCACAGATAACAGTGATTCTGTGCAATGAAAAGCTTATTTTGCTGGGTCCTCCTAACACACAGAATTACAATAAGCGTAAGGTAGGAAATAAATAAAAATAAGGAATGTAAAACATGAACTATATGTTTAATATTTCTGCACCTGCGGGTCCTCCCTCCTCGTCCTGCACCCAGCGGGAGGCGGTCATGGAGGTTTTAACTTATTCTTCAGTCTGAATTTGCTTGAACGTTTTGTTGTATTTTTAATGGGAGAAGAATGAGTCGACACTGACACCTGGTGGTTCCACGAGGAACCGCAGAGAGCACACTCGCCTTCCTCAGAGGCCTGAAGGATTTATCTGGTGATGAAGAAGAGGAAGGAGAACAAATGAAGTCAGGAAAAAAAAAGCAGAAAATGAAAAAAAAATGAAAAGTGCCTTTATGAATTTTTTATAGTGCCTAGTTTACAAGAGGTGACATTTTAAATATGTGTTTTTACATTAATTGATGAGTTTTTATGATCCTGCTGTATTGAATCAAGTGATTGTAGCGTGAAGTTTGGAACATTCATAGTTGAATATGTTTTCTATAAATCATGCTTTTATTTTGGTGGGTTTATAATGATCAAGAAGTGTGTTGCACAACATGAGATGATGCTGATAAAGACTGTATTATAATAACCTGCCAACACAGATCTAACCGGTCTGATGCGGTTTCATCGGACCTGAATGTCTTCTGAAGGTTCTGCATGAGAGTCGAAGGAGAATGTTTTGCATATTTTCACACCTGCATGTCATTTGATAAAAGAAATATGGACAAATAAGAAGGACTGGACTGGATGTTTTTATTCTGCAGTCAGCGAGTGCTGCAGACTTCTCCGTTAGCGTTAGAAGTTATATAATAATAAATATATATATATAATATATATATAACAACATTCAAGCTCAAGGACCAGATGCAATGTGTTGACAGGCGAAACGTAAATGTGCTGCACGAGAAGTAACATTAATATATATCCACAAAGAATCACAGGTGTGACAGAACAAATTGCATAATTGATCAAGTCTTCAAAAAAAGAGCCAAAAAACCAGAAACATTACATAAGACGCTTGACTGGAAATATTCTAAATCTGTCTCATCGTGTTTTCCAAATATTAATTCAATATTAACCATATGTTGGTGTTTTGGAACTTTTTATTTTTTTCCCATTAAACGCTTTATTATTCTCAAAGAGTTTCTTTCAAAAAGCAAGATTAATAAACTAGACAATTTAAACATGTGTTTAGGGATTGCCCCCGAAATATACAAATATTAGGTTTCCAATTCGGCCAATAACTAAAAAAAAAAATTATATATATACAATATATATATTTTTATATTATTAGAGAAATATTTTTTCATAATATAAAAAAATATATATATATATAATATATTTTTTGTATTAATGCTCATATATTGAAACCCCACTCATGAGCCAGATAATCCTCCATATTATTATTATTTAGTTTTAATATTATGATTGAATTATTATTATGAAATAACAACAACAACAATATGAATGATAATAGATTTAATAATAACATTGTTACATCTTTATGAATCTTTAATGAACAACCAGCTGGCTGTCAGCTTTCAGCACGAGCCTCATGTTAACGCCCACTAATCACGGTGGGCGGGGCTCCAAGAATAGCTCGAGCTGAATTGGTCACATCTGTGTTGTTTAAAATAAAATAAATCACCGTTTAAGATCATAAACCATCAGAGTCATGTGTTTATGACGCCGTGACCTTTGACCTCTCGCTTTCTGTCTCTAAATGGTCGTTTCCTCAGCTGTTAAAGCCGACTGACAGCTGATCACATCTGATCCAGATGTGATCAGCTGTGATCAGCTGTGATCATCTGTCAGCTGACGTCTTCACGTGACCCTCCTGTTAAAACACATTTCCAACGTAGAGACGTGAGACGCCGCCTTTGATGCCACATCTCGTTGAAGCTGAGATTGAAACGCGTTTCTCTCCAACAACAAACTAATGAACCCATGAAGACATGAATATGTGTAATTGTGTTTTGTACATAACATTAAAAAAAAAATCACATTCACACTTTGATCATTGGAGTAAAACATGAATAAAACATTGTTTGTGTACATTAAGTCTGTTTCACGTTTTCCTCTTATTTCATTTTAGAGTGAAAATATGAGAATATTACGCACATTTTCTCTTTTATTGACTTGATTGAAAGTAACGTGTATGTGTCGAAAGGGTTCGTCCTAAATGTACTGAGAGCATTTAAAGCTGCATCTTCACTTCATGAACACATCAATAATATTATGAACTTTTAAACTGTTGCATTGATGATGTCATGCTTCATGTAAAGTTCAGAGCAACATACTCATGGAACAAATTGCGCGCAAGTTTTTTTGCCAACTTTTACGCACATTTTAGGAGTTCTTCTTCTCCTCCTTCTTCTCCTTCTTCTTCTTCTCCTCCTTCTTCTCCTCCTTCTCCTCCTTCTCCTCCTCCTGCATGGTGCTGTGCACGTGGGCGTGGTGTGTCCGCGGCCATGCGGATGACTCTGCGGACTCCCTCATGATGGCCCCACAATGTGACAGTCCGGACATGGCAGGACCCGGGAGGCAGCTCCGCGTGACCGAGCCCCGCGTCCCCCTCACGGCCTCCGACAAATAACCGCAACGCAAGGAGGAACTTTATTTTTTACATTTTTTGAATTACTTTGCGCGAGTTCACGGGCTGCGGGACGGAAAGAGACGCACAGCCTGGAGGAGTCTGCGCGTGAGTGAGTCAGAGAGTTTATTTATAGGCTTAACTGTAACTAGGACCCGTGGAGGAGCAGCGGCGGCTCTGGACCCGGGCCGGAGGAGGAGGCCCTGCAGCCGCTTCACACCCACATGATGACGGCGCCGGGATGGAGGATGGATTTGCTTCTCGTGTTTAAAATCACATCTTCGGCCTAAAGGTACGACGGGAAAAAAAACTAATCTCTGCTGTCAATATGATCCTGGACACACTTCCCTTCATGCACCGCTGCATTTAAGATAAGATAAGATAATCCTGTATTAGTCCATGTTGCTTCCATGACGCGTTTTCTTCATACTAGTGGGGAAAAACACATTTATTTTACTACTTTGCTTTAGATTTCTCGTAAATTCACAATAAATGACCATTACATAATGCCTCATTTGCATATTTAAACATTACAATTCATAAAACTCCTCCTCTTAGTGTCAGTGATGAAGTGGTGAAGTTTCATGTGTTGACCCTCTTCACCTGTAGAGTCTTCATCATGGTGTCATGTCACTAAACTTCTCTTTAAAGGACGTTTTCTCTCATGAGTTTGTTCACAACGCATTTATAACCTCATTTATATAACTTTAATTACTAAAAACATGGCGAAAATGTATTTTTTAAATGTCTGTTGACAGTGTTTTCTGATTTATGGAGTAAAACAAAGAGATATCATAAACCCCATCTGTAAAAACATTTGACTCTAATACATCAACAAAATGAAACAATCATTTTTAACCTGACTTTATTCAGTGTTTAGATTTATGTTCTGATAATTAGCTCAAATTTAACAAGATACTGCATTCTGTACATTTCAGAAAAGTTGTAATACAAAACAATGTTTTTCTTTAATGTCAGAAATCAACTGAGGAAGTTTCATGGTGAAATATTTCAGTTAAATATAGTTTTTAGCCGATATCGCCGCCGTGTCTGCACATGAATGAGTAAAGTAGCTGAAGAATGTGATCAGGTCATTAAGAGCTGCTTCAGGTCCACTGAACCAGAAGAGGACACAAAGCTGACAAAAGCTCAGCGGTCTGGACTCTGGCAGCGTCGGCATTGTCAGCTCACGGCTTTGTAGCTGACGTCCGGCACAGAAAATACCTCAAATACCTGCAGAGCGCAGAGAAATGTGACTTCTAGTGACTAAGTCAAAGGATGCAGGATCCATGGTCCACATGTGGATACATTGTTGCTCCAAACACACACAAGCGTTCATGTTTGCTTTGATCATGTTGGTTAGAAAAGAAATGACTCGCTGACTAAAGGTGTGTTTTCTCTTCCAGGTGTCGCACAGATTGTGAACCCTAGTCCATGGATGTATTACTTTTAATACAAGAATATTTTAGTAAGTGTCTCCGCTGCTCGGTGTGATGAATGTGTTGTCCATCTCTATGTCTGTGTTTTCAGTGGATAAAACACACATATCTGTGTTAAATAAAAACACACATATCTGTGTTTTCAGTGGATAAAACACACATATCTGTGTTTTCAGTGGATTAAAAACACACATATGTGTGTTTTCAGTGGATAAAACACACATATCTGTGTTTTCAGTGGATAAAAACACACATATGTGTGTTAAATAAAAACACACATATCTGTGTTTTCAGTGGATAAAAACACACATATGTGTGTTTTCAGTGGATAAAAACACACATATCTGTGTTTTCAGTGGATAAAAACACACATATGTGTGTTTTCAGTGGATAAAAACACACATATCTGTCTGTAAATATAAAATCGTTCTTACACAAACTTGAAAAAGCTTGTTAACTAAGCAGGTGTAGACTTAGTGTTAAATCTGTGACAGAATGGACAAAACATGCTCTGATTTCATCTTTTTAAATGTGAGCACGCGCTCATTTTCTCTGATTTATATCTTTGTTTGGATATTTATTGTCTTAGATTGCAGTGAAGCTTTTCGATTCAATCACTGGTGCTTTAAGATAAGATAAAATAAAAATAATCTTTTATTAGTCCTGCAGTGGGGAAATTG
This sequence comes from Taurulus bubalis, assembly GCF_910589615.1. Classification (NCBI taxonomy): domain Eukaryota; kingdom Metazoa; phylum Chordata; class Actinopteri; order Perciformes; family Cottidae; genus Taurulus; species Taurulus bubalis. Next base: position 2,611,723 of record NC_136589.1, on the reverse strand, counting down.
CAGGATTACAGCAGCAGTGCAAAAAAAAGTAATATAAATAAACAGTAAAACAGTAAAGAAGAATACAGTAGAAATATTAAATATACAGACGGAATAAAACAAGTATATAAAGTACTTAAATGTATTTATATTGCACCAAATTAGTGTTACAGTTGACAGGGAGGGAGAGGAGTGTGTGTGTGTGTGTGTGTGTGTGTGTGTGTGTGTGTGTGTGTGTGTGTGTGTGTGTGTGTGTGTGTGTGTGTGTCCATCTCTGCTAAATGCTGTTTTCGAACATTATAATGTTGATCTCAGCACATGCCTGCTGGTCAGTGGAGCGAGGTGAGAGAGAGAGAGAGAGAGAGAGAGAGAGAGAGAGAGAGAGAGAGAGAGAGAGGGAGTGAACCAGGGTTCAGCCCAACAGGTGGTCTATACAGTAAACCAGCCGGTGTTTGAGGCCAATGCTGTGTTTCCATTTTCGATATCCGACGCCTACGAGGCAGTTTTCTACAAAGAACATGTTCAGCTGAGCGCTTAAAAAAAAGAAAAGAGGAGAGAAACATGTCCGCTCATCACCTCCGTGTCCTGGTGTGTTGGTATGTGTTCAGACCAGCTTTGGTTCCTTTAACTTCCTCTTCCTCTGTGCCCTCCAGCCTGTACTTTCCCCAGAGGCTAGACATCTTGCAGCATGGGCGACTGGAGCTTCCTGGGCCGGCTGCTGGAGAACGCTCAGGAGCACTCGACGGTCATCGGCAAAGTGTGGCTGACGGTCCTCTTCATCTTCAGGATCCTGGTGCTGGGGGCGGCGGCCGAGGAGGTCTGGGGCGACGAGCAGTCCGACTTCACCTGCAACACGCAGCAGCCCGGCTGCGAGAACGTCTGCTACGACGAGGCCTTCCCCATCTCGCACATCCGCTTCTGGGTGCTGCAGATCATCTTCGTGTCCACGCCCACGCTCATCTACCTGGGCCACGTGCTGCACATCGTCCGCATGGAGGAGAAGCGGAAGGAGAAGGAGGAGGAGATGCGCAAGGCCAACAGGTGTCGAGAGGAGAAAGAGCTCCTTTATAGAAACGGTGGAGACGCAGGAGGAGGAGGAGGAGGAGGAGGAGGCAAGAAGGTGAAGCCGCCAATCAGGGACGAGCACGGCAAAATCCGTATCCGGGGCGCGCTGCTGCGTACATACGTGTTCAACATTATTTTCAAGACCCTGTTTGAAGTGGGATTCATTCTGGGCCAGTACTTCCTGTACGGCTTCCAGCTGAGGCCCCTGTACAAGTGCGCCCGTTGGCCCTGCCCCAACACCGTGGACTGCTTCATATCCAGGCCCACCGAGAAGACTATTTTTATCATATTTATGCTTGTGGTGGCTTGCGTGTCTCTTTTGCTGAATTTGTTAGAGATCTACCACCTCGGGTGGAAGAAGGTCAAACTGGGCATGTCCAACGAGTTCGCCCGGCATCAGGAGTCGGCGCGCCGCGCCGTCGACATCGCGCGGCCCGAGTGTTCGGCCTCGGCCTGCAGAACTGCCCCCTCCGGCCTCAGCTGCCCTCCCGAGTACACGGAGGTGACGGCGGGCAGCGGGGCGTTCCTGCTGCCGGCGAGGCCGGAGGCCGCGCCCTCGGCGGCGGCGGCGGAGTTCAAGGTGGAGGAACTCCAGCGGGAGGAGCCGCTCCGCCGGGCCTCGCCCCCCTCCTCCGCCTCCCACTACTACATCAACAACAACAACCACAGGCTGGCCGCGCAGCAGAACTGGGCCAACCTGGCCACCGAGCAGCAGACTCTGGAGATGAAGGCCTCCACCCCGCCCTCCCCATCCTCCTCTTCCTCCACCAGCACTGACAAGCAGCAGCTGCTTCCTCCTCCGACCAGCAACGCCGGCAGTAACACCAACTCAACCGCCACCGCCGCCTCCGGCAGCAGCATCGCGTCCAACGCAGGCAGCTGGAGCGGCGGGAAGAGCGAGCAGGAGGAAGGCCACGCCGCCGCCGCCGCCAGCGCCACCGTGGAGATGCACGAGCCTCCGGTAGCGGTCAGCACGGACCCTCGGCGGCTCAGTCGGGCCAGCAAGAGCAGCAGCATCAGGGCCCGGCCGAGCGACCTGGCGGTCTAAATCTCTTCAGCGCTTCCCCAAAACACTCCACAGAAAAAGAACAAAAATCCACAGAAAAAGAACAAAAATCCACAAAAAAAGAAAAATGAGACGGGGAAGCAGAATAACCCCAAAAACCGTTTCGGTTCATGTGAAAATAAGTCGTTGGTTTAGTGCGATCGGTGAGTTGAAGAGTAGTTTTCTTTTCTTTTCTTTTTCAAATGTGATCCTGCAGTGCGATGAAGTCAGGAAGGCTCCGCCCACAGGCGGGGGGGCAGCGGAGGACATTGTGATGTCATAGTTTTGCAGAAAAATGGACACATCGTGTTTCCTTTGACGGGAGGAAGAGATCTCACGGTGGTTCTCTACTTTTATTCTTCTTTTTGTTGAGCCTAAAGGACAAAATATTACAAATGAAATGTCCAAAAAAACAATGACTGGATATGTTCATTTTTATTTTATCTGGACGAAGCGCAGGTCAGCTGGCGTTGTTGTGCTGTTACTGGATGTGTAGACGGATGTCTCTGGACTCTCAGTTAAAGCCCCACGCGTTTGTCCTTTTTGACCTTGAAGCTCTTTTTCTGCAGCACTTCCTGAATCTCACCCAACAAACACCAGTTGTGCTAAAGGTCATTCACCAGCAGGTGCAGCCCTACAACTCACCGATTCACTGACTAGTTTGCACGGCAACGCTTTGTTTTTTTGTTTTTTTTTACCCATGATCCATTGCGGCGCTTGGTGCAGAGACTACAAAGATTGCAACTGAGATGGAATAAATATCAGTGGACTGATGTGATATTCCCAGAGTCCTTAGAATAAACATTGGCCAAAGCTGCAAGGGGGAAGTCTTTCCTGTGATGACCCAGAATGCACTTGGGTCTCTACGAGCGCTACTTTGCCGATAACCCAAGAGATTAAAAACCTTCCCACGACGTTGTTAGTTGACATAACAGGAAAATAGTCCCTTACGCTGTCGCCTCCAGTCAACATCTGGGAAGAAGACCGCTCTCTACTTCCTGCACAAACCAAAACATGTTGCATATGTCAAAGATATTTTTGCTCTCAAACTTACAACCCCCACCCCCTGGGGTCTTAACACTTTAACGATAAAAAAAGGATGCAGTCGACTCGGGCGGCTTCTTTTTTCTTTTTCTCTTGTTCTTCTTGATTCTTGTTCCTGTGCTGTTCGGCTCGTTCACAGCAGGCACTCACTTAACACAACAAGGGTCTCCTTCTTCTTCTTCTTCTTCTTCGCTTCATAACCACCTTAATCCATTGTCGTGTCCTGTGAGTTCACCTCTGGCGCAGAAAGAGACAGTAAGACTGTATGGACACTGCATTGGACAATGTTGCACTCACAGGGCACGACGACGCAACACGTATATGTTGGTGCAACAAGTGGTTCATACACTGGAGTAAGATCACAATGACACCTGCTGTTTTATTTTCATTTTTAGAGGGGGCTGGGATTACAGCGTGATGGTACTGTATGGTGTAAGAGTATCTGCACCCTTACAGGTATAATGTCTCACTTCAGTTGTTTAAATGACATTTAGTGTGAAAACACACCTGCACAACGCATGAGGAAAGCAGCCTTTTCCCAATCTATGTTGTTCAAAATAATCTTTGTTATCTGCATTTGTTTTTGATCCCTAAAGTTTACATTTTGGTAGTTGATAAAGATTTGCACATTTAGGAAAGAAAAATTGCTGTTCTGCGATGCTAATAATGGTAGTAGTAGAGAGAGAGAGAGAGAGAGAGAGAGAGAGAGAGAGAGAGAGAGAGAGAGAGAATGACGAGAAAACTGCCAATCTATGATCCTGAAAAGAAAAAATGTCTTAAAACTAAAACGCAGCGGCTCATGGCAGAACAGGCAGTATTGAATACATTTAAAACAAACTGGTGTTCATCTCCAGCTCAGATAACGATGAGTTTGAAGAAGTATATAAAAAAGGCAGCAGCAAGAGACAGAAAGAAACAGCAGTGTTTTTCTGCGTGTTCTCACTAAGCGGTCGGGACGCGAGTCTCAAGACTAGCTGGCCTTCCCTCGCCCTGCAGACGAAGCCCGGACAGGACGTTGTGTTCAAAGGCCGTCGTCCCCTCCAAACCTCTCTCCTCCTCTGCTTCATGAGATGTCTCTGGCTACAGGAACCCTCTCGCAGCGCTCCCAGCAGCGACCCGTTTCCAACGCTGTCTTAATCAAGAGAAGTGCCTTGTGGATGAATGATTCTTTTGTCAGAACAAGTTGATGTAAATGTTCATTTACCTCAAATGTTTACAAAACTGTTACTAAATAAATTTTTTGTACCATATTTGTTGTTCTCGCTTTTTGCTTTATCGATCAAAACGCACATCGTACGCAACGCCTAACGACGTTCACTCGTCCAGCTTTAAGGGTTTAAAATGGTAAAATCCAAATGTTCATTTATGCATAAGAATTGTATTTTAGGCCTCAGCTAAAAAGGTAATAGTCAAAAAGCAGCTAATGGTCCTGAAAGACATGCAGCTGGAGTTGAAATGGTGATAGTCAGGTATTTTACATATTTTAAGTAGAAGTAGTATCAACACAGTGTAGAAATAGTTACAGATACAAGTGATGGATGCAAAATGTTACTTAATTAAAAGTGTGCACTACTAGTATGAAAATATACTCAGTTTTAAAAAACATAAAAGTACTCAAGAAAGGCACATTACTTTAACGTAGAAGCTAGTAACTTAAGCAATCACATGGATGCAGTGCCGTACACAGTGTAACATGTACCTGTGTGATGTGGTGGAGTCAGAGTACACAGTTGCAGAACATGAAATACTCAAGGGAAGTACAAATACCTCAACATTGTACTTACAGCAAGACAACCAGATCTGAGTAGACAGAAGGAGAAACGATCTAGGAAGATAGAAGAAGACTAGATCTGAGTAGATAGAAGAAGACCAGGGCATAATTATTATTTAATAATTGTTGCATTGTTTTATCTTCATATATTATTGCTGCTTGCGTTATTCGTCATAACATTAGTTTTGGCAGCTTGTGGCTCTTGATGATCTGAACTGCTGGCTTCCTGTTTGTCTTTGTTATTGCTCTCTTAGGAGACTCTTTGACCTACGACCTCCATCCCCCTCCTTCTGCATTCCAACAGAACGCATCGCTGAGCCAGAGACACTTCATAAGCCCGTCCAGGAATAACTCAAATGAGACTTCATAAGCCCGTCCAGGAATAACTCAAATGAGACTTCATAAGCCCGTCCAGGAATAACTCAAATGAGACTTCATAAGCCCGTCCAGGAATAACTCAAATGAGACTTCATAAGCCCGTCCAGGAATAACTCAAATGAGACTTCATAAGCCCGTCCAGGAATAACTCAAATGACACTTCATAAGCCCGTCCAGGAATAACTCAAATGAGACGGGCGTGTCAGTCTTGCACCTGAGAGTCAAACGTCCATCACGACCTCCGCCAAGAGCGGAGTGATAATGTTCAGCAGCCGGGAGAGTTTGTTTTGAGAAGGGAAGGTTTGTTCCTAACGGGTGTACTTGGGAGTTTTTTGGGCCAACGTGAAAGGAATGCACATTTTCGTAAATACCATTTTAAGTTTAAAAAGTGAGATCTCGTATATTTTTTGATTAACAGCAAACTTTTTTTTTTTTTTTTTTTTTTTACTGTGGAACTAGAATTACCGCCTCGCACAAATGGTAAATGGGGAAATGGTCATAAGCAGCATGTGAACACTTGAGCTACGGCCACAGCCTGATGTTTTAAAGCCTCCAGTTCGACATTTTGGCCGTCGCCATCTTGTTTTTTTTGCTACCAGCGAACAGGAAGTGACCATATCTGGACTGAGGAGGAGTGAAGTAGAGACGCCGTCTACGACTCTTGTGTCTTTCCATAACGTCTATTAACATCATTTATTGAATGATTACTATTAATATTGAATATTTACTTTCTGATTATTATTATTATCATATGATTGCGGGTTTTTTTAGGGGAGAAATGCTTCCCAGATGAACAGAAACTAAATATTAAACACGTTGAAATGAGAAAAAACAGCATCTTAAGGACTTCAGGACACAATGAATTCATTCATCTAGAATATCTCAATAACGAAAGTAATAGTTGTTTGCAGCCCTCCTACCTGAAGACCATTAATGTCTACTAATTTATATGAATTCATGACAACTTGCTCATTAGTTGAAAAACCCCAGTACAACATGTTGACCCACTGATGAAGTCCCAGGCCACGACCGTGGCTTCAGGGGTGGTTTGCACTGAGAGGAGCTGAGGATACAGACAGACAGGAGCATATTTTTAGCCTTTAATCACCAAACAGATTCACACTCAGCCCACAGCACAAATACCGCCGGCCCCCTTTATGTATTTCAGGAGTGTGATGACTTTGTTTCTGGGAGGCCTGACCTCATGGAAACTTGTTGGATTGTTTGACTAAAACCTTTTCTACTTTGATACAAGAGTATTAAACTTCTTCTTTTTTCTTTTTTTTTAAAGATCAGATGATGCAACTTCCAAGTTCTTTACAATAATTATTGAAATAGACAGAATAATCAACGATAACCACAGACTGCAGACAAGAAGTGGACGTAGTCGTCGTGAGGTCACCCATTGGTTTGTCAACTCATGTTTTGAAGACTTCATTTTTGGCGATTTTGACATCGCCATCTTGGATTACGACCGTCGCTGTGATGGTTTTTTGCAACCAGTGAACAGGAAGTGACCATATCTGGACTGAGGAGGAGTGACGTGGAGACGCCGCATACTCTCTGGTGTCGACCTGTCAATCACCTTGTAGCCCCACCCCTAAAGCGTCCCCTGCTTTATGGTCTGTTTGACTCTAAATGACCATAATGTACTAAATGAACATCATGCTGTATTGAAGAAGACTTGAAACTAGAGATTGAGACATAAACTCATGTTTACAATGTTTACTGAGGGAATAAATCAAGAGAAGTAGAGTCATTTATATAGACTTCTATACAACCAGAAGAGTCGCCCCCTGGTGGTCAGGAGAGAGAATGCAGCTTTAATACATGAAGCATAGACTTCTATACAACCAGAGGAGTCGCGCCCTGGTGGTCAGGAGATAGAATGCAGCTTCAACACATGAAGCATAGACTTCTATACAACCAGAGGAGGCACTACAAAAGGAACGTGAACGCTCAGTTTTTTTCTCAATAAAATGCTTAAACTTTGGCTGAAAGTGACTTGTGAAATCTCAGCAGCTAATCAAATAAATCAGTAAACGTCAATTTGTTGTGATTATTTGTGTCATGGTATAAAAACTTTTGGTTTGATCATGACAAAATAAATAGGGGGGGGAGGGGCTTGTTGTACACAGTAAGAGGGGCGGGGGGGCAGGGGGCATTGTGATGAGGCGGTATTCCCACAATGCACCTGGCTGCCTTCCCCTTTTTCCCTGGAGGTAATCTCTGCTCTGATTGTGTATTTCTCGAGTATTTTCGTGGTAAAAGTACACAAACCGTAAATAAAGAGAATAAAGTACGCGACCGACAGTCTGCAGGATTTTGTTTTGTTTTTAGTTCAGCTTAACCATCATGTATAGCAGTTTAATATGATTAATATTAACAATAAAAGTACTCAAAGCTCCAGATCAGTACTGTTATAGTTATAATTAGTTTTTTGTTTACATAAACAACAAAACCACAAGAGCTGCTTTCAGATGTTTTCTTAATAACTGTTTAGATTTGGCGGAAAGAGGGGAACGTGGTGTGTGTGTGTGTGTGTGTGTGTGTGTGTGTGTGTGTGTGTGTGTGTGTGTGTGTGTGTGTGTGTGTGCGCGTGTGGACGTTTTCTTTTTGTAAAAAAAAAGAAAAAGGAGGGGGACAAATATCGGCGTTGCACTTTAACCCACATGGCCGGCTGAACTCTCCTCACCGTCCTGCAGCCGGTCCCTGCACCACGTGTTGAGGCACACAACCTGAGAAATGCAGTTGTCATCCATTCCTGTCCTCTGTGCAGCTGTACACTGCATCGAAATCAACACACACACACACACACACGGACTGAGACACACACACACACACACACTGACTGAGACACACACACACACACACACACACACAGTTGTTTGATCATTAACTGGCGACATTAGTTCATATCATGTGATTGAAGAGGATTCGCAGCCCATAATCTCCACCTATAGTCTGGCCCCCGGGCCGCGCCCACATGACCCTGCTGACCACAGCGCTTCCTTTATTTCCCCTGAAAGAGCCGGGGATTGAGCCCGAACAAAAAAAGACCCCACGAGGGGGAAAAGATGTTTTTTCACCGGGCCCCGCCGCCCCGCGGCCCCGGGGGCCCGGTGCCGGGTGGCCCGTTTGAGCGTTCCATCAATGGGACGAGTTACTGGAGTCTGGCCAACTCTGACCGAGAGACAGAAAGAAAACAGCTTGCCTCTTCAAAAAAAATGTTTAGTGCCAACGCTCGTCCACCGCCTCCCCAAAATGTTTTTATAAAGTGAGGCGATATGGAGGGGTTGTTTTCCGTTTCTCCAACTCTCTCACACAAAAATGCATTGCTTTGTCTGTGTGGAGGGCGAGGCTGTGTGTGTGTGTGTGTGTGTGTGTGTGTGTGTGTGTGTGTGTGTGTGTGTGTGTGTGTGTGTGCAGGGGCTTATGGGAGGCAAAAAAAGAGACGCAGCTCTTGTCAGACGTGGCTTCCTGACCCGGAAGTTCAACGAAGTTCCTGATGGGTCTCACGGTCTGCTGGTGGCGACGGCTGATGAACCAGGAGCTCAGGGACCAGGTCCCACCCATGGGTGGGGTGGGGGGGTGGGGGTTCACCGCGAGGGCGTGGCGCCCCCCATCGGGAGAGAAGGGACGGTGCTCGTTCGCTGGTCGTTGACCATATTTTGTCTTCTGGGAAATTCATGTGAGGACAAAGACGGGGAACATTTTCCCTGAACGATGAATTTATCAACATTATCCTGACCACCAGGGGGCGACTCCTCTGGTTGTATAGAAGTCTATATAAATGACTCTACTTCTCTTGATTTATTCCCTCAGTAAACATTGTAAACATGAGTTTATGTCTCAATCTCTAGTTTCAAGTCTTCTTCAATACAGCATGATGTTCATTTAGTAAATTATGGTCATTTAGAGTCAAACAGACCATAAAGCAGGGGACGCTTTAGGGCGGGGCTACAAGGTGATTGACAGGTCGACACCAAATGTGGATCAATCCACCACTGAAAATAGTCCCCAACAGATGCACCATTTTCTCTTCATGAGAAACATTTGTTTAAAGCCAGAATCACCAGCTGTCTCAGGACAATGTTTTAAAACTATTAACTATTTATTTGTGATCCTTTTAAAAGACTTAGAGACTCTGCAGGTCTTACTTTGACCCTGAGGAGACACATCCTCTCGAACCTCTCGACTCAGGCCACGCCCTCCTCCTCCTCCTCCTCCTCCTCTTCCTCCTCCTCCTCTTCCACCAGATAAGACTCCTGAACTCAGTGTCATGTCCGCCTGGCACCTCGTCAAAAATAAAAGACAAGATAGCGAGGAAGGTCAGAACCCAGAGGGCCTCCACCACCAGGCCCAGATCTTCTTCACCTGCAGCCTCCTCCTCCTCCTCCTCCTCCTCTTCCTCCTTTTCCTCCTCTCTGGGAGCCGACCACACACTGGAGACCCAGGACGTGTTGCTGGACCCGCTGGAGCGAGGAGACCCAGAACCAGGACTGAGAGGACCAGACTGTCAGACCTGCTGCAGTAGAATGAGGTTTTCTAAAGGGACCCTGGTGCTCAGAGACACTACCACTGTAGTCCAGAGGGGGCGCCAGAACCAACACTACCTCTTTAGTCCACAGGGGGCGCCAGAACCAACACTACCTCTTTAGTCCATAGGAGGCGCCAGAACCAACACTACCTCTTTAGTCCACAGGGGGCGCCAGAACCAACACTACCTCTTTAGTCCACAGGGGGCGCCAGAACCAACACTACCTCTTTAGTCCACAGGGGGCACCAGAACCAACACTACCACTGTAGTCCACAGGGGGCGCCAGAACCAACACTACCTCTTTAGTCCACAGGGGGCGCCAGAACCAACACTACCTCTTTAGTCCACAGGGGGCAACAGAACCAACACTACCACTGTAGTCCACAGGGGGCGCCAGAACCAACACTACCTCTTTAGTCCACAGGGGGCGACAGAACTAACACTTCCTCTTTAGTCCACAGGGGGCGCCAGAACCAACACTACCTCTTTAGTCCACAGGGGGCGCCAGAACCAACACTACCTCTTTAGTCCACAGGGGGCGCCAGAACCAACACTACCACTTTAGTCCACAGGGGGCGCCAGAACCAACACTACCTCTTTAGTCCACAGGGGGCGCCAGAACCAACACTACCTCTTTAGTCCACAGGGGGCGCCAGAGCTTTTTTAACTCCAGTTTAAACCCCAGCTATTTTTCAGCAGTATATGTGTTTCTGGTGTATTGGTTGATGATAGAACACAGGAAAGAAAAAAAGAAAAGACTTCCAGGATATATTTCCTCTTTTTAATTATGCAAATTATTGTTTGTTTGTTTTTTCTACTATAAAATATCACTATATGTTAACAGTATCTTTGCAAAGTTTGACTTTGATTAAGTGAAGTTAAATATTTTTAGTAATTCATTTAGTGCAGATTTCGTGAACCGTAGCTTTAGGTCCGCTGAGGGCCAAAATGCCCTAACTTTCTTCCTGGACCTTGAACGCCTCTGGTTCCACAACAGAGAGGCTCTGCTCAAGCAGATGCACCAAAACATACCAAGCAGGTATCGTTTATCCATAACTGGGTTCATACACATTCTGACCAATGGGTTTCAGGACTTTAAACCAAATGTCCATGACAAACATTTAGTGAAATCTGGGTGTAAACAGTAAAACGTGAGTAAATGTAGTATTTAAACTAACAATGAGAATACAAAGCATACAGTAAACCTTAAATGACACAAATGAATGAGACAATAGTTTGATTAAAAGAATAAACATTTATATAGATGCCTGTATGTATGCCTGCTTATATTTTGAGTCTCTTTTAAAAGCATATTCATTATTTCAAACTCAGCGTAAATGAACGTCATGAACACATGAATATAACACATTTACATGACTTTTACTAAACTTTGGGGATTTTCCATGGTGGTACAAACCCTCCATAAGTCATATTTAAGTTTTCAAGCTGCAATGTGGTTGATATCTTGCTGCGGGCTTTGGTGACATTATGGGATTCTGTGGGCCGTAAGCTTTCCAGAAAGGTGCGCTAATCATGTGTAGCATCAAGCTATGATATGAAAATGTATATTTGCATAACTTGGGGCATAACTTCTCGTCTCATCATTAAGGAACCATTAGCAGTAAAACTTTTTAAAACGGCATTTTTTACAACAGAATGAAATGAAAGGCACTATTGGAGAGTCCGGTTAGAAAAGGAAATCATTTATTTAACACGACCGTCGGCCGGTCGGCACAGAGCTCCAGACTCACTTCAGTATTTACAGATAGGCACATTCACGCCGGGCGTCGGCGCCGCAGCGTCAGGTCCGCCGCCTCGAGTCCAGCAGGGAAACAAGACGAAAGAATAATAATACAAAGAGGGTCAGCCGGGTTAAACGGGGTCTCCTGGTCCAGGGCGGGTTTAAAAAGGTTTGGGCTGAATCTTCCTGAAATATTACACTGCACTTCCAGACGAGTGGACAAAATAACAGGAACAGCTGATCTTTAGATAAAATAGTGTTTTCTCTGTCAGGAGAAATCTCATTTAAATGTAAAACATTGCGTTATGGTGAACTCAACATCTGGAGGAACATTTATTACAGCTCATATTATTCCTATTGAGTAACTGACAAAGGAATAAAAACAAATATTCCTTCAATTGATTTTAAACTTGACACGTTCTCCAAATATATTGCAACATAAAACTGAAAAGCATAAAAAAGGGGACTTTTAACGAAATAAATAAAATAAAAAAAGACCAAAGAAATAAACAATGAATAGTACAAAACATGAAATCATAAATGCAAAAAAAAATATCCAACCCAAACATTTACACAATAAAAGCTTTTGCTTCGTGCTAGAAATGCTCTTTAAACTAAAACAGATATTAAGTTTAGAAAAGGAGCCAAAAAAAAAAAGTCTGTTGAGCTCTGAATAATCCATGTCCTTCATGTTTAGCCCTAATATTGTATTTATATATCTATATATATCTATATATAGATATATATAGGCGAGGGGCTGCAGCAGGTTTTCGGTGTGAAGGAAGAAGTGTCACCATAACGTAAAGAGGATACAGTCCAACTAATGAAGTTAAATAAATAATCAGTCTTTATATTTAAAAAAGGAGGCGTGTTTTATTCAAGCTGCAGGTGTCAGTGGGCGGCGGTGCGTTCAGGAGATATTTACACTTCAAAGACTTCGTACGCAGGTGATGCTACAGCGCATGAATGAAGGTTCCCCTGGAGTCCAGTAAAGAGACGCAGCATGGAGGAACTGGTCTGGGATCAGCCCCGACATCCTGAAGCCCTCCGTCAGCGGGGTGTGTGTGTGTGTGTGTGTGTGTGTGTGTGTGTCGCCTGAGAGCAGATCATGAGGAAGAGCAGATCATGATGAGGAAGAGCAGCGAGCGGGATGACGTGAAGGAATGAAAGCAGCTCCAGTTAAAGGAGTGAAACCAGTACGCCGCCCAGGCTGAGGGCTGGGAGGAGGAGGAGGACTTTAAGATGCGTTCAAGACACGCCGGGAGAGTCAGAAATCCCATCTTCACGCGGAGGAGAAAGACCCGGCGTGGCACAGATTCACCTTTAAAATGCAGACGGTCAGCTGAACGGTTTCCTCAACACAAAGCAGCCGGTCGCCTCGTGAACTGTATAGTCGAACGCCGTATTTCCAAGAAACGTATGACCTGTGGTTCAAAAGAAGATTTTTTTTTTGTGGAGAAACTCACAAAACCAACTTCTACGGCCGTCAGCAGTTTTTATATTTAGTGTTTAAATCATGATTTATAGAAGAAATATGAAATGTTAAGACGCGTTAAATTGGCCCCAAAAATACAAGTTTTTTCTTTTGCACAAACTGATCGCATCAAAAGGATGCCGCTTCGACCAATCAGCTGCCGGGACACTACCCTCCTCCTATTGGCTCGTGAAGCCTCAAAGCTCCGCCCCCTCCCTCCCTCCTTAACGACCTTCTATAAGCGTGATTGTGTGCTGAAGGTTAAATATCGTTCTGATCTGGGATCTGTTTCCTCCACAAGAACAAACAGAAGCTCCGCCCCTTTTACTCATCTTATATATTTATAGATTAAAAAAAGGAGTCATTTGTGACGCTCGGCGTAAGTAACGGTTCGGCTGCTCTTCGTCCGTCGTGGACGCTCCTCACCAGGAGGAGGACACACTTGGCTACCCTCGTCTTCCTCCTCCGACAGTTCAGGGGTCCGCTGACTGAAGTCAAAGCGCTCGCTACTCCCCCCCGCCTTCCTCCTCCTCCTCGTCTTCCTCCTCCCGCCGCCGCGTGTCCGTGTAAACGTCGCTGACCAGGAGGACTCTGGCGAGGAGGCTCTCCAGGATCTGGCGCTCCAGCGGCGTGGAGCTGAACCACAGCGGGTCGTCGGGGCCGCAGGCCGGGTCGGGCTGGACGTAGAACACGTCCAGGCGCTCCCGCAGCGACGCCGGGCTGAAGGAGGGAGGAGACGAGGAAGGAAAGGAGGGAGCAGGTGAGAAGAATCAAGGAAGATGGAGGAAGGACGAAAATGTGTGACAGAAGGAGAGGAGACAAGGAGAGGAGACAAGTGTGAATCTATTGTTCTGAACTTTTGAAAAGGTGACATTTTCCACTGAGTCCTCATTTTTTTAAGTAGTCAACATTGTCGAAACGTCTGGATGTGAACAGCAATGAGATCTAATCACCGGACTCGAGACGAAGGAGAAGCGATGTTTATTATTTTAATTAATAATAAGTTTGATTCCAGATGTTACTGCTTTCTGAACACTTTAATTCAATAATGTATCAAGAAAAATTGTAAAAATAAATCTTTATTAGATAGTAAACTTTATATTTTGGGTTTCTGGTCACATAAAACATTTTTATACATTTTATGTTTAATAAAAAAAAAATGTTTTGGCTTCCACCAATTATGAAAAAGACAATTGAGAAAAACACCATATTGTTTACTGGTCCTGGACCCAATATACAGCTAAATAATCACACAGTAAATACTGTCGCCTACATTTGACGTCCATCATACAGAAGTAAAGATAAATTATTTGATAAATTATGTGAAATCAAACGTATCCGAGTATTTAGAAGCTTTTTTCAAACTGCATCAGAAAAAAGGGAAAAGGTTTATTTTATTTATATTATGTATTTATCGGAGCGAGAAAGACGACGATTTAGTATTCGACTCTGAACGCACCACTTGGATCTGTAGAGGTCGTACAGGCGACACTCGTGCTTCTGGACCGGGCATCGAACCGCCGTCCCCCCTGAGTCGTCGTCCTGGTCTCCGTCCTCCAGCGGGCGTTTCCGCTTCCTCGACTCCGCTTTCACTGAAAGACAAAAACACCACAAAATAAAACATCTACAAGATAAAAATAATGCAAATTAATTTCAAGAGCCGAAGAAAAGTTGTTTTTAAATGAGTTTCCTCTGAACTCCAACTTATTAGATATTAAATAAACTAATTGATCAGCCCTTTACAGTCAAACAGAGCAGATCAATACTTCCACTGTCTGACTACTTGCATTAAAATGCTGATAAACTCATCATGTTATGACAAATATCACAACAAAAAGAAACCTTTTAAATAAATCCTTATTTATTATCTGAGATATATATATATATATAAATAAACATATTCCATACCGTGGTGCTCCTGAGAGATGGAAGGCACGCGGATGCAGACGCCGGTCTCCTTGGTGACGGGGTGCACGGCGTCGGGCCCGTAGACGTTGGCGAAGGAGAGGCGCAGGTGCTGCTCCACGGTGCGCAGCCCGAAGTATTTGGTGTTCAGGTAGACCAGCGAGCGCAGCAGAGCGGCCGGACTCTGCTCGCCCAGCTGCCGGCTGCTCCACAGACTCTGCTCCTCCACGCGGCCCCACAGCGAGCCTGCAGACACAGCAGAGGGATTAGGGACCGCTTTGTTGGACCAAAAGGAACAAATTCCCACCAAACTTTAGTCCTCTCGCATTAGAAACTAAATTAATGGAAGTGCATCAACGTAAACTTATATTTTGCATGTTAAAATACAACATTTATGACTTGAAATCAAACCTACAGTGCACCATGTTTGACCGGCTGAGCGGATAAAGGATTATGGGATGGAAGGAAACATATTTGTCTTCACATTAGTTAATAGTATATATGGAAGTGTTACAAGGAATGTGCATTTATACATCATTACGGTTGTTTCATACCAGCGTCTGGCCGTCACTCTTATGAACAGTTAACCAGACTCTTCCATCTGCTTTTTTTACTACTGTCTTTAATGTCTTTTTTTATATTTTTGTTTACAAACAAGTACAAAGAGCAAAGTGAAACCGGAGTCAAATTCCATGTATGTGCAAACTTACATGGCCAATTTAAGCTGATTCTGATTATATAAATATTCTTTTTAAATAAATAAGCCTTTAATGTAACATTTTTTATTACATTTTTAGTGTATAAATATCAGTCTATAAAATACATTTCACGGCTTTTTTGGGTATCTGGAAAGAAAGAAACGCGTCTGGAGGATAAATAAATAAAATAAAAAAGCAGCCTTTTAAAAACTACTTCTGTATTTAACATACACTCATTAAAAACCCTCCTAAATCATGTATTTCACCCGTTCGTGTCCTCATAAGTCGTCATAGTGCAATCACAGGGGATCAGGATGTGAACAGCAGATGAGTTATAATCACGGGACACGCGTGCACTGCGGCTCACCGCCACCAGGTGGTGCCCACGAGCACAGCAACGCATTTACTTCCTCTCGCAGCTACTCTGGATCCAAATTGTACGTTTTTTGTGTGCAACGTGGTTGTAGGAAGTGTAAAGTGTAAAGGCAGACTCACCATCAGGGAGCACGCTGGGCTTCCAGTCTTTCAGGACCTTGTTGAGCTCCTCCCCGAACTGCCGGTATCCGGGGTCACTGAACAGGTCATCCGTGCGGCCTCTGGAGTGGAGGTGCTTCTCACACACACACACACGACGAAAACGCGTTAAATTACCGATAAAAACAGGTCAAACTGACGGCGTCAATGTGCAGAGATCAAAGCGTTGGTGTCCTCATATTTAAAATAATCATCACTGTATTTTTTCAGAATGTGAACAGCAAAATAGTTATAATCATAGGACACAGATATCTGCTTGAAAAGATCGGAACATTACGAATTATGACTTCTGCAAAAACCCACAAATAAACTGGTGGGACATTTATATATTTAAAAAAAGAAAAGAAAAAAAAGGAGGTAAGTAAGGTACGTTAAAGCGGCAAGGCCCTGAATTAGTTTTTAAAGTCTAATATTCTTGATTTAAAGGTCGTAAATAAAAAATATTTTTTTACTTTGTTAGTTTTAACAAACGGACGAAATGAATCTTACATTTTCCGGTCAGTAAAATCCCCTTCGAGACGACTTTGAGCGGCCTCGCGCGCCTCTCTGCAGCCATGCTGCTGCCTCTGCTGCTGCTCACGTGTGAGGGAGCAGGAGCGAGGACTGCGCATCAGTAACTCTGTCCGACCGGAAACACGCGCTCTAACTTTAGTTCCTGCCTCTAAAAAAGGACCGGAAGGAATTCTCAGGGAACCAAAACGAGGCTAAAGCTTTTTTACTTCCTGTGAATACTTGTTTTATTAAAATGTTATTTTAAGAAATGTCATTTTAGTCGGTGATAATATATATATTAAAGTTATATAATATGAATATATATGTATATATAATAATATAAATATATTATAAAAATATAAATTTATATATTAATACATATTATAAAATATAAATGTATTATAAAAATATAAATTTTATATAATTTTTTTAATTTATATTTTTATAATACATGGGAAAAATGCAATCACAGGTGCAATCACATGATCAACGTCTTCCTCATTTCTCTCCCAGATTAAATAAGGGGTTAGGGATAGGGTTTTGCAACCACTGAACAGGAAGTGACCATATTAGGACTGAGGAGGAGTGACGCGGAGACGCAGTACACTCTCTGGTGTTGACCTGTCAATCACATTGTAGCCCCGCCCCTAAAGCATACCCGGCTTTATGGTCTGTTGAAACTAGAGATTGAGACATGAACTCATGTTTACTGAGGGAATAAATCAAGAGAAGTAGAGTCATTTATATAGACTTCTATACAACCAGAGGAGTCGCCCCCTGCTGGTCAGGAGAGAGAATGCAGCTTTAACACATGAAGACGTCCCATCTGTTAAAGGCACATGAATCTCGAGGATACGAGGAAGAGCCTCCGGCCCGGTACCGACCTGCTGGATCCCCAGACAGAGGTAGAGGATGCTGTCTGGCGAGTAGCGCTCCCCGCCGGGTCGACACACCTCCCTGACGAACCGCGACAGCGCCGCGCTCAGCTCCTCCGAACTCAGAGACAGCAGGTTGCCGTTAGAGCGAGCTGCAGGAGACGAGGAAACACACGTGTTCTCAGGCGTGTTCTCAGGCGCGACGGCCGACATTTAAAAAAAGAGCAATGCCAAGATCCCGTTGGGCTTACCAGGCTTTACTTTGGTGTCTTCTGATTGGTCGGCAGCAGCCAGCGCCCAGCGCTTCCAGGCGTTGACGCCGTAGCGAGCTTTGAGAGGTAGCGACCGGCCCCCTGAGCGTCTGTCTGCGGGACGGGAGGAAGTGGGCGGGGTCTGATCCGAGGCGTCCTCCAGGGCCCGCCTCTTGGTGCCCTGCAGCAGAAACACGGTAAGCAGCGTCACGCGTGTGTGCGCGCGTGTTAGCTTGCTTGTGTGTGTGTGTGTGTGCATGCTTGTGTGTGTGTGTGTGTGTGTGTGCACATACTTGTCTCCTGGGCTGAGGCCGAGGTGCCGACTCCTCCGACTCCTCGCTCAGGACCGGAGGAAGAGAGAAGCCCAAGTCCTCGTCCATTCCCTCCAGGACCGGGACCGGGTCTGAGGCTGAGGCAGGAACAGGAAGTGTGTTTACGTGCACTCAGACACACAAAGCAGGTGGTCAGGTGTTTAATGAGCACTTCAACCTGGACCATATTTTGGTGTAATGTCATAGCTTTAGTTTTTAAATTCTAATTGAGTTGTTTGTTATAGCCTTTATAGTTTTTAAACAGATACATTTTTTTCTTTTCTTTGTCTTTTAGCGGAAACATATGTTGCTCATCAGAACTTAATACTGTAGAACTATTATTATATAGAACTATTATTATATAGAACTATTATTATTTTTCCTGAACGGCCTCAGAGAAGTTGGTGTTGAGGTGTTTTACCTTGAGGGAAGTCGGCCTCCAGGTCCAGGTCGGGCTCGTACTCCTCCTCCTCTTCCTCCTTCTCCTCCTGCTTTGGCGTCTCTTCCTCCTCTTTCTTCTGCTTCTCCTTTTCCTCTGGCATCTCTGCCTCCTGCTTCTCCTCCTCTGGCCTCTTCGCTTCCTCGGCAGGCTTCTCCTCTTCCTGCTTCTCCTCTCCTTTCTCCTCCTTCTCCCCTTCCTTTTCCTCTGGTGTCTCCTCTTCCTCGGCCGGCCTCTTCGCTTCCTCGGCCGGCTTCTCCTCCTCTAGCTTCTTCTCCTCTTCCAGCTTCTCCTCTTCCAGCTTCTCCTCTTCCTCGGCCAGCTTCTCCTCCTCCAGCTTCTCTTCCTCCTCCTCAGCCAGCTTCTCCTCCTCCTCTAGCTTCTCCTCCTCCTCTAGCTTCTCCTCCTCCTCCTCAGCCAGCTTCTCCTCCTCCTCCTCAGCCAGCTTCTCCTCCTCCTCCTCAGCCAGCTTCTCCTCTTCCTCGGCCAGCTTCTCCTCCTCCTCTAGCTTCTCCTCCTCCTCGGCCAGCTTCTCCTCTTCCTCAGAGTTGCAGCTGGAGGCCTCCTCCCCTCTGCGCTCCTTCTTCACCGCCACCAGCTTCACGTCTGAAACACAAAGCCGGTAGAAGATCATGATCATCATCATCATCATCATCATCATCACCACCACTTCAAATCTAACTGAACCTTCTGTTAAATCTGTATTTTTGTGACTTTAATGTCCGTTGCTTCCTTCAAAATAAAATATGCATGATCTCGTCTCGCTGCAGACTCTCTCATACCGTCTTCCGGCTCCCGGTCCTCCTCGATCATCTCGGCCTCGGCGAGCAGGTCGGCCTCCGCGGGGTCGGAGGTCGCCTTGTTCCTCAGCTCCATGATGGCCTGCAGGATCTGCTCCGCTCCCTGCAGGGTGGTGGGCAGCAACACGGGGACCGGGATCTGCACGGGACACGAGCGGCAAAGCATCAACCACACCGGCGTTTTATTCATCGGTTAACGCGCCTTCCTTCTCCGAGCATCATCATCATCATCATCCTCACGTGGGCGTCGTGTCTTACCGGAACGGGCAGAGCGACCGGAAGGGGCGTGATCTGAGCGTACATGCTCATGGGCACGGGGATGAAGACGGGCACGGGGATGGGAACAGGAATGTACTCCCTCTTCACGCCATCGTCTACATCTGTGGACAATTCATATCAGGGTTCATACACATCCTGACCAATGCGTTTCATGACTTTTTAAAGGGCATTTAAAGAGCCATGACGCGATGACTTTGAGCTCAAGGAGAAACTTCCGCTTCCTCGCTATAGAAACATGCTAACTGAATGATTCCGCGTGTGCTAATATGAACACGGATGTTGGTGCTCACCCGTCTGCAGCAGCTTGCTCTGCATGTGCGGCTTGCAGTACGTGGCTTTGGTCAGCGTGAGCGGCTTGCAGAGAACTGCCTTGTTCTTCACGTCTCGCATCAAGCCGCCGTACGGCACCGTGCCCTGACTCACCATCTGAGAGCAGAGGGACGGGTTACACACAGAGACACACACTTTTGACATTTGAGGATTTTAATTGTTTTGTTTTTTTAAACACCAGCATTCAAAGTAAATATTTTGCCTCCAAATGAAATTGTTAAGTGGAAGTTACTTTGTTCCTTTATAATGTTTTTTAATACTTGACTTCCTTCTTTACGGTCAATAAAGTAGTGAATATGAGTTTACAGTTCTTTAAGTTCTTCCTGCTGGAGGAGCTTTCTGTGTTTAGTCCTAAACTCAGAGATCAGACACTGAGCTTCTCTTACTTACCCCCAGTTTGGCCGCATGCATTTCATATCCTGGAAGAGAAGAGAAGGAAGCATGAAGGAAACATGAAGGAAGATGATTAGCATAAAGAAAACATCTTTAATTATTCATTCAGCCGGATTATTTTATAGATTCATTCATTTGGTCAATACGTCAGAAAATCAGAGTTTCTCAAAATATAATAATGTATAAAGATATTAATTTTAACCGCAGCACCGTGGGCCGCGTTCCCCTGGGCCCCTCTCACTCTCACTCTCTCACACACACACACACACACACACACACACAGTGGGCCGCGTTCTCCGGGCCCCTCTCACTCTCACTCTCACACACACACACACACACCGTGGGCCGCGTTCTCCGGGCCCCTCTCTCACACTCTCACACACACACACACACACACCCCGTGGGCTGCGTTCTCCGGGCCCCTCTCACACACACACACCGTGGGCCGCGTTCTCCGAGCCCCTCTCACTCACTCACACACACACACCATAGGCCGCGTTCTCCGGGCCCCTCTCACACACACACACACACACACACACCCCGTGGGCCGCGTTCTCCGGGCCCCTCTCACTCACACACACACCGTGGGCCGCGTTCTCCGGGCCGCTCTCACACACACACCGTGGGCCGCGTTCTCCGGGCCCCACACACACACACACACACACACACCGTGGGCCGCGTTCTCCGGACCCCTCTCACACACACACACACACACACACACACACACACACACACACACACACACACACACACACACACACACACACACACACACACCGTGGGCCGCGTTCTCCGGGCCCCTCTCACACACACACTCACCCCGTGGGCCACGTTCTCCGGGCCCCTCTCTCTCACACACTCACACACACACACACACACACACACACACACTCACACCGTGGGCCGCGTTCTCCGGGCCCCTCTCACTCACTCACACTCACACACACACACACACACACACACACACACACACACACACACACACACACACACACACCGTGGGCCGCGTTCTCCGGGCCCCTCTCACTCTCACACACACACCGTGGGCCGCGTTCTCCGGGCCACTCTCACACACACACACACACACCCTGTAGGCCGCGTTCTCCGGGCCCCTCTCACACACACACTCACACTCACACCGTGGGCCGCGTTCTCCGGGCCCCTCTCACTCACACACACACACACCGTGGACCGCGTTCTCCGGGCCCTCTCACACTCACACACACACACACCGTGGGCCGCGTTCTCCAGGCCCCTCTCACACACACACACACACACCGTGGGCCGCGTTCTCCGGACCCCTCTCACACACACACACACACCCTGTGGGCCGCGTTCTCCGGGCCCCTCTCACACACACACACACACACACACACCGTGGGCCGCGTTCTCCGGGCCCCTCTCACACACACACTCACACACACACACACACACCGTGGGACGCGTTCTCCGGGCCCCTCTCACACACACACACCCTGTGGGCCGCGTTCTCCGGGCCCCTCTCTCACACACACACCCTGTGGGCCGCGTTCTCCGGGCCCCTCTCACTCACTCACTCACACACACACCCCGTGGGCCGCGTTCTCCGGGCCCCTCTCACTCACACACACACACACACACACACACACACACACACACACACACACACACACACACACACACCGTGGGCCGCGTTCTCCGGGCCCCTCTCACTCACACACACACACCGTGGGCTGCGTTCTCCGGGCCCCACTCACACACACACACACACACACACACACACACACACACCGTGGGCTGCGTTCTCCGGGCCCCACTCACACACACACACACACACACACACACACACACACACACACACACCGTGGGCCGCGTTCTCCGGGCCCCTCTCACTCTCACACACACACACACACACACACACACACACACACACACACACACACACACACACACACACACACACACACACACACACCGTGGGCCGCGTTCTCCGGGCCCCTCTCACTCACACACACACACCGTGGGCCGCGTTCTCCGGGCCCCTCTCACTCACACACACACACCGTGGGCCGCGTTCTCCGGGCCCCTCTCACTCACACACACACACACCGTGGGCCGCGTTCTCCGGGCCCCTCTCACACACACACACACACCCCGTGGGCCGCGTTCTCCAGGCCCCTCTCTCACACACACACACACACACACACACAAACACATACACACACACACGCACACACCGTGGGCCGCGTTCTCCGGGCCCCTCTGCGTGACCATGATGGGCTCGTTCTGCTGGCAGTAGAACTTCAGCAGGCAGTCCTGGTCACAGAAGTGCTTCATCTCGGCTCTCCACATCACCGACTCCGTGAGGTTCCCCTGAACCTTGCAGCAGTCGCAGCGCAGCGCCTGAGAGAGAGAGAGAGAGAGGAAACGTTTTCACAACCGCGGCAGCGTTAAAAGACCCGCGTTTCGTTTCCCGGCGGAGAGCAAGCGGACCTTGAAGTACCAGTCGTTGAACTTCTTGGCGCAGGCCTCGCTGCAGAAGTCGCGCGTCATGCCGCCGAGCTGCCGGGTCAGCGCTCTCTTGCACAGCTGGCTGCAGTGGTTGCAGCTCACGCACTTCAGGCCCAGCCGCCGGATGAAGTCCTGCTTGAACAGCAGCTTACAGCCTGGAGGAGGAAAGAGAGAACAACAAGTCAACTAAACTTCAGATATGCAAACAGGGTTCAGACACATGTTGACCAATGGATTCCCATGACCTTTCAATGACCTTATGCCACAAAAAAAGCGTTCTGAGGCGGGTACCTTCGCTGCAGAACGGCTTCTTGACTCCGGAGAACTTGACCATCTCGTGCAGCGTCTTCTCCTCCTGGCAGTACTCGCAGAACGTCACGATGCAGTGCAGCTTCTTGTAGTCCTCGCAGCACGTCCTGCTGCAGAACTGGTACACTTTGTCCTGCACACGCACACAAAGGGATCACTCCACTGCTCCCAGTCTGCCCAGTCTATGTGTGTGTTCTTTAATAATTAATATCCCCAACAAGATTGTTTATTTATAAGGACTAAAGAGAAAACATAAACAGAGACACGACACCGACCATGTGCGCACACACACACACCTAATCGTTCTTGTACAGTTTCTATTTTTATTCCTACATCGTGTGGAAACTTCCTCCAATGAACACGACTGTATGAGTCAAATTGATCGCTATAACGATTGTTAATATTATACGTTTCTAATGCAGATTATCATCAAAGTGACTTTTGTATATTTATTACATAAATATAAAGTAATGAAACGGACAGCGTTGATATTTTAAGGCTCGCTACCTGTTATTTATTTTATATATATCTATATTTTTTTTTTATATTTCGTTTTTAGATATATATATCTATATATTTTTTTTATATTTCGTATTTAGATATATATATATATATCAATGAATCAATGGATCAATGAAGCTTCCTCTCAGGATCAATGAAGCTTCCTCTCAGGATCAATAAAGCTTCCTCTCAGGATCAATAAAGCTTCCTCTCAGGATCAATAAAGCTTCCTCTCAGGATCAATGAAGCTTCCTCTCAGGATCAATAAAGCTTCCTCTCAGGATCAATAAAGCTTCCTCTCAGGATCAATAAAGCTTCCTCTCAGGATCAATGAAGCTTCCTCTCAGGATCAATAAAGCTTCCTCTCAGGATCAATAAAGCTTCCTCTCAGGATCAATAAAGCATCCTCTCAGGATCAATAAAGCTTCCTCTCAGGATCAATAAAGCATCCTCTCAGGATCAATAAAGCTTCCTCTCAGGATCAATAAAGCTTCCTCTCACCTCCCACTCCAGCGTCTCCGGCTTCAGGCTGAAGGTTCCCCGGCAGTAGTTACACTTCAGCTGGACGGTGTTGGTGGTGGAGAGCGCCGTCTGTCCGTTGGTCGTTTGAAGAGCAACGTTCTGTAAAGAAAAAAGAACACCATTAAAACCGTCTGATGACGAGCAGCTGGCGTGTCCGACGCCGGGCTCCCACAATGCACCTGGCTGCACTTAAGAGGCCATTAATTAGTTAGATCATCTCAGCTATTTATCACATGAGATTAGTTTGCAATGCATACGTATATTCTTTCATTTCATCATCCTCACTGCAGAATAGTGTCTTAATTCAACTACAGCAGAAGAATCCTCATCTCTTCTGTCTTTAACAACATTAAGTCTGCTGGGCGCCGGCAATGTCTTTATTCTCACTTTATTTATAGTTTGTTTTTTAAAGAGCAGAAAGGTAAGAAGAGTCCGCCCACCTGGAACTTGGTGACGCACTGCGAGCTGCAGAAGTTGAGGATGTTCCCCTCCGGCAGCGTGGCCTGGTACTGCGGCAACGAGTTCCTCTTGCAGAAGTGACACGACGGCTCGGTGTCTGCACACACAGGCGATACAAGAGCACCGTCATTTAATAGAGAAACAACAGGAGAGCTAGGAACGTTAGCAGCACCGCTAATGGAGAACCAACAGGAGGAGAGCTAGGAACGTTAGCAGCACCGCTAATGGAGAACCAACAGGAGGAGAGCTAGTAACGCTAGCAGCACCGCTAATAGAGAAACAACAGGAGAGCTAGTAACGTTAGCAGCACCGCTAATGGAGAACCAACAGGAGGAGAGCTAGTAACGTTAGCAGCACTGCTAATAGAGAAACAACAGGAGAGCTAGTAACGTTAGCAGCACCGCTAACGTACTGGCTGAAGGTAAATGATAATGTTCTCATGATGCGTTCACATGTAATCTCGTAAAATGTAGTGTTGGTGATAAACTAGAATAAATCCAAATGTTTTCACATGAATCTAAAATAGATATTAGAGATGAATTATGATGTTTAACTTCTTATCATTTGCATTGTGTTTTTATGAAGAAAACAAACACTATAAATTACTATAAGGCGTGATCAGGAATCTAAAAGTTATTTTTTCTTTTCTTCTGATCCGATAGAGTTCTTTGACCCGTCTCACTCCTCTCCCTGGCCGCGTTGCGTTTGTGGTCCAGACGAGACGTCTGTGCGTCTCTGACTCACTGATGAAGGAGGTGGTCGGCAGCTTGCCCTTGTTCATGCAGGTGACGGTGCAGAAGGAGCCCATGGTGCCGGCCGCGCCGAGGCTGTGCAGAACCTCGCCGGTCTTGATCAGCGTTTTGCAAGTCAGGCAGGTCGCAAGTTTACTGTGAGCCTGACGTGAGAGGAGAAGAAAACACATCAGAACAACCTCAAAGCTCCATTTAGCTCACATTTATTTAATGTAATAAAGAAATAAAAACACTTTATTTTTCTCATACTGCAACCGAAAATACGTTTAACCCTCTGGACCCCACTTTTTATAATTTTTTTTAAATAGCCTGAACTGTTTATCACGGTGTTAAACTTCAAAAGCCGCCATTATTGTCAGGTTTTCATCTTTCCGACAGGTCCTTGAACGCATCGTGCGATGAACATTTCTGCCAGAAAAAGCAGCCAAGACAAAGCATTAAATTGGGATTTTACCAAAAACATTTTATTCAACACGTCTTATTTTTAAATCGCCACAAAATAAACCATTTGCTTTAATAATATTGTGTAAAAATCATTAAATTCTGAGCTCCTCAGTGAAACTATGACGTCATGATTGACTCATCTGAGACCAACAGTCACGTGACAACAAATCTGTGAAACTATAACTTCAGGAAGTGAACATATTTACATATTTTTACAACCTACTTGTGTAGGTTCTCTGTGTCGAGCCTCCATGTTGTTTTCGAACATTTGGCAACACTTGTAGACAAGAAATTCAACTTGCATTTTTTTTTTTTTTTATGAATTATGGCATTATAACAGTTATTCTGCAACAGGTTGTAATGCCAATGGCATATTCTGCTGCTGCAGCTTCACAGTAAAAAGCTTTTAACTGGCAAAACACGAGCCAACATTTATTATGAAGTAGTCACTGGAGCTTTTAACTGACCGCCATCATTCATCTGAACTGCTCTATAAAACAAGACAACGGCCATTTTGGTAATTTTTTTGACAGCCGATCCGATTGAAATATGTCAAGAAGTAATGGAGGAGGAGGAAGAACGAAGGAGGAAGAAGAAAAGAAAGAAGAAGAAGAAGAAGAAGAAGAAGAAACCATAAAGCTACAAAACCGAAGCCCGACACTTGTAGACATAAAAGAGGTTTAAAGCGTCTGTCGGAGGAATCCAAAGTGGATTCAGACTTTAGTCGAGTCAACCTCGACCACGTCTGAGCCTTGGAGGAGTAAACTACAGAACTCACATGAACAGTATTCAATAATCTGTGTGTTTGTTTTGTGATTCCACTGCTGATTCTACTCTTTGTCCTCCTTTTATTACAAGAGCGAGCATCAGATCTGGAGATACTCGTATTACTGGATAAAAAGAATCTTCAGCTCGGGCTGCAAGACCCGGAACCATGTTTTATTAACCGTTATGTCTAACATCCAGACGTGCAGAACTGTAAACATTTAACTTATTTTAATTCAGAGAGGCATAACAGATTTATAATTAGTCTGCTGTTGGTAAAGGTTCAGATTTCTTTCTATTTAATGAAACTGGAATATTTTTTAAATAATTGTTTAATGTATAAACACAGCTGGTCAGATGTTACAAATAATTAAAAGATTTAAATTCTGATTGGTGGCAGAAAACATCCAATCAGACGGTGAGCTTTGTCTCCACGGTGCCTTCAAGAGCCAGAGGAAAGTCTGGCGGCACCAGAGTCGTGTAAAGGAAGTGGACGTCGTCATCGTGACGTCACCCTGTTGGTTTGTGGATCGACGTCACGAAGCCTCGAGTCGCCATCTTGGATTATGAGCGCCGTTGTTTTTTGCAACCAATGAATGGAAGTTTCAACATTTGTCGCCATGTTTTTTGTTGTTGTTGCAACCAATGAAAAGAAGTTTCCATATTTGTCGCCATTTTTTGCATCCAATATTTGGAGTGTGGAGGAGTGACGTAGAGACGCCGTATACGTCTTCATCCTTTGAGGTCGTAGCGTTAAAGCAACTGTATACGTTTTCCTTAATATTTCTATATTTTCAGCTATTTTTTAGGCAGTTTCTAGGCTGTGAGGAGGAGGCGTAATTAATAACAACAGCCACTTTGGGCCGAGCAGACCTGTCATTCTAGATGGATACGGTCGGATGAGCCTGAAGGAAATCGACCCCGGGCTCCGTCGGCTGAGCCCACAGTACCTGCTTGTACTCCCTGATGCAGTTCTGGCAGCAGAAGCGTTTCTGTTGGCCGTCCACCAGCAGGAAGTGGTTGGCCGAGGCTCGGCTGGGCAGGTAGTCGCCACACTGCTCGCAGCAGTTCATGATCAAGCCGTTGGCCCGGCGGTAAACGTTGAAACACGTGTCGCTGCAGATCTTATGGGTCACGGTCTTAAAGCTAACCTCGTGCCGGATCTGTGGACGGAGAGAGAAACGCAGCAAGAACTTCATTCAGCTCTCGTTTTAGAAATAAACCTCATTATGCATCACTTTGGGTCACTAAAGGGAGAGTTTGGATGTGTTTGTATGAGGTACTTCTACACACTCAAGTTTTACTGCAGTGGGCGGAGAAAAGTAATGTCCTGCTGTGGACGCACTTTAGAATCTACATCAGTTTAAATGAACGCGATATTTATTATATTTTCACCTCTTTACCTCGCTGTCAGAGAGACCTTTCTCATTATGCTCTCTTCAAACACACCAGACTCCATTGAGAAAAACAGTGATTTTAGCTCATAGAATACAGGAGCTGTGGTCTCCTGCTGCCTCCATCTGGTCGTTTCTGAGTGTTATAAAGTCAATTCGGTGAATCCAAACCAACATTTAAAAACACCAAAGTCACTCAACAACACTAACTAACAGATGGAGGCAGCAGGAGACTGTGCGGTTAAATCACTGTTTTTATGAATGGAGTCTGGTGTGTTTGAAGAGACCATAGAGAACAGCTTCAGTTCCCCGTTAGAAAGGTGAAATATTATAAATATAGCGTTCATTTAAACTGATATTGATTCTTCTAGGAGTCTAAAATACGTCCACAGCAGAACATTACTTTGCTCCGTCTCGTGCAATAAACTCCGACTGTGTAGAAGAACCTCATGAAACACAACGAAGCATCACAACCATCCCTTCAATAGCGGACGAGTTCACGCCTCGTAGAAACAAACTTCAGTGAATCCAGCAGGCTTCTACTTTGCATGCGTTTGTTTGGCTCAGTGTGCAAAATGAATGAATGCACAGGAACATGAATCACTGAGGGCCGGCGTTAACATTTCAATCCCAAACGACAAGACGCCACGACACGCCCGCAACTAAAAACCTACATTATTAAAATCTTAATCTAAGCAATGACAGGTAAAATAAATCATATATCGTTTATTTTATTCATTTAAAAATTAAAAGTGCGCACCGTTTATGTGCTTTGCATCGTCGTTCTGCAGGGACACTGCTGTTGCTTTTGTATGCAAAGGAAACTAAGGAGGGAGACATAAATAATGCAAAAGGTTTTAAGATGTCACGAGAAGCCGTGGCCTCGCGGCGATGCAGCAGAACCACACACACTAATACTGAACACGCGCTCGCCATTTTGATTCTGGAGGAACGGTTCTCCGGGTTCTGAGCCCTGCGGCGGCCGTGGAGACGGAGCGGCGTCCTCCTGTGAAATGAGCCCCGAGACGCCGACGTGAGGTGAAAAATAAATGAATGGATAACAGAGACGACAAGAAAGGAGAGAACAGTGAGATGGAGGAGGAGGAAGATGAATATTGAATGAAAGTAAAGTGGAGGAGGAAGCTGATAAAAAAGGGAGACAGATGGAATGAAATGGAGGTAAGAGATCGTTCATTAACCGGAATTAAAGCAGGTTTTCTTTAAACAAAACTAAACCAGAAGCTTGAATATTTGTTATTTATTATTATCGTCAGATTTTCATCTTTACGTTTGTCCATGAACATCTGGCCTTAAGATTAATTAAAAAAAGCATTTCTTGAAAAACATTTTATTCTACACGTCTCATTTAAATTCTCTCTTCAATTAAACCTTTTGATTAAATAAAAAACCTTACATTTTGCTCGACTCACAAGCAGGAAGCCATGATGGATTCTCCTGAGACCAACAGTCATGTGACTGAGCTGCAAACTGCTGAATGCAGAGGAGAGCCTGCACAAGTGTGGACACTAGAGAAATGTTGTTTATTTATAAATTCCATTGTTTGCAATTTTTTGTAAATTAAATTAAAAAAAGTCAACTTTTTTTCCATACTTATTTTTCATTTATTTAAGGTATAATAACTAATTCTGCACAGAACTACTTAGTACTGATGCAGTGATGGTGTTGTTTCCATCCAGCTGCAACTTTTGTATTGCAGAGAAAAACTACGGCTACAGAGAGAAAAAGCCCCGAAACTGAGAGGATGTAAACAAATGCAAAACATAATTTTTTTGTATGTGAATGATGGAGACGGTGAAACCCAACGCATGTCTTGCTACCGATCTGAGACGGCTGCAGGCCTTCATGCCCGCCTTACCTTTCAACACCTGACTGACAGGTGGACGGACAGAGGGGAGGAGTCTGACAGGTGGACGGACAGAGGGGAGGAGTCTGACAGGTGGACGGACAGAGGGGGAGGAGTCTGACAGGTGGACGGACAGAGGGGAGGAGTCTGACAGGTGGACAGGCAGAGGGGGAGGAGTCTGACGGGTGGACGGACAGAGGGGAGGAGTCCGACAGGTGGACGGACAGAGGGGAGGAGTCCGACAGGTGGACGGACAGAGGGGGAGGAGTCTGACAGGTGGACGGACAGAGGGGAGGAGTCTGACAGGTGGACGGACAGAGGGGAGGAGTCTGACGGGTGGACAGGCAGAGGGGGAGGAGTCTGACGGGTGGACGACAGAGGGGGAGGAGTCTGACGAGTGGACGACAGAGGGGGAGGAGTCTGACGAGTGGACGGACAGAGGGGAGGAGTCTGACGGGTGGACGACAGAGGGGGAGGAGTCTGACGGGTGGACAGACAGAGGGGGAGGAGTCTGACGGGTGGACAGACAGAGGGGGAGGAGTCTGATGGGTGGACAGACAGAGGGGGAGGAGTCTGACGGGTGGACAGGCAGAGGGGGAGGAGTCTGACGGGTGGACAGGCAGAGGGGGAGGAGTCTGACAGGTGGACAGGCAGAGGGGGAGGAGTCTGACAGGTGGACAGGCAGAGGGGAGGAGTCTGACAGGTAGACGGACAGAGGGGAGGAGTCTGACGGGTGGACAGGCAGAGGGGGAGGAGCCTATCGGACGGACTGACCTCTGTGAGCTTGCCGCAGACGGTGCATTTGGTCTTGATCAACGACTTGGGCGGGTTCTGCTTGTTCTCGTACGCGCCGAGGCAGCCGGTGCTGCAGAACTCCTGGAAAGACTCGCTGGAGTCGACCTGGGCCACGATGGTGCCCTTCATGTTCGTGATGTCCCTGGAGAAGAAACACCACACGGACACATTCAAATCTACGCGTACAACATGTGCATCGGTTAGAAAAAAGAAAAACAAACGCCCCGGTGTGTAATAACATCCGTCCCGATAGTTAACAGCATCTGTCCTGATAGTTGGAGGAAACAATGTGTTTTAGTCACTCGTTGACTGTAAATAAAAGTCCAGTATTGAGAGAACGCTGCAGACGTCGGACGGACTGACCTCTGTGAGCTCACAGAGGTCCAATATTTATTGGACATACATTGACGGTGGGAGTTACACTGCAGCTTTTATAGCTGCTGCCATCTGCAGCGCTCTTCCTCAATACTGGACAACGTTCCATCTCATCTCATTAGAAAACAGGGTGCAGCTAGAAAAACACGGAAGTTACCCGTTAAATATTGAGATGAGGAACTTATGAGGAAGATAGTGCAAAGTCAATAAATAATTGAGAAAATGACAACCAACGCAAAACTGAAACGGAAATCCCCATAAAAGCAACAGTCAAACCGTAAGGCTGTAGGGCCTTGACTCACTTCTTGCACATGGTGCAGCTCTTCTTGGGGGCGGGTTTGTGAGAGAAGGCGGAGAGGCAGGTGGTGGAGCAGAACAGGTGGGTGGAGCCTTTGCGCTGGTAGGCCGTCTGGCCTTTCTTCAGAGGCTTCTTACAGTTGGCGCAGGTCACCTGGAGGAAGACAAACACCACCATGACTTTACTGCAGAGAGACGTCACCTGACTCCGCCTGCAGCCGAGGACGGGTTCTGCAAACCTCCCTTTACACGGCTGAACAAACACTTCACAATAAAATGTGAGAGAGAGAAAAGGAGACGACTGAATGTGCTATTGGATAAACTGCCGCTGTGTTACAGAAACTGAATGGATTGTTGAACACAAGAAATGCACTGTAAAGAAAATGTAAATTGACTGAATGCAGGAGATTCTGTTGCAGAAAGCTGCAGAAGCTTCTGCCTTAGATTCATATGCATTGACAGACTCGGGTGGCAATATCAGTGATCAGTTATTGAAAGCTTATTGGATACATAAACTCCTTGGAGTCACTCGAATTAATTAGATTTTAGTGTTTTTAATTTATAACTTGTTTCTGTGTGTTTAACCGACGTTGTTTATTGGTACCTGTAATGTATTAACATGTATTTTGTGTAGTATATTTTACTTATATTATTCTACTATATTTCTGATATGAATCTCATCATTAATATATTTTCTAACCTTTTCTACTGTTTTTATTAAATACATTTGTAATACATGTACACTATTATATTTTCAGATATAATACTTTATTACATATTTCTACTATTTATTCATACAGTTGAACGCTATGATATCTTCTGATACAATTATCTTTGTATCTATTATCTACTAGTTTTTTATATTAATCTAAAACATATTTTTACCTTCATACACATCTTGTTTTTAAATGTTTAAATACATGTATAAAAACACAAATATACTGTATATATGTATATAAAAATATGAGATATATATATAACAATGTAAATATTATTATTTTGTGTATATATATATATATATATATATATATAAAACAAAAATGTAATATATATGTACAAAAAATAAAATATATATACATTTTTTTATTTATATACAAAATAAAAAATAAAACTATATAAATGTTTATAATATATACACACACACTAAATAAAATATTTTTTTAAATATATATATATAAAAAAAAAAATATATATATATATATATATATATATAAAAATAAATAAATGAGAGTCTGATCACCTTGACGGTCCGGGGCTGTGGCTGCGAGCCGGACGAGGAAGTGGAGGAGGAAGACGGGCCGGGAGGTTTGGGGAGGGAGGAAGCCGGCGACGGGGACTCGACCCCCGTCTGCTTCTGGTTGCGGGGGACTGAAGCCGACTGGGAGATCCACGAGTCTGGAGGGAGAGGAACAAACAAACTTTATTTATTGGCACACTGCACAAACACCAGGATGTTCTCCTACATCCGCCATGCTTTTCTACCCACAATCCTTTGCGCAGCAGGTAAATGAGCAAGAGAGTCAAGGTGCCATGTTATGAGGAAGTACTTCTGCCTGCAGGGAGACGCAGTGTGCACTAATGGTATGTGATAAAGAACGCAGCTGTGATTAAATATAAATATTTACAGCTGGTTAAACTGACATCCCTGAACCGTTTGACCTCGGCAAACACGCGTGGCTTCTGCAGCTTTCTGTGCCAAAGGAAGTGGCTCAACATGAGATAAACAGATTCATCCTCCGGGTTCAGACAGTTGTGTAAAAGAGAACCGCTGCAGTGAACAGCGCCACCTGCAGTCCGTGTGTTGACAGGAACATAAAAAAACTCAATGTCCTTAACCGCCAGTAAGGCTGCATGCCGGGGGCGGAGCCAGGTAAAACGTCTTTCTCTTGACAGACTTTAGACGCACTGCAAAGTGAGAAAATACCACTTTCTCTACTTAAAGGTTCCCTGTGAGGTTTTTACATTCACTCGTCCGTGTAATAAATGCATTTTGCCAAGCTGATGTTTATTTTATTTAAACTGTCCTTGGAGATAAATCATTTTAGTGCAGGATGCTTTTTTGTCTCCGTTACGACAGTGTGCATCCGAAAAATATAGTTTAGGACACAGATAACAAAAGGTTCTGCTCCATGTTGTACTAAAGTTACTCCACTCTTCTTTCTTAGCACCAGCGACCTTCAAATAAAAATGAGGCGGGGCACATTTCCTGCTTCACGTGAACACCAGGAGGCTGAGGGAACGCTGCTCAAGTCAAAAAACATGAATATGAGATCAGGTAAAACGCCCACAACACCCGGGTACCTGCTCTGTTGTGCGACCCCGCGTCTCCGTTCGGCACCAGCTGGCCCGCCGGCCCGGAGCCCCTCCCGGGGTTGAAGGAGGCGGGGGGTCGACCCGCCGGGGCGTCGGGGTTCAGGCTGAAGGCGCTGCTGATCTGCAGGCCGTTCTCCTCCACAGGGCCGTCACCTTCCTACACACACGACAAAACATTGGAAAACTAAATAATAAGAACCATCTCCTTTTCCCTAAAATGTCAATATCAATGCTTCTGAAGGGGTGGAGCACTAATGTGACCTTATTTAGACCGATCAAACAAATCTAAATGTTATCTTTTAACGCACACACAATATTTATTCTGAAGATATCACCTAATTTACATTTTCCATTAACTAATATTTAAGTTAATTAAATAATTCCTAATGATTAGCCTGTTTAAATGACATTAAAAGCATTGACTTGGTATACAACAATGAAGCCAGCCAGCGCACAGGTAGAAACAGGTGTGACGAAACAGGATCCTCACCACCGTGACCACCGCCGCCGCTCCGCCCTGCAGTGACGTCACCGAGGTGATCACCAGCGTCATGTCCTCCTGGACGCCCGCCGGATGCGGCGGCGTATCCGCGGGCGACCCGGCGTCGGCGTGGGCTCCGTCCCGCCCCCCAGAGCCCAGCGTGGTGACGCTGGCGATCCGGATGTCCGAATCCGGCTCGGCGCCGCTGAGCGCGCCCGGCGAGCGCGACGCGGAGGAGGACGAGGCGTCTCCCTGCTCGCCGCCCTCCTCCTCCTCCTCTTCCTCCTCCTCCTCCTCGTCGTCGATGATGATGGGCTCCGCTTCTGCGGCGGTAGGTTTGGCGGACGGCGGCGCCACCGGGGACGGGCTGGAAGACGCGGGGGAACCCGGCGGGCTCGTCGTCACCGCGGGCATGTCCGCGGTCTCGGCCGGCTCGAGGAGGTCTGCGGCGGCGGCAGAAGGCTCGGGGTCCTCCTCCCCTACGAGGACCACGTCGTCATCGTCCTCCTTCGTGGCTTCGTCACCTTCCTCCTCCTCCTCCGCCTCCGCCTCCATGGAAACGGCCTCCCCA
This sequence comes from Taurulus bubalis, assembly GCF_910589615.1. NCBI lineage: Eukaryota > Metazoa > Chordata > Actinopteri > Perciformes > Cottidae > Taurulus > Taurulus bubalis. Next base: position 2,577,047 of record NC_136589.1, on the reverse strand, counting down.
GCCTCCTCGGAGGCGGGCGCGGCCGCTGGCTCGGGGGAGGGAGTGGCATCCATGGGCTCCACCCGCTCCCCTGCTGCCTCTTCCGCCTCGGCAGGGATCGGTTCTGGCTCCCCGTCCATCGCTAAAGCAACCACCTGGAGACCAGAGAACAAGAGCCGGTTAGAGCCGCGCCTAATTATCACCTAGCAGCTGCACAGGTGACGCAGGTGTCCCCGGAGGCCCCGCCCCCTGCACACAGACCCCCATATGCCTGGTGAAGACTCATTGTCATTGCGTCAACACGGGCTGCTTCAACTAAAATATGACCTCTTGGGTTTTATTTGCTCAAACAGAACAATAAAAACCAGTTAGATACACATTCTGACCAATGATTTCATGACTTTAAACCAAATGTCCATTAGAAACATTTAGTGAAGTCTGGGTGTAAACAGTAAAAAGTGAGTAAATGTAGTATTTAAACTAACAATGAGAACACAAAGCATACAGTGAACCTTAAATGACTCAAATGAATGAGACAATAGTTTGATTAAAAGAATAAACATTTATATAGATGCCTGTATGTATGCCTGCTTATATTTTGAGTCTTTCTTTTAAAAGCATATTCATTATTTCAAACTCAGCGTAAATGAACGACATGAACACATGAATATAACACATTTACATGAACACATGAATATAACACATTTACATGACTTGTACTAAACTTTTGGGGTTTTATTTTTTTCAAGGACTTTTCCAGGCCTGGAAATAACCATTTAATAAACCAGAAAATATTCGGTTAACTCTGCTAGATAAAACCACTACATTTGTTTGTTTTTCTTCTTTGTCCTAAGACCTGGAAATGAGTTGCTCTCCAGGTTTCCTCGTCGTGAAGTCATTGTGTTTTTTAGCGTTTTGGGCGTCGCCAGCTTGTTTTTTTGCAATCAGTTAACAGGAAGTGACCATATATGGACTGAGGAGGAGAGACGTAGAGACCGTATAGTCTCTGGTGTCGACCTGTCAATCACCTTGTAGCCCCGCCCCTAAAGCGTCCCCTGCTTTATGGTCTGTTTGACTCTAAATGACCATAATTTACTAAATGAACATCATGCTGTATTGAAGAAGACTTGAAACTAGAGATTGAGACATAAACTCATGTTTACAATGTTTACTGAGGGAATACATCAAGAGAAGTAGAGTCATTTATATAGACTTCTATACAACCAGAGGAGTCCGTTTGACCTAAAACTACGTTTTGCATGTGGACGAAAATCTGCAACACGAGAAAATAAATAAATAAATATATAAATATATATATAAATATATATATATATATATATATATATATATATATATATATATATATATATATAAAATAATAAAGTTGAAGGACAGAGACTTTGTAGCCTTTCACAGTCAAATACAATGACCTCCTCTTCATCGCGTCTCCTCTTCCTCTTCCTCCTCCTCCTCCTCCTCCTCCTCCTCCTCTTCTATCTTGTTGCCCACAGCAACCGGTGAAGCTTCACCTTGGTGCCGTCGAGTTCGGCCAAAACCGAATACATTCAAACGTCTTCCAGTTCACCGAATCTAGTTAATAAATGTGTTCAGAGCTCAACGGCTAAATGAAATGAATCTACGACATTCAGAAGAGAAGAAATGAGCTGTGATGATAAAAAAGAAGATCTGGTGCTGCACAAGATCAAAGACTATTTAAAGCACTGCGCTCTGTGTGTTGATCCGTTTGTCAGAATCTCCCTTTCATGTTACACAGCAGTGAGATCACACATCCCTGCTGACAGGTGCCACACACACACACACACACACACACACACACACACACACACACACACACACACACACACACACACACACACAGTCACCCTGAACAGGTAGGAGCACAGAGCACCTGAACACCGCCTCACAGCTGCAGAGAGCAGAGGAAGCTACGTCATTGGGCTTGACATCGTTACGGCGGCCATTTTGGTGAGGGTGCAGCCAACGGTGGCTCAGAGGAAACGGATTCATTATTTTATATTTAACTCTCTTTTGGGACATTGAGATCCCTTACAAGAGTAGAACTGTCAAAGCTACTGTACATCCAGCAACAAAACAATTTAAATAAATACATAAATAAAAATATATATATATATATATATCAACTTTCTTTTTTATCCTCTTTATTTGTTAATAGCTACTGTACATCTATCCCATGATGAAAACAATTAAATAGACACAAATATATATATATATATATTACAACTTTCCTTTTCATATGTTGTATTAGCTACTTATTGATCTCTTAGAGTAGTTCCTTCTAATAAGTCAAAATAAAGAAAACTAGAAGTACAACTACTATGCTACTTCTCAAAGCTGCTGTTAGTCCTCACTTATGTCAAGACAAATACCTCAAAACCAATGCAATAGTCCATAATTAGTGTTGAGTATAATCTAACATGCAAAAATAATACATAGAGCATTTTGGTTACATTGGTCCCAAATGCACAGACGTACAATAACTGAAATGTCAAAAAATCCCAAACATTAAACATAAAAAGGTATTTAAGTTCAAAACAAAGCAGCCGTACTAAAACACTTTGAGCCATGTGAAACAGACGTTTAATTTGATATCTGCTCAACAACAAATATATTGAGCCAACGACTTGCCAAAAATTAAACATGCATCCGATAATACACTCAAAACTGCAGAATCTTTTAAACACATGCATACTTTAAACATTTAACAGAAGGCTGTCAAATTAAAATAAATGTGCTTTACTAATAATAATTTATCTTTCCATTCTATCACTTCCAGCTCTAAAGTATTTGATTTTAATGCAATTAAGATGTTATTATACCCACAAGTTTAGCATATTTGCCTATTTTTCTGATTACATATATTATAATATATGAATGTGTGTTTGTTGTGTGAAGGTTCATCCAAATCTCTTCTTCTGAATAATAATAATAAACACACTGCGTGCAGAGCTGCACACTGAACCCGTTAAGGGCTGCTCACGGTGACCACGTGACCGGAAGTGCAGCCCAAAACAGCATCACATTCAAGATCAATGAGCCGTTCTTCACTGTTAAAAAAAAAACAGGACGGGATTCCAAATGGTGCATTTTAGAAGATATAGAGCGCAACTACAAGACATGTGGAGACAGAGTCTGTCTAGTGGGGGTGCATCTGGAGGAGCACCCAAAGGACACCCATCTCCATGTGCAACACCCACACCCAAATTAGCTGCACACATAAATGCATCACATCTCTTGATCTCACATCCAACAGGAGGGAGAATGTGTGCAAAGACTCTGCAATGCAGCGGAAACGAGGGGTCCCGCATTAATGAGCTCCGACGTGCAACCTTGTCCAGGTGGACGCAGAGGAGGGAGGGAGCATCTGCGCAACAAAACACTGCAAATAATCTGCGCCAGAACCACATCGCCACCTCACATCAGGTGCTCCTCTTACCTCCAACTCAGCTTTTACGCAAAGTGACATCCATGTTTTTTTCCTCCCCCCCCAACGCAGGTCACAAGGTTGGAGGCGCGCAGCTGCTGTTTGCGCAACTGGCGCAGAGAGACTAATAAACACGGACAGAGATTCTTCTTCCTATCATATAAAAAGGCGGATGCCACGGAGAAGGGATGCGTAATGCGCAGCCAGCGGTCCAGACCTCAGAGGACAGCCTGTTCCACGGGACCGTGCCCTTGGTGGTCAACACCGGGCCACCACAGCGCCAAACCCGGCTGCAGAGCCTCTCGCCCGGCGTCCCTCCCGCAGCTGCGATGCATTTACCAAACTATGGAGCGCAGGTTTCAACAACTTTAACAACGCGCACAGACTACCTGCGCTGGCGCAGCTCCTCCAGGTGAATAACACAACAACTGGAGGTGGCTTCCAAGTTTTGCGTAGTTCTTGCTGCGGGGGGTCCAGCAGAAACGTGGTCCAGCAGCCTGTTCCCTTCCGTCCCCCACCCCGGCGCTCTCTTCCTGGCGCAATCAGCCATTGGATTAGCGGCGGAATAAGGGGGAGGAGCGCATGCACAGACTGCGCCATTGTTTAAATAAAAATTAAAAAAAGACCACTTAAAAAAAATAAAAAGCATATTAATATATAACAATGTGTGACAGTCAATCTGAAACGGTAACGTGTTGTTTCACTACACTACCCTTCTCTCTCTGTTTATGTCCTCTCGTTCTGCACATGCCCCCTAGCGCCAAAACATGCCGGGAATCTGAATAATTAAAAAAGCCCGATTTTATTGATACCTGTGACGCCGGGGGGAGTTTAATTGGAAAGTTGCCCCCGTCGATCGCAGAGTCCACCCTGGCGCAATCAGTGGCGAGAACGCGCGCGCCGCCGCCGCCGCCAGGGGCGCAATCAGTGGCAAGTACGCGCACGCAGCCGCTACCGCCGCCAGGGGCGCCCTCGTGCGCTACGTATCACATGAACTGTTGGTGTCGTAAAACCCCGAAAGGCGCAAACGAATTCCCGCATCGTGTTTACGTGAGAAGAGGAGGAGGGGGGGGGGGGGGGGTAATTTAATGTGCCCCCCTCCCCTCTGCTGCCCCCCCAACGGAAAACAGCACCACTGTCCGCCATTATTGAGCTAAAATGAACACGACTGGAGACTAGAGGCGGCAAACGGCCGCAGCACGCGCACGAAAAAAAACGTCAGTGAAAATGTTCGCTTACCGGAGGAGAGCTCGGAGCCGCGCAGCGCCACTTTTGTGCCTTGACATTAATCCCGGGGAGCGCGTGCGCAGAACGTACAACTTCTTTCCGCTTTACGTCCAAAGATCGTGTGTCGATAAAGATGACTCACCATGGAGTGGATTTTCGTTGGGTTTCACGTGACGTAACCACGCCGGTTAAGGGAGGGGGCCGATAAGTGTTTTACTTTTTATGTTTATAATACTGAGATCGATTGTTATTGATCCAGCTGCCGTATAAAGACACTTCCGGGTCATGTTGGTTATGTTTTTGCTCCAGTGGGCTTTTCTCTTGCTGCTGTAATCCTGCAATTTCCCCACTGCGGTACTAATAAAGGAGTTTTTTATTTGATCTTATCTTTTATACATATGTGTATATTTTCCCAGCATGCTGTAGTGATTCTACTTTTTAATGTATTTTTCCTTCAGTCCTCGCAGACATCGGTTCAGACTTTCCAAAGCAATCTGCACTCAAACTGCATCGATACTGATATGTAAACTGTGAGCTGATTGTTTTTCATATCATGCAGATATTAATGTTATAATGACTGCAATGAACGTGAGAATAAACATGAAATATCGACAATTATAGTTAATATATGTAGTAGACTTAATTATAAAGTAAATCAGAGCATGGTGGACATTTTCTCTGCAGATTCAGATCAATAACTCTAAATATAATTAACAATGATGTAATTCTTTACATTGAGATGAAACGTTGTTGATATCTGCTGAGATACATCATTGAAGTGATGAATGCATCGATGCATCAATAATTAAAATCCAATAATACAAAAAAACCCGGTATGGTCCTTTAAGTTTGCATAAATGCGCACATGTTGTAAGAACCCGAAATCAAGGCAGAGTGAGACCTCTTCTTTTTCTCATCCTCTCTGACGGCGTCTATTCGTATTTCTTGACATGTTTTTTTTCTTCGCCGCGCAGGCGCACAAGCAGCAATCATGGGTGGCAATTAAATGGCTCCATTAAGCCGATTTAGCCTCATCGATACGCATCACGTGTCCCGGGCAAACTGACTCTAGGTCTGCTGGCAAACGATAAACGTGATGTTATGTATTTTATTGAGTCTTATTTAAACCAGCTGCAGTGAAGTACACACAGCTCGGGTCCAATCAGGAGGCTGGATCCGGGTTGAGGGAGTTCACGTCCCCAGTTCTGTCGGCGCAACCTCGGGTTTTCCTCCCGTTTCATCCGGGACACGGAGGAGAAAACAAAAAGTAAATAAGTAAATAGTGTTGGAGGAGCAACATGGCAGAAGCTCCCTGCGGCAGAGGGAGAGATGAAACACACCTGCAGGGTCAATACTGCCTGCAGACCAATTATGAGTCCAGAGGAAGTGAATCCAAAAGGTGATTCTGTTCTGCGACCGCAGCTTCTGCGAAATATCGCGAGATTTCCTCCATCAGACCTTCTGACGAACGAGAACTCAACATTTAATGTGCAAATGATGATCCAGATGTGAGAAAATGATCCGTAGCCTCTTAGCCTGCCTCCTATTGAAACTACAGAGTGTGTGTGTGCGTGCGTGCGTGCGTGTGTGTGTGTGTGTGTGTGCGTGTGCGTGTGTGTGTGCGTGTGAGGCGTTCACGGGCTTCTTCTAATCTCCATTTTGGATTGTGTGCACAGCCCACATTTACTCTCTTTCTCTGATGACCTTAGTTGTGTGCATAATTGGTTTATTTGATTATCTATATTTGTATTTATTAGTAATTAATAAAAATGTGTTTATTTGTTATAATTTATTGGTGTAGTAAAAAAAATCTCATTTCAATAATTTATCAGATTTTCTTTTTTATTTGCACTCTTTCCTTCTTTATTTTTTACTCCTACTGTCGCAGATGATTTTCCCTCAGAGGATAAATAAAAAACAAATAAATAAAGTTGCTCTTAAAGGGGCAGTTCAGCCATTGTGTGTCGCTCGTCATAAAGTTTGGGGACTGGACTTTCTGTAAAAAAGAAGAAGCATGTTTAGTTTCCAGAAATTCGTATCTTTACGACATTACGTCTCGTTAATAAATAACAAACTAAATACATGTTTGTGAAAATAAAAAAGCACATTCATGCATCTTTTTGAGAAGGTTTTAACGCTCTTCTGCTTCATGTTGAGCACTTTTAAAACCTCTTAAAACCAGAGTTTAAAACATTTATACCTTTTTCAGTCAAAACAAATCCGTCCATTTATTAACTTCTAGTTTCCTCATGAAAACACATGTATCTGCTGCTCTTAACATTTAAATTAATTAACTCATATTAACCTAAATATTTAAAATGTATATGTGTAAATATGTAAATGAATTCTGGTTTTTGTTCGTGGCTCATTACATATATTTAATTAAATACAATAAAATATGATGTATATCTGTAAATGTTCTATTATATACTAATATAATATATATTATTATGACATCATATACAATACAGAAACTGTTAAATATAGTTTCTGAGCCAAGAAGTTAAGAAAGAGATAATTTCATTAAAGTTGTTTAAACTTTGTGTAATTTATTAGAAATATTAAAATGAGTAAAAAAAGGCCAGCGATGATTTGTGTTCTTACTTATATTTATTAATATTATTATGAGTTTAATAATCACAATCTAGTAGTTTTAAAAGCTTTTAATGTGATCAAGAAAGAAAAATAAATGTATCAGAGATCAACTTTTCTAACAAAAGAAGTGAAAAAGATCATTTTTAAGACGTCTTCTCCAAACTCCATGTTGTTGTTTTTGGGGAAATTAAAATCAATATCTCATGACAAAATCTCTATAAATTCCTCCTTTTAACAGATTGTTCTGTACTTTGCTTCAGTTTAAAAGGAGATATTTAACATTTAAATGTGTTTCTTCTTTGTTTTGGTTTAATATCTTAATGTTTAATATGAAGAATGAACACAGACGACAGCCGGGTGGAAATATATGAACACGTCTTTATTCACTTCATACAAACATGACATCTCTCACAGGGAGGAGCGGAAAACCACCAGGGGTTAAAAATATCACCACACGCTGAGAACCTCAGATCAATATTATTCATTACTACTATTTATTTTAACGTTTTCAGTAGTTTTCCTTCCATTCATTCGTCATTGTGACGCTCCACAAACGGAGATCAATGACGGAGCCGGAAGTTCCATTAATGTGGAATAATGTTAATAATTGATTTGTGAAGTAATTATTATATAACTTTAAACATTAAAAAAATTATAAAATCAGCAGCAGATTTAATGTAAAGTTTTGAGTTTTTGACTTTCATCCAAATTTGGTAATAAATGGGAACCAACGGCTGCAGGAAAAGAAAAACCAAGAAAAAACAAGGACGTCAGCAGAGTTCTCCCAAAATGTATTTTATGCAATTCTGATAAAATTCGTCACGTTTATGGAATCAGACTCCAGACGGGAGAAAAACTCTGAGTTTCCACTCAAATAGAAAAGAGAAATCTTCAGGATCGACACGTAAAGTCAAACTCTGATATTCACAAATTTATTTAATTTATTATTTCTTTTAAACGCAGCCGCCAGAACCGACTTTCAAGAGTTTTATTTTCACTTTTACCGACAGAAAACTCTATAAAAAGTTGGTTCTTCAGTGAAAATGAAGACGTTTTCGTCTCGTGAAGAAGTGATGAACTCATAAACCAAACAAAGCGAACCCACGACAACATCAGATGACGCGTTACAGCTGGATATATGTATATGTTTATATACAGAATGTCAATATTTACAGACCAGAAAATATAAAAACAGCAACTCTGTGTATCGGGAGGCAAAAAAACAACAAAAAAAAACATCATTAAAACCCTCAACGTGCGTTATCATCATCATCATCATCATCGTCATCATCATCGTCGAGGTGTTTGAGCCTCTTCTTCTTTAGCAAGGTTTCTGATTTTGTGGCAAGAAAAAGATGCAAAAATATTGAGACGAGTAATTTAAACTGGTTGTTGGAGTAAATTTACACAAAAAACCTCCAGATTGTGTCGTCAGCGGAGCAGAGAAACACGAAGACGAAGAGCGTCAACCGGGTCCAAGAAGAAGAAGAAGCTAAAAATAGAAAAAGAATCCCATCTTTCTGTTAATCTACACACATGAGCTATTTACAGACGACACAAGCATCCATCGTTTCCCCGCTGGAGGGGGAGGCGGGGGAGAAAGGCACGACTCAGGGGCGAGGGCGTGGCCTCCAAAAGGAGGAGGCGTGGCCTCCAAAAGGAGGAGGGGAGGGGCGTGGCCTCAAAAGGGAGGAGGGGAGGGAGCGTGGCCTCCAAAGGGAGGAGGGGGCGTGGCCTCCGAAAGGAGGAGGGGATGGGCGTGGCCTCCAAAAGGATGAGGGGGCGTGGCCTCCAACACATCCTCAGGTGCATCCTCCGCTGCAAACAGTTTGTGGGCCGACGGCATCGAGCCGGACGGGTTTCATCTAGATGAGGATTTGAAGGACGACGAGGCTCCTCCTCCTCTTAGTGTGTGTGTGTGTGTGTGTGTGTGGCCGGGCTCTGCGTGACCTTTGACCTCCTCACTGCAGCTGGACTCTGTACGCACAAATGAGGAGTTTGACCTGAAGAGAGAACCAGAGGAAGGAATCAGCTGCGGAAGGATCCACAAAAACATTCACATTCACTAAAAACAGAAGGCATCATGGGGGACTCAGGAAGGGGCGGGGCTTTCCCTCTATTGAACCAATCACAGCGTCAGATCACAACTACTTCAGGTAAAAACAAAACGCGGTGAAAACAGAGATGTGTTCTTCATTTAATCTGTGCTTTTGGATCTTATTCATATATTTATTTAAACTTCAGACTGAGAAATAAACAAGTCTGGTGCTTTTGTGTTAGAAGGTGAGGTGAGGTCGTTGTTGTTGTTGTTGTTGTTCGGTCTGAAGTGCAACTTAAATATTGAACTCTTGACACTCAACTTGGTCTCTAACCAGCTGATGGAGCCGCTAAATAAATTATAATCCATCTATAAAACTACTTTTAATGTGTTTATGACGGCAGCACGTGTGATTCTGAGAGTGTGTGTGTCTGTGTGTGAGAGAGTGTGTGTGTGTGGGAGAGAGTGAGAGTGTGTGTGTGTTTGCGAGAGAGAGTGTGAGTGTGTGTGTGAGAGCGAGTGTGTGTGTGTGTGTGAGAGAGTGAGTGAGTGAGTGAGTGAGTGAGTGTGAGAGTGAGAGTGGGTGTGTGAGTGTAAGATAGTGGGAGTGTGTGAGAGAGAGAGAGAGTGTGTGTGTGTGTGTGTGTGTGTGTGAGATAGTGTGTGTGCGCGCGAGTGTGCGAGTTTGTGTGTGTGCGTGTGTGTGTGCGTGTGTGTGTGTGCGTAAGATAGTGTGTGTGTGTGCGTCACCTTGGCTGCCGGCGCCTCTGCCAGTCGAATGAAGAGTCTGTTGATTCCTGGAACCGGACTGAAGGAGTAGATGAAGTGACTGTCCTGAAAGAATGAGGTAAACGACAACGTTCTCGTGATGCGTTCACATGCATCTAGTAAAACGTAGTGTTGGTGATGAACTAGAATAAGTCCAGATAATTTCACATGAACATAAAACAGATATTAGACATGAATTATGACGTTTAACTTCCTAACAGCTCTTTATGATCCATTTCTCCACTAACAGTTGATGTTTTGTATGTTTTTAAATGATTTTGTCCTTTAAATATGTCTGCTACTGCGCCGCTGTGTTTCGTGTTTCCCGTCAGGACGAACCAGGAAGATGGGCAGCTGGAACTTGTCGTTGAGCACCACGGCGTGGACGCTGCAGGGCCCGCAGAGCCGCGCCGTGATCTCGTTCAGGAAGTTGGCGTGGAAGATGAAGAGGAGGATGCCGGAGCCTGAGGAAGAGGGAGGAGTCAAGTCCTGTGTCTTCAGGGAAGGCAGCCAGCGTGAATGTGTGTGTGTGTGTGTGTGCGTGTGTGTTTTCACCCTCCGGCTGCGGCTGCGACTTGAAGCCGAACTCCAGGGAGAAGTCCGGTCCCTCGCAGAGCCGGTGGCAGGCGAGCGGGAAGGCCGGCTCCAGCAGCAGCAGGCGGGACTCGAAGTACGCTCGGATGGCGTCCTCCGCCACGCTGGACAGCCTGCGAGACGGGGCAGAGGGGCGGAACGCACGTGAGAGAGCGCGGCGGAGCGGCAGGAGTCTGCGACCTCTGGACGCCACGCCGGCTCCCTCCTCCTCTTCACACTCACATGCTGGTGTGGTCCTTGATGAGGTCGCACACCGTCAGGTTGTTGCCGAGCTTGGCGAAGTACGCGGCCGCCGTCTTGTTCTTGGACACGATGTTGCAGTCGGCCCCGTACTCCAGCAGGAGGCGCACCACGTCGGCGTTCCCCCTCTTACACGCCTGAAGGGAGGAAACGGTTAGAG
>NC_136589.1:2413483-2560983 GCF_910589615.1 Taurulus bubalis | reverse complement strand
GATCGTTGGCACGACCTGCGCGGTTGTAGGTGGCGGGCCCGTCGGGTAAACCGGTGCGCTCGAATGGTTCAGAGGCGTGAACGAAGAAACGATTGGCCTACCCCTGTCGTTAAGTGGCGAGTATGGAGGGATGCTTGTACTCAACGTCGTAAAAGTAGGAACCATTGAGGTGCTAGGAGCGGTAAAGGTGGTAAAGTTAGGAATCAAGGGTGTACCCATAGTGTCCTGCGACGCATACACAGAAGATGGCGGCATACTTGTGGCATTCTGTGAATAAGACGACAATGGCATGATCATGCTGTCTGACGTGTACGGAGGAGACATTAGTGCATTGTTAGTGTTGTGTGGAGTAAATGTAGGAACCACTTGAGTGTCAGTAGCATTCAATGGCGTAAAAGTAGAAATTAACGGCTGACTCGTGTGGATCATGTCTATGCTAGTGGAACACAAGGTTGCATACGTTGAAGTCAACTCTTGGACGTAGTTGGTTGGCGCCATTGTCATACAACAATTTGGACTTTCTCTCATGTGATCTGGATTCACGGTTGTCAAACTGCAGACAACCGACGAGTCTTCCAAATCCTTCTCCATGGATTGGACGCCAGCGTTTGGACTCTCGTTTACATTCCCTTCAGACTTGTGCTGGTTATTTCTCCTCCGCATTGTTTGCAGTGTGTTGTGTACGTAGTTTTTGACATCCGTCCAAGATCTTCCACCGAGATCTGGTTCGGCAGCTATACAAGCATTGCACTCCTTTTTGCCTGGAACCTTCATCCCTGTGAAAAATTCACTCAAGTAACGCTTCACTGCATCCTGCTCCCTCTCATTCCAAGGTCTTCTCTTTAAAGCAGGCTTCTGAGCAGTTCCTAAAAAAAGATAAGAGTGTAGAGAAACAGGATTATGTAAGAGCCGTCTCTTAAAATGATAAAAGTATGTTACCTCTAGACAGTGACAGTTCATTATTGATCTTGGAAAAAGCAAGCTTTTGTTTTTTTCATCTGCTTCTGTTTCCAAGACCAAACAACAGAGTCGACCTTGAGTGAAGCCTGTTTTATGAACTCGTTTCCAAAAGGTCCTGAAAGGGATTAGACACATTCTGAACATCTACTGATCCACGACAACTGAGAAAACTGAATATGTTGGTAAGTTGCAAAACCAGCAAGTGGGTGAACATATGTCGTGTCTGATAATGTGTTCTTTTGTACTATTTTGAGTGCAAAAGTGAGTGTTCACAAACTGCAGTGCACGATGAGCACCCGGATGGTGTACTCATAACTAGGACTGGGTAACGGTACTACGAAATAACCTAGTACCAAGTAGCATCGACACTTCTGCAGCCAAACATTAACAATAATTGATCCTTTATGTGCCCAGAACTAGAATAAAACAAAATATTGGTTTGTTTTTGCTCACAATTAATCACCGCAAGCATTCTTTGATTTTAACGCAACTTGTGATTGGTCAACTATCACAGCAGGTACGACCCATAGAGCCAAGATTGCCTACACACGGCTCTGAACACGGAGCCAACGGCTAGCAGGTAACGGTGCAAACAACAGAGCAGAGAGAGCTAACTGTTTCAACCTTGAGGGTAACAAAACTGTCCCACCACCCTGGGTTGGGGAAAGGCAACAATACGGAGAGGCGACTGTTAGTTCTAAACAACAATGCCGCCTCCTATAGAGGTTAGCTTAGATGCTGCAAGCGGCTAGCATCAGTTATATCAGAACTCAAGAGAATTTCTATAACAGCAACAAAGGCTTTTCTCGAAGAGTTCATGATGAAGATGGTTCTTTAAATCACCTGCAATGTATTTTTTGGAAGTTTACAAACACTTCACAATGACGGCTTCTCAGATGGTTTTAATGCCAATTAACAAGAACAGGCGCGTTCGATTTGAAATTCAGGCACTACGCAAGTACATAATGAACAAAGTGTACGACATGGAAGTGAACGCGAGTATAGAGCAATAGAGTCAACCCTTTGAGGATCAAAGAACAAGTTACATGTAACGCAAAAGGATCCAAAAAGGTACTCACCATCTTGTGCAGCGCTGGGTGGACTTGATGGCAGCGTTCGATCCATCTTGAGAAGCTCTTTGCTCACTTCCTCCAGCTGGGACGCGTTCTTTGAGAGCACGTAACACTCCTGGCTGCTCCTTCCCAACAGCTTGGCCACTTGATCTACTTCGACTTCACTGAGGCTCATTAGCTGCCAGCAGCTGGCAATTTGCTCTCTCAACGACGAGGACAGAAGTGCATCTGGGTTTTTAACTCCACACTCCATTGCGCACCTTCGGAAACAATCTAATCCTCTGATGAAGGACGGACCTTCAGTCCGTGCGAACAGGTAGGGGTTAGATGTCGACACACCCGCTTGTTCTCGATTTTGAATGAGCAAGTCGATTGACAAAACCATCCTTTCTGTGAGCAGGACCAGCATGTTCCTCCCATACTGACCCTCGAGCTCCAACCGGGTGAAACTGCTCCCAAGGTCCAACTCCAATTTTGTGCTTTTCCTTACTTGATCTGCTGAGGGCACAAATGTCCCTCTGCTCTTCTTGCTAATGTAAGTTTGCAAGAGCATTCTCCCAATATTTCCTACGCGTCCTCTGTTAAACAGACACACATCTGCCAGAGTGGCCTCGCTGAGCTTTTTCCACGTTGACAAATTCGGACTTTCGTTCAACTCCTTCCTGGCTTCCTCTTCTTCCCCTGCGATGAACCTGTGGAGTTTTATCAAATCTTCTGTCACGGTTGATTTGTCTACTTCCACTTTCTTGACTTCTTGCTTTAGTGATAATGCGAGAGCTTTGCGAGAAAAACACTGGCTCCATTTTGTATCGAGAAGTTGGATGAACTTTTTCACTTCACTCTCGGTTTCACTGTCTTCCGTCATGCGACTTTCTCCGAATGCTATTTCCGCAGCTCGCTTCAAAGAGTAGCCGATCTTTGTGACAAGGGAAACGGTTTTAAACTTACTGGAACTGGGGTCAAAGCCGCTCGCTTTTTTGGCCCCTTCAACGGCTAATTCAAACTTGGACGGTAGACATACTTCGTGCAGGTATTTCACGCTATTGTCGAGCTCATTGACAGCGACCACAAATCGACCCAGTTCCCTCATCTTTTGTGCGATATAAGCAAACTGAGACTTGTCGTGGTAATACTTAGCAGACAACGCGTTGCCATATTTACAAATAAGTGGGTCATTTCTGATATGCCGCGAGATGTCGTCTTGATGCATGATGTGGATGATTTCGTCGCAGCCTCCAGTTAAGAACTCCGACATTGGAAGCAGCCGGGTGGCACTGTGGACTCTTTTTGATCTTTCGGAAGATTTCTGATCTCCTTTTCTGGCCTTGCACGACCTCTCATGTCTCCATAAATCAGTTTTGCGATAAAAAGCAAAGCAGTGCTGGCAAGGCAGGAAGTCGCGAACAGATACGCTGGAATTCTTAACCTGTTTCTTGGTCACAATTTCCCCCCGGCCACTTTTGAGAACTTGGCAATTATGTTCATAATCTCCTTTATTGCGAATTTGGTCAAGCATAGTCTGTCTGACTTTGGTGCCTTTGGGGAAGTGTATCGCATGGGCAACGTCAATTTCTTCCGCGTGTTTCCTTTCTAAGTGCTTGGCAATTTGGGTAAAAGCCATTTTGCAATATAAACAGAAGTGCTTTTTACAGGTGTCTTTCTTCTCATCGCGCTCTCTGTCGGGTCTCGTTTCAAACACTTTCTTGCAGGTCCTTAAGCTGGATCGCGTTGGTTGTTTCCTCTCCGCAGCTTTCCTGCGGCGCTGCAATTGTGTTTCAGGAATCTCCGTAATGCCCGACTCAGACAGAACCTGATCTGTACCATCCGACTGACATGCCACCGCATCCTCCGCCTCATCACTCGAGTCACTTGCCTCCTGGTGGGACCTTTGTTTGTTAGCCCCGGCCCTTTGCTGCGTTTCACCATTGGCCCTCGTCGGCATCCATCCTGTGTTTCCGGTGAGATTCGAACAACCAAAGTTCAAACTCATTATACTTGATAAACCACGACTTGTGTCGTCTGACATCTCGTCCTCCTGCGCTTGCTTCTGGACTTCCATTCCTTGACCTTCCTGTTCGGAAGCTGATTCCCAAGCAGTCTTTTGGGATTCAGTTATATCCTTTCCAACCTTTTGGATCTGTTCATGCTCCCTCACTGTCGCTTGCTCAGTGTTTATACTTGCAGGGAAGCGTGGCATTTTTTCACCATCTTTAGGGCCATCCAAATCTTGTGGGACATTTACTCTCAGAGCACCCTCGTCTTTTCTGGCACTGTCAAGGTTAGAAGTCACCCTAAGAGCATCACTCGAACTTCTCTCTTCAATCAAGCTCCTCTCTCCTTCAAATGACCTCGTCTCACCAATAGTACAAGCCTGTAAAAGAACAAGCATATGTAAGACTCATTGCCAAATCAGATCCCAAGAATCATTTGACTGAGTGTACTTAAAACAAAGGTCCGTTAGGAAATAAATGTAGCGGGGGAAAACAAAACAAAGCTAAACTTTGGTTTGAATTTTGGGTGACTTATTTTTTCTGTACTGCATTTTAAGAATTCTTTGCACATTTTTTCAATAGCTGTTTAACGCATCAGCACCTTGGCAATGCCCCACCAAGATCCAGGCTCATTCAAACACAGGTCACTATTTAGCCCGACGTCGGTATCAAAACGACCCCTAACACCTCTGAAGTCTCGGTACAAAAACCACATGTGACCCATTCGAGAACAGTTAATGGCTTTATTGGATCAAGCAGCGATTTGACATCGTAAATGTCTAACCAAGTATATGTAGTCATGGGGTGTTGGATGAAATGCTACATGGAGAGAACAGAGTACCTACATTCATGGTTTGCAATCGAAACAAATAATTATTTTTACTTTTGATTTCATGAAACAAAGTTTGGGCTTAGCATAGCGGCGTTCTGTGAAACTCGGGACAAATGCAAAACATGGGAACGCCAACGAATGTTTTTCACATAAAAACATTAAGTAATATTATTTTGAAAATGTTTGATGCCAAGATAAAATAAATAAATAAAAATATCCTGACTACATGCTATTTACTGGTGCATTGATCATGATGATGATACATGTTCTAAAAGCATATACAGTTAAGTACCTGCTTCAAAGGGTTCATCTTGTCCCATTACTTCATGTGTTCGGTGTCTTCTTCCATTGGCGTGTTCTCTGCAAGGAAAGAGGACACCAGTCTCTAATGTGCACACATTATCATGAACATATAATATTGAATTCATAATATTGAGTCAAAGTCAGCAATGTACAATTACACATTAGCTACTAACAGCAAGAAGGTATTTTACGTCAGCGGAGATTTTAGCTTTTTATACATTCTGCCCATGCTAGAACAATACGCTTCAGGTTGAAAGGAAGCTACATGGCCCTTTAATTCAGCTATAATTTAACTTTAATACCCACAAACTACCACACAGGTTTTCCTGTTTCATAAAATAAAAGTTGTAATCACACTAAATGACTACGTTAAAAATATTTACACTATTACAACATCACATGAAGGGATAGTGGTGATGTTTAGACGTGTGGTTGTATGAGGTTCTTCTCCACAGTCAGTGTTTTATACTGCAATAGATGGAGTTTGGAGAACCAGCATGGGACACTATATTTAGAATATTTTCACCTCTTAATCTTGATGTCAGAGAGACATTTCTGACTGAAGCCGATATTGACCACCGGACTCCATTGACAAAAACAGTCATTTCCCCTCAGAAGCCACAGGAGCTGCTGGACTTCTGCTGCCTCCATTGGTTAGTTAGTCTGTGCTATTGTGTGACATTGGTGTGTAAAAAAAGCTCAGTTCAGATTCACCAAAGTCACACAATAAAACATACAAACTAACAGATGGAGGCAGCAATAGAATAGAGGTAAAATTACTGCTT
Organism: Taurulus bubalis; assembly: GCF_910589615.1. NCBI lineage: Eukaryota > Metazoa > Chordata > Actinopteri > Perciformes > Cottidae > Taurulus > Taurulus bubalis. The sequence goes on along the minus strand of NC_136589.1, from coordinate 2,555,039 downwards.
TTGTCAATGGAGTCCTGTGGCTATGAAGAGAGCTAAGATAACGGCTTCAGTTCCCGTCAGAAAGGGCAGTGAAAACATTCTAAATATGCAGTTAACTTAAATTGATACTTTTTATATTTTAGTACTTCATACAACCACACTTTAAAACATTTGAGCTATCCCTTTAACATAGAACATATTGTTGTTTCCATGAAAGACCACACTCTTACCTGGATGTGCTGCAGAAGCGAAGTCGCCTTGGAGTTGTGAAAAACATCTTGAGGCGTCGAATTATGAATAAACATGAAACGGTGAAGTCTGTGGATGCAGATCCTGAAGAGACACATTCTCCTTGGTGCAGTTTAAAACACTTGTTTGTTTTGTTTTTAGAAGCGTTGGATTAAGTCATTTCTTTAGTCAGGCTTGTTTACCGTTTAGTATTTTCCATTACTGCTGAAACTATTACGAAACTCCAAAGAGGTTCCAGAAGTTTCACATTTGATCAAGTCAAACCACAAACAGATGGAATTCTAGAAGCATCTGCTTTGTGTCATAATAAACGTCTCGTTAAAATTGTTTAAAACCGCTAAAATATGTTTTGTGTGGAGACTGGACAACCGATGCTACGACAAATAATTCTCAATAATTTTTGTACCGTGTTGCTTCAGCAGCATGACGTGCAATTTTAACGCTTTGTAATAAGTTCATGAATTTGTAACGGAAAGGACCTTGATTAGTATTTTGTAAAAGGTATTTAACTTCATGTGTCACGCACACGCACACGCACACACACACACACACACACACACACACGGGGCAACCAAGGTGCAAACTGTATAACATTTTAAAATATTTGCTTTTGTCCTGGAATTGAAGACTTGAGAAACCTTGAACTAAATATAAATATAAAACTAAACAAAATAAGGCACAAGCTAGTTGTCAGTTACAATAACAAATGGGTGCATGTGTTTTTTAATTTACCAAAACAAAACATTTGAAGGGCTACACATACCTCTTGGTCCAGATTGTAGTCCTCTTTGGAATTAAGCGCCCGCTTTACAACCTTATATTCTCCATTTTTCACAGCCTCCCGCAACGCAGCTGGAAAAGGGAGCAAAGGTTGAAGTTTAAATAAAGATCTCACAATCAAACCTCTTCATAAGACAATGGATTTTTCTTCCTGTTAGATTGGGTTACACCCACAGCTCAGAGCTAATAGTTTTCTCCAATGGCCGGCAGAGCTGCTGCCGCTTCGGGTCCGTGTGACTGAACCCTCTCAACCACAAAAGGCATGTTTTCTTTAAATAATCGTTAATCAAAATTGCACCGTTTATCAGCCAGAAGCTGTAAAAAAACCTCACTATTGTCAGATTGTCATTTTCCCGACGGTCCTCGAACACATCACGAGCAATAAACGCTTCATTCAGTTAGAGAAACCGAAGTAAGCCTAAAAGGGTGATATTTCATGACAACATTTTATTCTACGCGTCTCATTAAAGTTCCAAATAAACCATCTAACAAAACCAGATCCTGTTAAAAAACAACTACATTAAATTCAGAGTTCTTCAGCGAAATGATCGACTCGGCTGAATTTCCTGAAACTTTGACCGCTCTGCGTTCAGCAGCCTGCTTTAATGACCAATTGATTCATTTAAAATACTTAACCAGTAAGTTAATTATGTAAAGAGAAAGCGTTACTACTTCTCACTATGCATTTATATGTATGCATGCAATTATAATATCGTTCATCACAAATTTGTATTTTATTTTATATTCAAACGTGTAATATTTTATGTTTTGCTTTTAATTGGGTGATTTTAATTTTACTATTACTTTATATTGCTTATTCAAAAAGCTTTTGATTTGATTTTCATTGCCAATGTCATGTCATGTCATGTAATGCAATGTCATGTCATGTCATGTAATGCAATGTCATGTCATGTAATGCAATGTAATGTCATGTCATGCAATGTAATGTCATGTAATGCAATGTAATGTCAGCCGTCTGTAATGTAATGTGATGTCATGTAATGTAATGTCAGCCGTCTGTAATGTAATGTAATGTCACGTAATGTCATGTCATGTAATGTCATGTCATGTAATGCAATGTAATGTCAGCCGTCTGTAATGTAATGTAATGTCACGTAATGTCATGTCATGTAATGTCATGTCATGTAATGCAATGTAATGTCAGCCGTCTGTAATGTAATGTAATGTCACGTAATGTCATGTCATGTAATGCAATGTAATGTCAGCCGTCTGTAATGTAATGTCATGTCATGTAATGTAATGTCAGCCGTCTGTAATGTAATGTAATGTCATGTAATGTCATGTAATGTAATGTCAGCCGTCTGTAATGTAATGTCATGTCATGTAATGTCATGTAATGTAATGTCATGTAATGTCATGTCAGCCGTCTGTAATGTAATGTAATGTCATGTAATGTCATGTAATGTCATGTCAGCCGTCTGTAATGTAATGTAATGTCATGTAATGTCATGTCATGTAATGTCATGTAGTGTAATGTCAGCCGTCTGAGGAGTAATGTAATGTCATGTCAGCCGTCTGTAATGTAATGTAATGTCATGTAATGTAATGTCAACCGTCTGTAATGTAATGTCATGTAATGTAATGTCAGCCGTCTGAGGAGTAATGTAATGTCATGTAATGTAATGTCAACCGTCTGTAATGTAATGTCATGTAATGTAATGTCATGCAATGTCATGTCAGCCGTCTGTAATGTAATGTCAGCCGTCTGAGGAGTAATGTAATGTCATGTAATGTAATGTCAACCGTCTGTAATGTAATGTCATGTAATGTCATGTCAGCCGTCTGTAATGTAATGTCATGTAATGTCATGTAATGTCATGTCAGCCGTCTGTAATGTCATGTAATGTCATGTAATGTCATGTAATGTAATGTCATGTAATGTCATGTAATGTCATGTCAGCCGTCTGTAATGTCATGTCATGTAATGTCATGTAATGTCAGCCGTCTGTAATGTAATGTCATGTCATGTCATGTAATGCCATGTAATGTAATGTAATGTCATGTAATGTAATGTCATGTCAGCCGTCTGAGATGTGAACGGAAACAAATACTCACTGGGCGAAACCGGCGGACCCGACAGGATCTCGTCCTCCCCGTTCAGATGTTTCTGGAAGTCGTCCAGAGTCATCCAGTCCAGGTTGAGGTCCATTCCCAGGCTCAAGGTGGCTTGACCCTTATCTGTACAGAACACGGTTTAATGTTAGCCATCACAGAGTAAATAAAGCTTATCCTCCAGTATCCAGTAGAACATCATGGATGTTTCTCTAGTCTCTCATCATGTGACTTTGTAAACAACCAATCAGGAGGAGAGCTAGTAACGTTAGCAGCACCGCTAACGGAGAACCAGCAGGAGGAGAGCTAGTAACGTTAGCAGCACCGCTAACGGAGAACCAGCAGGAGGAGAGCTAGTAACGTTAGCAGCACCGCTAACGGAGAACCAACAGAGGTTCACTTCAGGTACACTATGATGCGTTCAGGCTCTGCTCAGTGAACATGAGTACTGGCTGAAGGCAAACGATAACTTCTCATGATGCGTTCACATGTAATCTAGTAAAATGTAGTGTTGGTGATGAACTAGAATAAATCCAGATGTTTTCACATGAAGATAAAATAGATATTAGAGATGAATTATGATGTTAAACTTCCTAAAGCTCTGAGCTCATTAATACACTTACACAGACGAATTTTGAATTGTGTATGTTTTTATGAAGAAAAAGAAACACTATGAATTACTATAACAAAGTAAAAGTATAACATTTAGTATTTTTGATGGTGTACAGACTTCGGAGCGGTTTAAATGAAGGTAAAAAAGGTATGAGGTAAAAAACAACAACTCGCAGACCAGCTGCTCTAATCAAACAGAAGGGATCTGTTTCTGTTAATATTGATCATCAATGACCAGTAATTAGCATCAGCTGCACCCTTAAAAATCACATTCACATCACGTGTTGAACCTCAGTGTTTGCTTTAAAAACAGAGGTCAAACTAAACTGTAAAACATACCAGATTTCTCAGCGCCCCCTGGTGGGTCCTGGGTGTCCTGATTGTCGTCAAACGCCATGACGAGTCTGGGCTCGCTGTCCTCCCTCCTCTTCCTCCTGTCCTCTGTCGAGGTCTTCCTCTCCCAGCCGGTCCTCTGCGCCTCCTCCGGCCTCTCCTTCCTCTCCCGGGGCTCGTCTCCGGGCTTCATCTTTGCCGCCGACTCCTCCCCCTCCCGCTCCTCGCTGTCCAGGCTGAAGCCGAAGCTCTGGGTGGGTCTGGAGGCTGCAAGGATGGGCAGACAAGTTTATATTTATATGTATTCATATACAGAGGAAATCAAGCTCTTATCGGTTCTTTTTCATTATTTTGGAAAAAAAAAAAAAAAAAAAAAAATCCACATTTCTTTATTATTCTTGATTGTAAACATTCTCAGTGATCATCTTTTACACACTGTGTGTGTGTGCGTCTCTGTGTGTGTCTTTGTGTGTGCGTGTGCGTCTGTGTGTGTGCGTCTGTGTGTGTCTGTGTGTGTGTCTGTGTGTGCGTCTCTGTGTGTGTGTGTCTCTGTGTGTGCGTCTCTGTGTGTGCGTCTCTGTGTGTGCGTCTCTGTGTGTGCGTCTGTGTCTCTGTGTGTGTGTCTGTGTCTCTGTGTGTGTGTCTGTGTGTGTCTCTGTGTGTGCGTCTGTGTGTGTGTCTGTGTGTCATCACACCATCCGATAGCTTGGTCTTCTCCGTCTTCTCCGGCTCTGCTTTCTGAGCTGGAGACTCTTTGCAGGTCTTGGAGATCTTCTCCGTCTTTCCTGATCCCTAATGATCAAAAACAAAAACAACGTTAAAACCTTTTTACTATCCCTCAAACAGGACGAACATTAATGTGACGGACGGAAATGAGACGTTTACATGGACAGAAAATCCAACTAAATACGTTAAAATGGTAAAAAATGGAGGGGTTTTCACATTTAAACAAACATAAGCAACCAGCGTAACATCCCCCCGCACCTTGGTGGGTTTGCTGGCGACCTTCTCCGGGACGGCCTGGTGCGCCGGCTGCCGGCGGGGCGCGCGGTCCTTGGCCTCGCAGTTCAACAGGAACTTCTCGAACAGGTTGGTGGAGCCCGGCGTGTCCCTCGGACCCGGCGCCTCCTCTTTGGCCGCCGCCTCCTCCTCCTTCAGCTTGGGGCCGCCGGAGGCCGCGACGCAGGAGGAAGACGACGACGATGTGGAGGAGGTGGAGGAAGACGGGACTTTGGGCGCCACCACCGCCGTGCTCTCCTGCCCTTTGCCCTCCTGCCCTTTGCCCTCCTGCCCTTTGCCCTCCTGGCCTTTCCCCTCCTGGCCTTTGCTCTTGGCCTTCTTGTGCAGCGTGGAGCTGTCGCTGGAGTCCGAGTGCAGGGCGGCGTCCTCCTTCACCTTGGAGGTGAGGCTCTTGAGCTTCTGGAGGCTGCTCTCCTTCTGCGCGGCGTCGGGCTTCTTGCTCTTCTTGTCGTGGATGAGGTCCTTGATGCCCTGCAGCTTCACTTCCCACTTCCCCTTGCTCTGCTTGGACTTGTCCTCAACGGGGGATTTTTCACCCGACTTTGCCGCCGAGTCGTCCATCTGGGGCGACGGGCCGTCGCTCAGGGCGTCCTCCGGAGGCGCGGCGGCGGCCTCGTCTTCGGAGGTTTCCACCTTCCTTTCCTTCTTCCCTTTCTTTTTCCTGCCCTCCGCTCCCTTTTCTTTCCGGTGCTTCGCTCCCTCTTTCCCCTTTTCCTTCTTGTGTTTTTTGGAGGGAACCGGCTCATCGTCCTCCTCGTCCAAGTCAACCTGCCGCTTTTTCGACTCGCTCTTTTTCTCCTTGGCAGGAGAGGTTAGAGTCGGGGCTTTCTTCTCCTCCTCCTCCTCCTCCTCCTCTTCCTCTTCTTCTTCTTCCTCCTCCTCTTCCTCCTCCTCCCCCTCCTCCTCCTCCTCCCCCTCTTCCTCCTCCTCCTCGTCTTCTTCTTTTTCTTCGTCTGTCTCTGGTGCCGGTAGAGGCCTGACCTCCTCCTTCCGTTTTTCTTTCTTATTCTTCTTCTTCTCCTTGGGAGGCGGCTCCTCTTCTCCTTCTCCTTCCCGGCTCTTTTTCTTCTTCTCCTTCTCCTTGGGAGGCGGCTCCTCTTCTCCCTCCGGGCTCTTCTTCTTCTTCTTCTTCTTCTTGACGGGCTCCTCGGTCGGACGGTCTTTGTCCTCCTCGCTCTCCGAGTCGGCGTCGGCCGTGTCGCTCTTTGTAGGCGGCGGTTTCTAAACAGGAGGAGCAACGTCGCATGTTAATATTAAACAGCGTTTTGTTATTTTTAGCTCTCTGGTTTAGACATACAGCAGCGCTATGATGCCGTCTTTACTCCAACTCAAAGTGTCACCGTATTTATTCACCTACAGGTTTAAACAACACTGTGACATGAGTTTATGTCTCAATCTCTAGTTTCAAGTCTTCTTCAATACAGCATGATGTTCATTTAGTACATTATGGTCATTTAGAGTCAAACAGACCAAAAAGCAGGGGACGCTTTAGGGCGGGGCTACAAGGTGATTGACAGGTGACACCAGAGAGGTTGCAGAAAAGCAAAGATGAAGCTGCAAACTATTGAGTACCTAAAGATAATATGTGGACCACTGCAAATACCTACAGAATGACTTCTTATCATGGACCACTATTACTACTACTTCCACTACTAGTACTTCTAACACTACTACTACCTCCACTACTGTAGTTAAACAATCTATATCTCACAAAGTATTTTATATTTGTATAACTCTCCTGTGAGTTTTACAACCCGTTACTCCTTAAATGCTGTACCTCCACCAGTACTGTTGTTTTGGCGATCACAGTCTCAGTCGTACTCTGAATACCTGACGGTCACTCAGACTCACCACGCTCTTCTTGGCCTCGGCCTCTTTCTTGGCCTTGAGCTCCGCCATGGCCTTCTTAAAAGCCAAGAGGACCTCGCAGCAGTCCTCCAGATGGGCCTCTGGCTCCCACGTGTCATCGTCCGAGCAGTAGTTCTTCCACCGGACTCTGTAGAGCACTTCGCCCTGCGGGAAACGGAGAGGACACGTGAAGCTCCAGACTCCGGTGACGGGCCGCCAGACTGGATCAAAGTCATCTTCCATCTTTTCTTCACGCATTGGTTGTTCACATAAGAGATGCTATATTTTACAAGACATTTTACAAGTTCATTTGGGCAGAAATAGATGAACAAAAGCAGATTAAGAGAGCAAAGCAATGCTGAAACAACAACAACAACAACAACAACAACAACGCAACGTTTATTGTGAAGTGACCAGATCAATATTTTAGATTTCTTTATGCTTCCTTTTTTTGGGGTCTGGACATTATTTTCGCAGTGAAACAGTAAGTGGAAGAGCTGTAAACGGCTCCATGAAGCTTGTGCATACATCAAATGACCCAGAATCAAGGTTATTAAGCGAAACAATGTTTTCTCCCCTTTCATGGATGTAAAGATGACGAGACGTCGGTGAAAGCCTCTGTCTTCCCTCCGTCTCATCTTAAAAACAGGACGACAACAGACACGCACAGCACCATCTTTCTTTGACACGCCACATTTCGTGCGGTCGTCATAACATCCTCCTTAAGTCTGTTTTCACGTTAACACCGTCGCTTCCCACGTCTACGTTTCTGCTTTCCCGGCATCCTGACTGGCACGGCGACACCGACCCTGTGATGATTATGGAGTCCTTTGTGTATAAATCACACTGGGCCAGCGGTAACATGTCACATGCATCACCGCACGGACGTATAAACAAGTCTCTTTTCTTTTTAATGGCTGCATCCTCCTGCAGAGCGGCTGAACCGCCTCCTCGCTGTGTTTGTTTTCTCTCTCCTCCGTGTTGCTGAGCTTTGTTTCCTTCACAGGTGGCTCAGACCCCGGGAGCCTCCAAAGGGACTCCGGGCCCATTAATGACTCACTGGGGGTCGCATTAGCTCCTTGACCACGTGAGCCTCAGCTTGCACCTCTAGCGGGTCCCCTGAGCCGCGACACAAAGCTGCAGCTCTTTTAATCCGCCACCGAGTTCATTAGACTAAAACCTCCGGTTCTAAAACACAGCTAAACAACCACAAACGATCTGGAGTCACTTTCTGGTCTCTCCTGCACAGTTAATCCGCTCATTATTTAGGTGCATTTACATTCATATTTTGTGTTTTGTTTAAGAATGCATTTCTTAAACCTGCAGCTGGAGATGTGTTTATTGCTCAACACTACTTAAACGCAATGTTTCCCCCCCTGAGTTAATGATGGAAGTCGCTAACAAATCAGCTTTCTCATATATTGTATTGCTGTTTTACCGCAGTACCTATAGTCAACATTTATTGTTTCTATATCTATCTGTCTAATCTACACCGTTCTGGCACTTGCGAGAAAAGATGTTGGTGGGTAAAAACAACGTTTATGAGCTGAAGTTCAAGCGAGCGTTTCAGTTATCTGCTCATCCTGGAGGTAAGAGAGGATGTGGACAACGTATTGTGCACTTTGCTCCAAGTTTGAGGGCAAAACCGACTTTTGACAAGAAGATCAATCTAGTTTTGTTCAGTTGGGCAACACGTTTCCTCTCTGACAGGTACGTTGCTCCTCTCCCAACTGTTTTTTTCCATCTTTGGATTACTTACATTGACGTTAACCAATTATTCAGACTCAAACACCACCGACCTGCCACTCATAAGCAGCTTCATAATCCCACACCGAGGGGCCGGTTCATGTTGAAGTGTGAAAGCCTGGCGCCGTCTTGTGACTGTCAACAGTATGAGACGTAATAATAGGAAAAAATAACGTAAACAAACTGTAATTACCTTGTAAAAGGTAATTAACCGTGAGATCCCCCACAATCAACAACAGAGCTGGAACATCTATCTATAACTATGATTATTAATAATAATATAATTTGGAGGTTCTCAATAAGAAACCACTCATTTTTTATGAATCGAATAATTAAGGCAGGATAACTGTAAACTTAAACATCACACTGATGTAAATAAGTTGTATGAAAGGATGAAGTTCAAGAGTTTATTATCGGTGATTTGTTTTTTCTTTCTTTTGGGAATACATGAATATCAGCTACTAAGCAGCATATCTAAAGCTATAAAACATATTGTAACTTAGTCAAAGGTTACTAGATACCTTTCATTGTTGTACCAAATGTAGCTGCAATATTATATCTATATGTTTAATTAACGTTGGCTTGACCCACGTGACTGTGTTCCTAGAAGGCACCACATCACTTTAATATCCTGTATTAATATCCTGAGAGATAAAACACATGTGTATCATCCAGGAGGGTTAATCTGGTAAAGCACAGGTCAGCCGGACAGTTTAACACATAAAACCCTCTAGGAAACATCTCCACCCACTATACTTTATGCTCATTTTGTTGTGATCCAGCTATATATTGTGCACGTTTGTTATTATTCTTTTTTTTTTTTTTATAAATCGTGCATTTTTCTTGTTATTGTAATCTATTTTGTTTGTAATCATTGTGTATTTTTTCCTATTATTGTGTTCTATTTTGTATATAATGTGCAGATTTCTTATTATTCCATCCTATTTTTTGCATAGCTTTACCTGCATGCATAAGTGCTGCTGTAGCATATAACTACATAATGAATAAAGTACCTCTATCTATCTTTGCACCTAAAGATGACAATGGTGTCAAACCAGAAGACGTCGTCCTTGTCCCCAGCAGAACGGACATCACGGGGACAAGTTGTGCTTAAAAAAACAACAACAACCACAACAAAAACAACAACAACAGCCACCAAACGCTAAAGGCGGACGAGACGCTAAACAAGCCGTTTAACGCATCGAGAATGCGGCTGTGACGCGTTGTGGAACAGGCGGTTATCGTGACGGATGAGTCCGGGCTGGGCGTCGTGAGAGTCGGGTAGAAGAGACCCGACGCCAGCCATGTTTAGCGAAGCTAGCTCGCGCTCGTTACCTCTTCCACGCGCATGTCGATGATCCTTTCCACCTCGTACACGTCTTCCTCCTCGTCCTGCTCGCTGTCCGCCGGCTCCACCTTGTCAGCCTCCGCCATGGCTGAAAAAAAACTACAAAAATCGATCTATTTTTCTTGTTTTCTGGGGGTTTTCTTCAGGAGGATCCGGCGCTAGTAAAGGCCGCACTCAGCTCGCGCACCTGGCGGTAACCGTTGAGCTCTGCGGGCTCAGCTACCGCCCGCTCTCACCGCGGTGCCTTCAAGCGCCGCTCGAAAATATTGTACATTTCTAAATCACTTTCACAATTGTGATTTCGGCGATTTCAAACGTTTTTTGTTGTTGTTTTTGAAGCTCGTCAGTAGGGGACAAAATAAAGTACTTTAAGATAAGCAATGCTTATAATTTATAGATGACAAAAACTAGTATGTTTTTTTTTTTAACCACCTGTGTCTTACAGTTGCTTTAAAGTTCCGCTTTAAGTCATATCTTCACCACTTAGAATATAGGAACAGAAGTGTATTAATGTATTTTCTTTTGACAATGCGTGGTTTGTACTACATCCGTGTAATGTCGTTATTTTAGACGTCGAAACCCATATGTCCGATTGTCAGGAAAGGCAACATGGACATGGAGCTGCCCTCTGGATTCTGAGCATTAAAACATGGTGGACTGCACAAGGCGGACCCTCCGAGCATGAAGTCAAGGGATGCATATAATACGGAACATTAATGCAGATTTAGCATTTAAAAAAGTATAATATGCATCATAATCTCTCGCATATTAAGAACAGAATGAGCAGTGTTGTGCTCATATAGCCAAATGACATTGCATGTACCTGTTAATGTGGACAGACATGTATTCTGAATACATTATCTTCACAAAGCAAATTAATCATACATCACCACTCCTCAGTGTGAGACATTTCAAATAAACACCAGGTTCATATTAAAATATCAGAGAATGCACGTGTTAAAATATGTCCGATATACTGTATATCTTGTAAGTACAGTATGAGCGACATAAGTGTGTCAAATCCAAACATGCATGAGCAAATTACAGAATATATAGACATTTTGAATTAATAAACCACAACCAAGCTATTGTTTAAATGACTTGATACAGCGAGCGGAGCATGAGATTCATCAGCTGAATTTATTGAAAACCAACAAAACATAATATTTAAACAAAGATATTTGAAAACAGCTTTGAAACCAAGGTGACACACATATAGATTATACAAAATAAAATAGGTTGTGATTTAACATGAGATGATAATGTCAAAGTCAACACTGACAATAGCTCAGCGTAAGCAACATGCAGCACTGACATGAGGACGAATAGTTTCAAGGAAAAGAAAAAGACAGAAATAAAACGTGAAGGCACATGAAGTCCAACAAGCGTCTGGGAGGAGAGAGGAGCCTCATGCTGCCTGCTTTTCAGACACCAAAGATGACCCGCAGGTCGGCCAGCGAGAGCTTGGAGACGGTGCTGCCCGTCCCCGACAGCACGTTCTGGGCCAGCTCCTTCTTCTTCACCTGCAGTGTGGAGATCTTCTCCTCCACCGTGCCGCCACACACAAACCTGCAGCGCACACACACACACACACACACACACACACACACACACACACACAAACAAAATTACACACTCGAGGCTGCAATCACAGCAAAACCCAACATTATCCCCTAAGTCTCACTCACAGGCCCAGAATCATGCCAAAAAACATAACTTCATCATTTGAAGAACATCTTCAAAATGAGGAAATTTCACTCTGTTTAAGACCATAAAGGAGATATTACATAAATATATTTATTATATACATACTTTGTAATCTTTACACTGGTTACCTGTTAGTTTTGGTATTGATTTTAAAAGTTGTTATTGTTAGTTTATCAGGCTAAATCCTCTGGTTCTTCTTTTAGCTGCTTCAACCAGCAGAACTAAAACATTTTTACATTTATACTCCAAGTTGCGTGAAGTAAATATTGATATTTTATAACCCGTCAGTTCAGCTTTCTTTTTGAGTTTTTCCAATTGAAAGGTTTGTATTATTAGTGCTTTATGCTCTGGTTGTAGTACTTGTACATGTATAAATACAACTTGATTGAGTGGTAGGGATCCAACATAGATTCAGTCTATGAACCGTTTCAGTGCCATGAGTCTGTGGGTTTGCTGTTAAATACTTGAACGTATTTCTTTATTCCTTCTGACTCGTTACCTGTGGATGGTGACGTCTTTATTCTGCCCGACTCTGTAGATCCGGTCACAGGCCTGATCCTCCAAGGCCGGGTTCCTGTGAGAGCATTCAGGGGTCAGAGGTCAAAAGATGTGAGCACTTCATGAGCAGCTTTACACGACCGGGTCGGCGCAAAACAGCATTTAAAATTCCTAAAATATATTGATATTACCATATTTAATAATATGAATGTAACCCTGTTATTGCTCACATTGACATCTTCCAGACTGTGAAAAACATTAAATATAATAATCCTCCCAACTGTTAACACTGTTGTTTTTATTCTTCCTAATAAATTAAAAAAAGTCTATAAATGTCAATAATCTTCTCATAAATGGTTCTATGAGAATAAAGATACTGGTTGAGCTCCAGTTCCAGCTGACCTGACCATAAATAAAATAAACAAAGAGCAACGTCAGGAGGTGAAAGCACGTGAAGAAAGGGATGAAACCCAGAACAGTCCGGGCAGAGCGACCGCCTCACCAGTGCATGTCCATGAGGAAGAGGTGGTTCCCACCGATCAGGTTGAGCCCGACTCCTCCGGCACAAAGAGACACCAGCATGACCTTCGGCACAAAAACAGAAATATGAATCCATTTCTTTAAAGAGAATAAATAACTCGAGGTGTTTGATGTCGTCCCGCCGGTGCAGAACTTCCTCCATTGAGGATAATGATTGAGGGGCGCAACAATGGGCGTAAAGAGGTGTATTTGTTCAATATGTTGAGCGTATAATACAAACAGCTGTTCATTATTATTATTACAGTCACATGACTGGAGGTGGAGAGGCTCACCTGCGGCCCGTCAGCGTTGGTGTTGAACTCCTCCACCAGGTCCATGCGCACTTTGGGGGTGACGGTCCCGTCGATGACGGCGTACCTGAGGCCCATCCCCCGCAGGTGCACCGCTACGATCCTCAGCATGCTGGTCCACTGGGACACGATCACACTGCAGAGGCCACGGGACGTGAGTGTGAGTGTGTGTGTGTGTGTGTGTGTATATAACGTAGTACCTTTTCTGATCGGCTCCGTCTCGTCTGATCGCCTTCAGCTCAGAGACGATAGCAGCAATCTGGAGACATTAAAAAAGGTAGAAGTTGAGATTAGTTTTGTTGTTGTTCTGATAAAACATGGGCTAGTAGTTGGTTTTAAAACATGACACCACACAGGCAGATTTTCATCAACAGTCGCAGCTGAATGTGTCCAATGTCAACCAAATTAAATCAAGAATATAATTACGTTAAAGAGTGTAAGTTCAACAAAAATCAACAAAAGAAAATGCACATTTTAAAGAGAGATGTTTTCCAACATTTAATCAAAAATTATTATAAAAAATTAAAAAAAAACGTTCACCGGAACTTGTGGAGCAGAGAAAGAAACAGGAAGTCCTTAAAAACTATTTGAGCATATATTTAGCAGCAAAATCAAATATTGATTGTTTCTTCATAATGTTTTTAATACTTGACGTCTGTGTTTGTAGAACGTGAACTAAAGCAGTTTATAAACACAGACACTGTTCACATCTCTGAGTTACACTCTTGATTCCTCGCAGCTCATTTGTTTCTACGCCCCCTGGTGGTGAGGAGAAGAAAGAAGCTCATGTCCTGAGCAGACTCCTCTCACGGGTCCAGTAGGGACCTCAGGGTGCTGAACCCACCTTGGTGCTCTCACTGGTGTCCTCGAACAGCTGGGAGGCGAAGCGGGTGCCATTGAGGGCCACGGTGTCGGTGGGCTGAGGGCCCGACGAAGAGGAGGAGGAGGAGGAGGAGGAGAGCGACAGAGCGTTGAGCTGCTCCTCCAGAGACAAGACGATGCCGTCGCCCTGCAGCTCCGATGTGTCGAGAGTCTGAGGAGAGAGAGAGGGAGAGAGGGGGGGGGGAGAGAGGGGGAGAGAGAGGGGGAGAGAGGGAGAGTGAGAGAGGGAGAGAGAGGGGGAGAGAGACAGAGATAGAGAGAGAGGGGGAGAGAGGGAGAGTGAGAGGGGGAGAGAGAGGGGGAGAGAGGGAGAGTGAGAGAGGGAGAGAGAGGGGGAGAGAGACAGAGATAGAGAGAGAGGTCAGTGTTGTTTATTTAAAGCATTCCCGTAAAACGTGTGTGTGTGTGTGTGTGTGTGAGAGAGCGTGTGTGTGTGTGTGTGTGAGAATGTGTGTGTGTGTGAGAGAGCGTGTGTGTGTGTGTGTGTGTGAGAGAGCGTGTGTGTGTGAGAGCGTGTGTGTGTGAGAGCGTGTGTGTGTGAGAGAGAGCGTGTGTGTGTGTGTGTGTGAGTGAGCGTGTGAGAGAGCGTGTGTGTGTGTGTGTGAGAGAGCGTGTGTGTGTGTGTGTGTGTACCTTCTTGAGAAGCGACAGGTGACAGCAGCACTGCCGGAGGCGCAGCAGCAGGGACAGGATGTGCACGGTGCTGGACGCCTGCTGAGGCTGCTGGGAACTCGACACGGCGGCGTCAGCCTGAGACATCCCGAACTCCTGGGCCACTGGGAGGGAAGAACCCCAGTATGAACCCCAGTATGAACCCCAGTATGATGGAGCTCCACACATGCAGCTTTCTCAAAACTCCTATTGAATTTTTTGGCGAGTATGTATGTATGTATGTATGTATGTATGTATGTATGTATGTATGTATGTATGTATATATATATATATATATATATATATATATATATATATATATATATATATATATATATATATATATATATATATATATATATATATATATATATATGGGATCTGATGTCTCACCTTTGTCAAAGGGATTGGAACCGGCAGCGTTCCCCTTCTTCACGTCGTTCCCTTCGTGTCTCTTCAGGTAGTTCTGCAGAGTCGATCTGCAGGAAAAGAGACAATCATCATTCTAGTGTCACTTTATGATATTTTGTTATTGGTCAATCTACTGTATCCAGACTCAACAACATTTGGTTGTATAGAAGTCTATGCTTCATGTGTTAAAGCTGCATTCTCACTCCTGACCATCATGGGGCGACTCCTCTGGTTGTATAGAAGTCTATGCTTCATGTGTTAAAGCTGCATTCTCTCTCCTGACCAGCAGGAGGCGACTCTTCTGGTTGTATAGAAGTCTTTGCTTCATGTGTTAAAGCTGCATTCTCTCTCCTGACCACCAGGGGGCGACTCCTCTGGTTGTATAGAAGTCTATGCTTCATGTGTTAAAGCTGCATTCTCTCTCCTGACCAGCAGAGGGCGACCATAAAGCAGGGGATGCTTTAGGGCGGGGCTACAAGGTGATTGACAGGTGTCTCTACGTCCCTCCTCAGTCCATACATGGTCATTTCCTGTTCACCTTACCTGGATTGGGCGAAGACCACGTCATACACCGCCTGTTCATCCGGGGACAGTTTGAGTTGATGCACCTCGCAGGTCCGATCGGGAAGAAGCACCTGGACCGAGACATGGTTCATAATCAATAACAGAAGGCGGAGCTCATGACGTAATGATCTCATATAAAAAAGGTGTGAGCGCCCACCAGCGCGTTTCCTTTGGAGTCCCGCTGGGCTTTGGTCCGCCGGAGCAGCAGAGTCCTCGTCAGGATGTTGAGTCTCTCTCGGCCTCGGTTGGACCCGTTGTCCACCTGAGCCTTCCACACCTTGAACTCGTCAAACGGAGAACAGCGCAGGAACCTGAGAGACGCAGAGATAACTTATGTCAACACATGAAACTGAACAGTCTGGAGGCTGGAAATAAAAAAATATATAAAAAAATATTGTTACAAAAACTTCCTTTATTCATCTAAACCTTTAATATATTTTAAAGTCACTATGAGGAACTTTCATGATGTGTTGATTCTGGCGCCCCCTGTGGACTACAGTGGTAGTGCCTCTAAGCACCAGGGTCCCTTTAGAAACTGGTCTCTGCTGTAGGACCAGATCTACATGAGGACTATAGAGGACCAGGACTACATGAGGTCTATAGGGGACCAGGACTACAGTGAGGTCTATAGAGGACCAGGACTACATGAGGTCTATAGAGGACCAGGACTACATGAGGACTATAGAGGACCAGGACTACACTGAGGTCTATAGAGGACCAGGACTACACTGAGGTCTATAGAGGACCAGGACTACACTGAGGTCTATAGAGGACCAGGACTACATGAGGACTATAGAGGACCAGGACTACATGAGGACTATAGAGGACTAGGACTACATGAGGTCTATAGAGGACCAGGACTACATGAGGTCTATAGAGGACCAGGACTACATGAGGTCTATAGAGGACCAGGACTACATGAGGTCTATAGAGGACCAGGACTACATGAGGACTATAGAGGACCAGGACTACATGAGGTCTATAGAGGACCAGGACTACACTGAGGTCTATAGAGGACCAGGACTACATGAGGACTATAGAGGACCAGGACTACATGAGGACTATAGAGGACCAGGACTACATGAGGTCTATAGAGGACCAGGACTACATGAGGTCTATAGAGGACCAGGACTACATGGGGTCTATAGAGGACCAGGACTACATGAGGTCTATAGAGGACCAGGACTACATGAGGACTATAGAGGACCAGGACTACATGAGGTCTATAGAGGACCAGGACTACACTGAGGTCTATAGAGGACCAGGACTACATGAGGACTATAGAGGACCAGGACTACATGAGGACTATAGAGGACCAGGACTACATGAGGTCTATAGAGGACCAGGACTACATGAGGTCTATAGAGGACCAGGACTACATGAGGTCTATAGAGGACCAGGACTACATGAGGACTATAGAGGACCAGGACTACATGAGGTCTATAGAGGACCAGGACTACATGAGGTCTATAGAGGACCAGGACTACATGAGGTCTATAGAGGACCAGGACTACATGGGGTCTATAGAGGACCAGGACTACATGAGGTCTATAGAGGACCAGGACTACATGAGGTCTATAGAGGACCAGGACTACATGAGGTCTATAGAGGACCAGGACTACATGTCTACCTACTTGAGCAGCGAGTACATGTCCAGCAGGTTGTTCTGGATCGGTGTACCCGTGACGGCCCAGCGGGCGGCGGCCCTCAGTCGGCAGACGGCCATGGAGGTCTGGACTTTGGGGTTCTTGATGTTGTGGGCCTCGTCCAGAACCAGCCGGGCCCAGCTGACTCGCAGAAGAGGGGCGGGGCGAGAGGGCTGAGGAAACGAGGGAGGAAGAGAACAAACGTTTCTTTATGCTCATCTAGTTCAGTAAAACACAGACTGTGTAGAAGTACCTCATACCAACACAGACTGCTGGAGTGAGAACATGAACGTATGAAGGACTCACCACTTCATCAGCACCGGTGCTGGGTTCCTTCTGGACCGGAACCTCTTTGGAGACCAGACTGTAGGTGGTCACCACCACGTCGTACTCAGCCAGCCTGAGGGGACGACAGAGCTGTTAGTCTTCAATCGCTAACCGCTAACAGCTAAGAGCTAAGAGCTAAGAGCTATTGTTAGCTGTTAGTCTTTAACCACAAACACTGATGTTCAATAACATCACAAGTCTATAACTCATTTATATGAAGACCAAAAAGAAGTGTGTGTGTGTGTGTGTGTGTGTCCTTACACTTCGGCCCTCTTCTCCCTGTTGGGTCCGTGGTACAGGTAAACCGTGAGCCTCCCTGTCTTCAGGTGTCTCTCCACCTCTCTCTTCCAGTGGTGCACCAAGGAGGCGGGGCAGATGATCAGGGTCGCTGCCGAGGCCACGAGGCTGCAGTCTGGACCAAGACAGAACCGTCAGAACCTCAAGTCTCCCAGCAGAACCATCAGAACCTCACGTCTTCCAGCAGAACTATCAGAACTTTACGGGTGTTAAGTTACCGGCTTTGGAGATCCAGCCCTCCTGCTTCTTCTTCTTCTCTTCCTTCTTCTTCTTCTCTTCCTCTTTGGCTTTGATCTTCTTGGCCAGTATGAGGGCGATGATGGTCAGAGTCTTTCCCAGTCCCATGTCGTCCGCTGCATCCAGAGGGAGGAAGAGGAAGAGACATCGTGAGGAAGATCCCCGTTTGTCATGCTATATTTAAAGACCTCAAAAAGGAGAACATGTTATATTCTTACCACAGAAACACAAATGCACATTAGTGCCGAACTTTATGTTTGAAATTACACGAGTTGAAAAAATTATCGGCATCTATTTTTATATTTGATTAATCCTTTTTTCACGCAAAAATAGAAGAAACTAATGTTTTCAGCCTCTCAACTGTGGAGATTTCCTTCTTTTCCTCCGTTTTTACTTCATGTTGAACTGAATTTATTTGGATTTGGAACAAGACATTTAAAAGACACTATTTTATTTTTATAAACCAAACAATTAATCTAGAACGTAAATTCCAGATTAAACGATACTGAAAATAATAGTTATAGCCCGAATCTACATTTGATTAAAAACAACAATATTGTAATTATCGTGTTGTTCTGCACTAAATAATCATCTTCTAGATTCTAGCAGCTCGGTTTTTGTGAATGAATAGACAATAACCGGCTTATTTTCATCAGTGAGGAAACATTGCAACTTCTTTAATAAATGTAAAAATAAGGTGAATTTACCGAAAATTCCTCCGCAGGGACTCTGGTTCTCTCTCCAGAGCAGCCAGGCCAAAGCTCTCCTCTGATGGGCCAGGAGCAACACCTGACAGCCAATCACAGGAGGACAATGTTATGACGGTACTGGACCAATCACAGGAGGACAATGTTATGACGGCACTGGACCAATCACAGGAGGACAATGTTATGACATCACTGGACCAATCACAGGACAGGAGGACAATGTTATGACGGTACTGGACCAATCACAGGAGGACAATGTTATGACGGTACTGGACCAATCACAGGAGGACAATGTTATGACATCACTGGACCAATCACAGGACAGGAGGACAATGTTATGACAGCACTGGACCAATCACAGGAGGACAATGTTATGACAGCACTGGACCAATCACAGGAGGACAATGTTATGACGGTACTGGACCAATCACAGGTGGACAATGTTATGACAGTACTGGACCAATCACAGGACAGGAGGACAATGTTATGACAGCACTGGACCAATCACAGGAGGACAATGTTATGACAGCACTGGACCAATCACAGGAGGACAATGTTATGACGGTACTGGACCAATCACAGGTGGACAATGTTATGACAGTACTGGACCAATCACAGGGGGACAATGTTATGACAGTACTGGACCAATCACAGGTGGACAATGTTATGACAGTACTGGACCAATCACAGGAGGACAATGTTATGACGACACTGGACCAATCACAGGAGGACAATGTTATGACAGTACTGGACCAATCACAGGGGGACAATGTTATGACAGTACTGGACCAATCACAGGGGGACATGGCTGTCAACATACATTAGTTCCCTGATGTTTTGTCATTAGTTAAACACATGAGCTGGTGGTTCACCTTGATGCCCTTGGGGTCTGGCACCTCGGCCTCAGGGTCGGGGCAGGACTCCTGGGACTTGTGGAGGTGGTCGATGGTCTCGCAGGTGGCGTTTTTCACTGCCAGCAGCCGGTCGTCCGTCATCCGGCCTCCGTAAAAGGCCTGAGCCTGGAAGTTAGCTGGGAAACAGCGAGCACGGAGAGTTAGTACGAGTGGCGAATAAAAAGCAGTGAAAGGTCTTTAAGATTTATCTGAAAGCCCAGAGGAAAGACAACATGAGGATGAAGGACGATAGACATGTTCATACAATAACTCTACGATCAATTCAATTCACATAGTGGCTGACGTTACCACGGTTTTGCTCAATTTCGGAAATTATCATCGCAAATTTAAGATTTAATAATCTCAGAATATTCTAGTTTTTTTCTCAAAGACATGACTTTATAACCTAAGATAATATATGTTTTCTCTTAAATGTATGATTTTATAACCCAAAATAATAATTATATTATTTTCTATTAAATGTATGATTTTATAACCCAAAATAATAAATATATCTTTTCTCTTAGATGTATGATTTTATAGCCTAAGATAATATATATTTTTCTCTTAAATACATGACTTCATAACCTAAAATAATAATTATATTTTTCTCTCTTAAATGCATGACTTAAATATTCTGGGCCTGAACAGGCGGTCGTAGTTTTAACGTCGACAGTGAAGTGGATATGGTTTCCCTCCAGAACGAAGACAGAAGGTGTCGGCCTACCTGCACCCATGTGGGTGTTACCCTGGGCCGGCTGGAGCCCCAGGGTGCTGCTGGAGGAGCCGGGTGCTGGGGGGGCGGGCAGCAGGATGGTGCCGCCCTGCCGGCTGAAGGGGTTCGTGACCTGGCTGCCACCCGGACCGGCACCTCCACCCGGACCGGCACCTCCACCCGGACCGGCATCTCCAAGAGAAAAATAACACAAAATGTACTCAGAAACTTGTGAATTGTAATAATAATAATCATAATAATAAAGACAGTTAAATAGGATTCATCCTGCAGTAGCGGGTTACCGGGCAGAGCAGCAGCCGTGAGGCTCAGAGTCTCCAGCGCGTCCTCCAGCTCCTTCACCTGAGACCTCAGGCGCTCGCCTTTATCTGGCAGCGCCGCCACGTTCACCACCGACAGAGTCGCCTTCACGGGGAGAAGAGAGAGAGAGAGAGAGAGAGAGAGAGAGAGAGAAGAGAGTGAGTCTCTGACGGAAGAGTCTGGCGGGGATTTATTCCATCAGCGCTAAACCATGCGACCCGATTCCAGCTTCTTATTGGCTGCTTTATTGTGAAACAGGAAGTTGTTCATGGGGCTTTTATCCCAGTGAAGGCAATATTTTTTATATATACACATATACACAAATATAAAATAATATATATAAAAAGTATTTTATATAATAAATATAATTATTAAAAAAGAAGTTTATATATATATATATATATATTTTATAACAAAATGTATCATATAATTATATATATACAATATTTTTTTATAATTATATATATTTATTATATAAAATATATTTTTTAATAATATTTATATATATATATATTTAACAATGTAGCACGTTTCCTGGTATTTCAATACATGTATTAGATCTATCTATCTATCTATCTATCTATCTATCTATCTATCTATCTATCTATCTTATAACCACATGGTAAAGCCTGTTTTAATACATTTTGTTGAATGAAATACTTGAGAAATAAAAAGTTCTCTCTGGTTTGTTAAGAACTTTAGTGCAAAAAGATCAGATGTTCTCAGAAACTTGAATGTGCCTCATAATACCTAAGCTTCCTCTTTCTGTCATTTCTCCTCATCTATTCAGACTGATCTCCGTCTCTTTGTCAACAACTTCTAGAAAGCACAGAGACTTTCTACGAGATGAACAACGCCCGTTCTCTGCCCGCATCGCTCCAACCGGTGACCCGGCTTCACCTTTCTCTGCTGCAGCTGAGCCGTGAGCAGCCGCTGCATCCCTCTGGCGTCGCCCGGCTGACCTCTGACCGGCTGGAACCCGGAGAAGGCGGTCAGCGTCTTCTGAACGGCAGAAACGGGCGGAGTTTTCTGAGTGGCCGGTTTCACCGACACCAACACCACATCGTCGTCATCGTCGACCTGGTGGGTTTGGGTTGCACTGGACTCTGGTCGTGGTGGTTTGGTGGACGTGGGGTTCTTGCCGGTATCGAAGTCTCTGCTGCTCCTGGCTGCCGGTTCAGAGACGCCCTCCGTGTGCTCAGCCGGACCGGCGCCGCTCTCGGTGGGTCGTGGGGGCGGGGCCTTGTGCGGCTCCTTCTTCTCCGTGCCGCTGGAGGAAGAAACCACGCGTTCTGCAGCGCGGTTCTCCTCCGTCTGGTCCGGCTCCCCCACTCCGCCAGCTGTGGGACGGTTCTTCTCCTCATCCGAAACTCTCTTCTTCACCTTCATCCCCGGTGGAAGAGGTTTTCCTCGGTAAGAGTCCAGCTTCTCCGTCTCCTCCTCCTCCGCTCCGGCGCCCTCCACGTTTTCCTTCTGGTGGCGTTCTCCTCCCTCGGCCTCGGGACTCGCCCCGCCGGCTCTCCCCTCCTCCCCCCCGCCGCGCCGCTGCATCCGCCTCCACTCGGAGTCCTGGTCCGTCTTGCCGGAGGCTTTGAAGGGGTTTCGAACCGGCGGCAGGCAGGACGGCTGCAGCTGCGTGTCAGATAGAGGGTTTCTCTTCTCCTTCTCGGGCTGCAGCGAAGGAAGACGACAGAAACGTTAAAAAAACAAGAGAGAGAGGACGGCGTGCAGAGATTCACCGGCTGGACTCAAACTGTGATTTTACAATGTGTGTGTTTAAGCCTGACACCATTTGGTCTCATGTGATGATTTGAAGAGATAAAAGTGTTGACAAAGGTATTTAAAGTATACAGTATACGGGCGCTGTCTTACTGCAGTCCACGGCACGTCTCCACACCACCTCTGGCCTGCTTTTTTACCCACAATGCACCTGAAGAACAACCTGGAAAAGGAGAACAGATAGATGGATCAATGTTATTGCTCCCGAGTCATGGCTCTTTTGTGCATACGGTTCCGTTGCACTTTTAATAATTCTGTGTCTAACGACGCTCTCCAGGGTTCCCCGGTAGAACATCAGCCTCATCTGGCGGCTCCAATGCAGCACCAATGTAAAGTGCCAAGCTATCACTGTGTGTTTTCCACTTGGAGCCAAGCATCCAACCCAACCCTTCACCTCGAGACGGGCATCAAAATGTAAAACAGTGACTTTAAATCAATGTCACCTGTGGCTCTGCTGCTGGAGACTGTAGGTGAGAGCTTGGAGTTCTACCATGGAGTCTTCATGATGGAGGCAGTGGGACGGTGAGATTCTGGAGGAGATGATAATGAAAAAAAACTGTGCAAAAAACACCCTAAAACAGCTATCATACCATTAAATAATCAGCAGTTATGTTTTGGTACCCATCTTGTATAAGGTTATAGTTGACTGGAGTGGATTTAAATTGGAATATGATTATTATTATAAGAGCTGTGAGCAAGCAAACCAACTGCGTATGACTCATGTTTATTTATTCTAAGCCTCCCCACATCGTGACGTCAGTACTTTTCCTCACCGTGCCACGTGACTGAAATCACATCCTTGCTTGTCAACACAGACGTAGAAGCTTTTGCCTTTATTTGGTCCATCTTTAAGGCCCGTCTTCAGCATGCACACGCTGCCTGTGTGGCGAACACAGGACGAAGCACGAACACTTCATTTTCACTTCAGGTTTGCAACGGAAATGCAGAGCAACAATAGGGTTTGTACTGTACAATACAAACACAATATCTACCTTTATGTTCTACAACAAACAGTTAGCTAACTTTAACTTGTTGAGACTTACCGTGCACCTTACATAAAACCTTCTCCATTGTCCTCACACTCAGCGCACTGTCAGTTGCCTGGACATAAAAGTTAGCCTTTTCGTATGGACCAATCGCAGCAGTCCTAAAACCACATCCGGTAAAGCAAATGTCAGTTTAAAAGTTGACGTACTGATGAGTTAATGCAAATTACTTATGTTTGTCATAAAAGTAGAGATATAACAACATAGATATACTATAATGTAGACTATATAATAACTGTGGCATACAAAAATTAAAACTCAACGGCACGCAAGATTTGAATCTCTTTTAATTTTGAATGACCTTTATTGTGAAATATATGTTTTGCGCAGGGCTGTTAAACCGGATGTAATTATAATATTATTTTATATTCCAAAAAGCGTATGGTTGATGTATAATTTAACTATTATGCTCGTTTACACGAAATAAAAAAATATATAAAAAACTAATAGGGTACAGGCATTTATTTTGAAAGAAAAAGACGGTTAAACCACATTACCCACAATGCAACAACCGATTTGTTTACGCGCGGGCTTTCTTTTGCTATGGCGGCAGTCTTCGAAGTGTTATGTCAGTTAGTTTCTAAAACGCACTTTGCCCGTTCAGTAACACCACTTGTCGCCTATGTTACAGATAAATACCATGTTTCTTGACGCTTATATTAATGTTGCTAATGTATTTGGCTCGTCACGACACGTAAAACCGGTTTAAACAACTTTTTGTGTATCTCAAGTACCCCGGTGTTACGGTTTAACAAGCGACCGTGTTAACTGGCAACTTTCAGCCGAACGCGCCCGCTGTTGTCGTGGTTACGACAGCTGTTGGAAAAAAAGGGAACAAGTATAGCTGTCCTCGTGAATGCCTTATTGTTTAATTTTTCAATACAGTGTCAAACCCTCTCATATACATCATATTTATCATTTATATAATATTCAGATATATATGCACACATACAACAATTAAATAAATACATATATATATGTATATATACATACATATAAATACACGAGCTACGTGTATTTTTCAACAGGCGCGTTCGGCTAAAAGTCTCCAGTTAACACGGTCGCCCATTAAATCGTAACAGCGGATTTGAGAAATACGCGTCGCGTAAACCGGATACTAATTTATATATAGTATTCTCGCTCCTGGTGTCAGCTGGCGCGCGTGCTACGGCCGTTTATTCGCGGTGTGATTAACCTGTAACCTGTCACCACCGTAATCTGTCCTTCTAAAAGCCCCGGATTAGCGAGCTAGCGCCGTCTCCATGTCCTCTCCGGCCGGGCTTCGGTGCTCGCAGGCGGACTTCTTGGCGCGTTGGATGCCGGGTAGCACCAGAGCCGGGGCGATGCTCGGACCCGCTCCGGACCTGGCTGAGGGGCCCCCTTCCCCGGGGCCGGACGACTCTTTCGCCTCGGACTTCGCCCCTCTGCCGGGCACCTCCGTGGACAGCAGCTACCTCGGTGTGGACGGGTTGAACCGGTCTCCCGGAGGAGAGAAGGCCGGGAGAGAGGCGCCGCAGAGCGGGCTGGTCTCCAACGGAGACCCGGAGGACCTGGAGGACCTGGAGGGTCTGCCCATCAGGGAGAAGCTCGAGCAGGTGAGCTCGAGTTTACTCATTTTATTCACAGGTAGTGTCCGTGTTACTTATATATACTTTTTTTTTTACTTTAATTGTTTTTGTTGTATACTTAGTTTTTTGGTTTCTTGTTTATAAATTGGGTAACACTATGGACACCTATGGTCATATCTATCTATCTATCTATCTATCTATATATATATACACACACACACACACACACACACACACACACACACACACACACACACACACCCTATACACATCCACCCTTTGATTTATGTTTGGTTTAGATTTCTTTAGACAAATGGACCACTACAGATATTGTTCCTGGCAAGGAACTTTTAGTTCCTGAAGCTGAATTAACTCATGTTGAGGTTTACCGTGTTTCAACAACTCATCCCATTAAGTTCTCCAACATATTGACCCTGAAGGTGTGAACCTCTGGCCCTTTGAGTGGGCTTCACGTTGATTATATCCCTGCTTCCTGTTTACATTTCCTCTGAGGCTATTTATGTCGGCCAGGACTGGAGTAGTGACCGTAGTGAGGGCCTGTCGCTGGACGAGGTGGTGGGCACTGAGCTGTACTTAGTGTCAGAGCGTGAGGTCACAGGTCAAACCCTCTGCGACCAGTGAGTTAATGTAAAGCCCGGCGCCTTGAGACGCGGCTAAGCCTCCTGAAATACCCTCGTATGTGTGAGTGTGTGGGCTACATAGCTCAGATGAACATGATGCTGTGTTTGTGCAGTTGAGGAAGTGGCAGCAGCACATGCAGGAGCAGCTGAAGGCCCACCAGCTGGAGGAGCTGCTGCGCCTCCAGGACGAGCAGCAGAGGCTGCTGGGAATGATGAACGGGTCCCAACGCGGCTCCGAAGGTACGCCGCTGCAAGCGTGACGACAACGAGTGTGTGTGAAGGTGTCAAACATGGAGGTCGGAGCGTGTATTTGCTCAGTTAGTGTGTATGTTTATCTCTCAGATGACTCGGAGGCTTCAGGGCCGTCTGATCCCAGAGAGACGCCACTCCCCGGAGGCCCACCAGGCTCCTCCACCAACCACCATGGAGGCCCACCAGGCTCCTCCACCAACCACCATGGAGGCCCACCAGGCTCCTCCACCAACCACCATGGAGGCCCACCAGGCTCCACCCGCGGCCTCCGCTGGGAGCGGGAGCCTTCACCTCGTCGGGAGCGGCTGCCAGGAGTCCAGGATTGTGAGGAGGTGGAAGATGAGGAAGAGGAAGAGGAAGAGGGTGAGGAAGAGTTTTTTATTATTATTCACGATGCAGTTTTGACAGCAGTCGCTCACTGACTGGTTTCCCTTCAGGCACGTGGAACTCCAGAGGAGAAGATCCGGAACAGAGCGTCGATATTTCCCATTTTCACGAACACGATGACGCGCTGATGCCGAGGAGCGGCGCGGCTTTGCCGGCTCTGGCTGAAGAGGACGGCGGCGAAGAAGTCTTCTGTGAGAGGTCAGTACCGCCGTCAGCTCTGATGTGACTCGTTGTTGTGAGCGTGTTCGTTGACCAGCTCGTGTGTGTCTGTGCTTCCGCCCTCAGACCGATACAGCCGGGCGTCGGGGGTCGGACGAAGACGTTTGAGGAGTTGTTGGAGGAGCAGCTGAGGCTGGAGGAGCAGCGGCTGAAGTCTGCCCGGCAACAGCAGGTCAGAGTATAACCAGGGTCTCAGTGCAGAGTTGCTCCAATGCCAAACCTCCCAGCTCACACTGCTGCGTCTCCTCTCTTGAACAGAGCCACGGTGGAGTCCAAGCTGTGCACGCCGCCCCCAAGAGGGCCTTTCTGAAGCGGGGCGAGGGCATCTCAAGGTTCACCACCAATCGCAAAAGCGCGTTACCAAAAACGGAGGCGAAGAAGGACCCCAAGCCTCCCAAGCTCCAGGCCAGAGCCATCTGCCGGGGCACCTCGGAGCCGGCGGCGATCCAGAGCGGCGTCCAGCGGGTCGCCGTGCAGCGCAAAACCGCCACGCTCAACAAGGAGAACCGGCCTCAGGGTCTCGGTCCTCCGCCTCAGGACGTCCGAGTGGAGAGCAAAGCGGCGCGCATGAAGGTTCTGGGGAGGAACCAAAGACAGAACACGGAAGCACCGGAGTCCATTCAGAGTGACCCGGAGGAGGGAAGACGGCCGAGGAAACTAAAGGAGCAGAACGCCAGGAACGCCACCAGACAGAAGGCTGGAGGAGGAGGAGGAGGAGGAGGAGGAGGAGGAGGAGGAGGAGGAGGAGGCGGCGGAGGAGGAGGAGGCGGAGGAGGAGGAGGCGGAGGAGGAGGAGGCGGAGGAGGAGGAGGAGGAGGCGGAGGAGGCGGAGGAGGAGGAGGAGGAGGAGGAGGAGGAGGAGGAGGAGGAGGAGGCGGAGGAAGAGGAGGCGGAGGAAGAGGAGGAGGAGGAGGAGGTCCACAGGATTCGTTTGAGTCGTCGTTCCAGGAGAAGCTCCAGCGGTGGGACTGCGACCGGCAGCTGGAGAACGTGGAGCTCGGCGAGTTCGAGCTGCTGGAGCAGGCGGCCGACGAGCTTTCCTTCTCCTCCAACTCGTCCTTCGTCATGAAGGTGCTTCCATCGCCTCATCATAATTATCTGACATTATATAATGTCAGATTTCTAGTTCTTGGATACATTTACTTTCACAGTGTTTTCTTTTAATCGTATGCAAAGCTCTTCATAAAAGTGGCCATAACCCAAATATTTTTTTGTTTGCTGGTGGGCCACCAAAACCAGTAAGCAAAGCGGACTACCAGTGAAAAACCACACTGGTGTCAGCGCCCCCTAGTGGCCAAACTCATCATCCCGTCGTCCCTCTACTGTCGGTTGTCCGATATCGTCAAATAAATTCCTCCATCGTCGTAGGGAAACGTTTAAACTTGAGTTAAAACAGCTGCTAGCTGAGTGCTAACCAGGTTGTCGGTGCAACTATACCCTCTCTGTTGCATTGTGGGTCAGTTTTGTGGAACAAAATCTGCATTGTGGACGGCATTTCAAATACTCTGTGCTCCCTCAGGTTCTCCAGATGGACCAGCAGCACCGGGGGCTCGTCCCGCGCCGGCTCTCCTCCACGCCCATCAAGTCGCCCCCTGGTGGCGGCGCCGGTCCTGCAGGTAAAAGCGGTTCCGACGAGAAGAGAGGCGACGCCGTGGAGGACGAGCGCGAGGACTCTGACGGTTTGACCGGCGGCGGCGGCGTTGAGTTCGAGGAGCGGGAAGCGACGGCGGTTTTTCCCGCCGCTTTTTGCTTCCCCGCGCCGTCCAACCCGCCGTACGACAAGCGGTCGTACCAGGACGAGGAGAGCGGCGGGGACTCGGCGGCGTCGGACGACGTCGGGGAGGACGGCGCCGACGACGAGTCCACGCTGAACGAGTCCAACGGGGACGCGGTCGTGTTCGACGACGACGACACGTGGAACGAGCCGGAGGACGCGCCGCCGCCGAGGACTCTGACGAGGAAGGTGGCAGTGAGCAGAGCCGTGGAGGAGGAGGAGGAGGAGGAGGACACGGATCTTCCTCCTCCTCTTCCTCCCGCCTCTCAGCTCATGACCAGGCTGTTCCCCTCGCTGAAGCCAAAGGCCCAGAATGCACCTCTCCATCCTCCACCTGTTGCTCCCGAGTCCAAAAAGTCAGAGGAGACGACGGGTGAGACGGACCATCAAAACCTGCATCAGTGTTTTAATATTATATTTAATATATTTTGATATTCACTATTAACTATACCCCCCCCCCTCAGGCCATCAGTCCCAGCAGCTGAGGCAGCGCCTGGTGCAGCTGGAGATTGAGATCGACAGATTTAAGAAGGAGAACGCTGTTCTCTGCAGACTCCGGCAGGAGAACGAGAAGAACCAGTCTCTCCTCGGGTGAGGAACCGGAGTCTCTTCTCTGCTTCTCCCTCCTGCCGCTTCATTCATCTCACCTCCGCCCCGGCTCTTTATTTGGCAGGAAGGAGCGCTCTGCGTTCGAGCAGCTGAGAGCGGAGCAGCTGGCCGAGTGGGAGGAGCTAAAGAAGGAGGAGGGCAGGAAGCTGCAGAAGGAGCGCCGGCTGTTTGAGAAGCACGCGGCGGCCGCCCGGGCCGGGCCCGACAAGAAGGAGCGCGAGGAGATCCAGGTGAGTCCGAGGGTCTGCAGGTGAGGCGGCGTGACGGGCGCGGCTCTCTTTGACCTCTTTGACCTGCACCCCCCCCACCCATAGGTGCTGAAGCAGCAGCTGGGCGCCCTGCAGGACGAGCTGAGGGGACGGGAGAGCCGCTGGGCCGCCGCCCACAGCCGGCTGCGGCAGCAGGTCGACTCGCTCAGCCAGGACAACGGCGCCCTGCGGGACCAGGTACGCCTCCGGGTTCCCACGGTCATGGAGAACCTGGAACAGTCATGGAGTTTAAAATGGTTATTTCCAGGCCTGGAAAAGTCATGAAAAAAAAAATGAAATCCCAAAGGTTTTGTCATGTAAATGTGTAATATTCATGCTTGCAGCTCATTGCAGTTCATTATCTTGCTTTCATGATTCATTATTTTTCTTTGTTAAAGTACTTTAAAGTATGTTTTTTGTATTTCAGATCCGCATGTTGGAGAAGCTGCGCCTCAGCACCTGGAAGAAACCCTCTGTGGATGCAGAGAAAGAGGCGAAAGATCCCAGGACGAGTGAAGGCAGCACGTCTGTGACCAAAGGAGTGAAGTTCGCTGTGAGCGCGTTTATTACATGTTTATTACATGTGTATTACGTTACACGTTTATTATGTTACATGTTTATTACATTACACGTTTATTACATGTTTATTACATTACATGTTTATTACATTACATGTTTATTATGTTACACGTTTATTACATGTTTATTACATGTGTATTACATTACATGTTTATTATGTTACACGTTTATTACATGTTTATTACATGTGTATTACATTACATGTTTATTACATTACATGTTTATTATGTTACACGTTTATTACATGTTTATTACATGTGTATTACATTACATGTTTATTATGTTACACGTTTATTACATGTTTATTACTATACATGTTTATGAAATTACACGTTTATTACGTTACACGTTTATTACATGTTTATTACGTTACACGTTTATTACATGTTTATTGCACGTTTAATACATGTCTATTACATTACATGTTTATTAAATTACACGTTTATTATGTTACATGTTTATTACATGTTTATTACGTTACACGTTTATTATGTTACATGTTTATTGTGTTACACGTTTATTACATGTGCATTATGTTACACGTTTATTACGTTACACGTTTATTACATGTTTATTACGTTACACATTATTACGTGACATGAATGCTAAGCGGTTAACGTCTTCTTCTTCTCAGAGTCCTCTTGACTCCAGAGGAGGAGGAAGAGGAGGAGGAGGAAGAGGAGGAGGAGGAAGCAGCATCAGTCCTCCACAGAGCAGCACAGCTGCAGCCACCAGGAGGAGCAGTCACGGTGCTGCAGGTACGCTCACAACAACAACAACAACAACAACAACAACAACAACACAGACTCGAGCTCGTAGTGGGGCTTTGTTTTGGGGAAGAAACGACGGACATGTACTTTATTATGGAGGTTCTTTCCCCTTTGTGTGATGTCATTGATATGTATTGTGCTCAACCTTCATGAAGCTCTCAAAGTGAGTTCATTTAATTCTCCACAATCAGTTGAACTAACTCAACGTCTCTGTGACCGTCAGCTGGGATGAAGAGCAGCCTGAGGCGGCCATCAGTGCCGTGCCCCCCCTCGTCCTCCTCCTCTTCCTCCTCCTCTTCCTCTTCGCCTGGCAGGAGGGCCGGTGAGAGGTGGACGCCTGCCGGCAGGAACCAGGAGCTCGACGGCTCTCCGGTACGACGCGGCTTCTTCTTCTCTTCCTGCTCCTTCTTCTCTTCCTCCTTCTTCTTCTCTTCCTCCTTCTTCTCTTCCTCCTTCTTCTTCTCTTCCTCCTTCTTCTTCTCTTCCTCCTTCTTCTCTTCCTCCTTCTTCTCTTCCTGCTTCTTCTTCTCTTCCTCCTGCTTCTCCTCTTCCTGCTGCTTCTCTTCCTGCTGCTTCTCTTCCTTCTTCTTCTCTTCCTGCTTCTTCTTCTCTTCCTGCTTTTCCTCTTCCTTCTTCTTCTCCTCTTCCTGCTTCTTCTCTTCCCGCTTCTTCTTCTCTTCCTGCTTCTTCTCCTCTTCCTGCTTCTTCTTCTCTTCCTTCTTCTTCTTCTCTTCCTGCTTCTTCTTCTCTTCCTGCTTCTCCTTCTCTTCCTGCTTCTTCTTCTCTTCCTGCTGCTTCTCCTCTTCCTGCTTCTTCTTCTCTTCCTTCTTCTTCTTCTCTTCCTGCTGCTTCTCCTCTTCCTGCTTCTTCTTCTCTTCCTTCTTCTTCTTCTCTTCCTGCTTCTTCTTCTCTTCCTGCTTCTTCTCTTCCTGCTTCTCCTCTTCCTGCTTCTTCTTCTCTTCCTGCTTCTCCTTCTCTTCCTGCTTCTTCTCCTCTTCCTGCTTCTTCTTCTCTTCCTGCTTCTCCTTCTCTTCCTGCTTCTTCTTCTCTTCCTGCTTCTTCTTCTCTTCCTGCTGCTTCTCCTCTTCCTGCTGCTTCTTCTCTTCCTGCTTCTCCTTCTCTTCCTGCTTCTTCTCCTCTTCCTGCTTCTTCTTCTCTTCCTGCTTCTTCTCTTCCTGCTTCTTCTCCTCTTCCTGCTTCTCCTTCTCTTCCTGCTTCTTCTCCTCTTCCTGCTTCTTCTTCTCTTCCTGCTTCTCCTTCTCTTCCTGCTTCTTCTTCTCTTCCTGCTTCTTCTTCTCTTCCTGCTGCTTCTCCTCTTCCTGCTGCTTCTTCTCTTCCTGCTTCTCCTTCTCTTCCTGCTTCTTCTCCTCTTCCTGCTTCTTCTTCTCTTCCTGCTTCTCCCCTTCCTGCTTCTTCTTCTCTTCCTGCTTCTTCTTCTCTTCCTGCTTCTTCTTCTCTTCCTGCTTCTCCTTCTCTTCCTGCTTCTCCTTCTCTTCCTGCTTCTTCTCTTCCTGCTGCTTCTTCTCTTCCTGCTTCTTCTTCTCTTCCTGCTTCTTCTCCTCTTCCTGCGTCACCGTTTCATCCGTTCATTGTTCACGTCTCTCGTGTCGTTGCAGAGAAACGAGTCTCTGCCAAACGAGCAAGAGGGCAGCGTGGAGCGAGAGCCCGAGTCAGCGGAGGAGGGCCGACCTTCAGCGGAGGAGGGCCGACCTTCAGCGGAGGAGGGCCGACCTTCAGCGGAGGAGGGCCGACCTTCAGCGGAGGAGGGCCGACCTTCAGCGGAGGAGGGCCGACCGCCCCCCGACGGGAAGGTGAGGGAGGCGCTCAGTGGGACGTTTTCTCGTCTCCAAACTCCACGAAAAGACCCAAAACACGGCGTTAGTTCATAACTCGATACCTTTCTGACTCATAAGCTCCGCCCCTTTCTTTCTGATTCATAAGCTCCGCCCCTTTGCCTCTGACAGGGAACTGAAAACAGAACTTTTATAAAAAATATTATAAATATCTACAGAATGTTTAGATGAAGAAGAAAAAGCACACCTATAGAAGGATAGAATAACAATATTAAGTGACCAATAAATAATACTGACAATAGCAATAAGGGGAAGTAAATAAAGTAAAATTGAACAAGTTTATAACAAGTGATATTAACAGCCTCAGGGAAACTAAAATGGAAAAGTAATATTCAATAATTATATTGAAAATTGAACAGTAGTATATTTATAAATTAATATATATATACATATATTTTTATTAATGTATGTTTATATATTTTATGTAAATATATATTTGTATATATAATGTATATATTTTTAATTGTATTCATTTATATGTTGTATTTATTTAAATATTTTTTATATATATTTTCTTTATATAAATAAATGCATATAAAAGTGAGTGTGGTCTCAGGTGGAGACGCTCCTGGCCGGCGGCGATCGCCTCGTCGTCTTCACCAACGGAACCAAGAAGGAGGTTTCGGCCGACGGGCAGACGGTGAAGGTCACCTTCTTCAACGGGGACACCAAGGAGGTGACGGCGGACCAGAGGGTGGTGAGACCTGTGACCTCGACCTGTGACCTCGACCTGTGACCTCTAAGGCTTTGATGTTGCTCACTGTCGTTGTTTCGGTAAAGAAGGTTAATAATACGGTAAATAAACCCACAAATAAAAACTCAGCTTTTTAACGTTTAAACTCTTGAGTTTCTCCAACAAGAGGGCGGACCCGCCTTAAAGGGCCAGCGTGCCTTAAAAGCCTTAAAGGGCCGGCGTGCCGCTTTTCGGAGGATCTGTTCGCGGAAATGGAATATAACATTCATAACTATAAAAGGAAGTTTCTACTACGGAAGCCCAAAAGGGACAAACCAAAGTGTAGAGAGCCTCTTGGTCGTCACGTGAACCGCCTAAAGTAGTGGTATTATGGGATGGATGGCCTCTGAGCGAAGCCCACACTCTTGGTACAGGAAAGTAATATTTTAATTTGAATGTTTTTATCCGGCTAAAGTATAAATATGACTCTTCCTCCTCCTCAGATCTACTTCTACGCCAACACCCAGACGACACACGTCACTTTCCCCGACGGCGTGGAGGTGCTGCACTTCACCAACAACCAGACCGGTGAGGTCCGGGTTCATAGCAGCTTGTGTTCCCTTCTAATAAAATACATGGATGAAGTCATTTCTGCAAGAATTACAGTGAAAGTTAAAACCAGTGACTGGGTTCTGATTTGAACTGGGACGCCGGTCCTTCTCTTCTGCAGAGAAACATTTCCCAGACGGACGGAAGGAAATCGTCTTCCCGGACCAGACGGTCAAGAACCTTTTCCCCGGCGGCCGAGAGGAGAGCGTGCTGACGGACGGAACCGTGATCCAAGTCAGCCCGTAAGAACCTGCTGGTGCTACTGGTGCTGCTCCTACTGGTGCTACTGGTGCTGCTCCTACTGGTGCTGCTGGTGCTGCTCCTACTGGTGCTGCTGGTGCTGCTCCTACTGGTTATATTATGCCCCTACTGGTTATATTATGCCCCTACTGGTTATATTATGCCCCTACTGGTTATATTATGCTCCTACTGGTTATATTATGCCCCTACTGGTTATATTATGCTCCTACTGGTGCTGCTCCTGCTGGTGCTGCTCCTACTGGTGCTACTGGTGCTGCTCCTACTGGTTATATTATGCTCCTACTGGTGCTGCTCCTGCTGGTGCTGCTCCTACTGGTGCTACTGGTGCTGCTCCTGCTGGTTATATTATGCTCCTGCTGGTTATATTATGCTCCTGCTGGTTATGCTATGCTCCTACTGGTTATATTATGCTCCTACTGGTGCTGCTCCTGCTGGTGCTGCTCCTACTGGTTATATTATGCTCCTACTGGTTATGCTATGCTCTTACTGGTTATGCTCCTACTGGTTATGCTATGCTCTCACTGGTTATGCTCCTACTGGTTATGCTATGCTCTCACTGGTTATGCTCCTACTGGTTATGCTATGCTCTCACTGGTTATGCTATGCTCTCACTGGTTATGCTCCTACTGGTTATGCTATGCTCTTACTGGTTATGCTCCTACTGGTTATGCTCTTACTGGTTATGCTCCTACTGGTTATGCTCTTACTGGTGCTGCTTTTACTGGTTTCTTATGCTCACTATTGTCAAGTTTGGACCTTTTCCTGCAGACAGTGAAGAAAAGAAAAAAACAAGAATGTTTACTTCAGTAAAGCGTTGACGGTTCTTCTAATTTAAGATATCAGCTCATAAAAGACTGTTCTGTGTGATTGCTAACCGCTCCTGAGACATTTCCCCTCTCGACCTTTTTTAAAATGCTTCTTTATCATCTAACAAATCAGCTAAATTAATTCAAAGGACAGAAAAACGTTCTTTCTCCCGTTCATCTTCTCACATTTTATTCTACGAGTTATAAAAACATCGCCACAAATAGACCGAGCGCTAACGGTTCTCGCCCCTCCTGCAGGGACGGAACCAAGCAGATCCTGTTCAACACGGGCCAGAAGGAGGTGCACACGGCCGGCTACAAGCGGAGGGAGTACCCGGACGGCACGGCCAAGACGGTGTACGCCGACGGCCGGCAGGAGACCCGCTACCCCAACGGCCGGCTGCGGGTCAAGGACCGCGACGGCAACGTGGTGCTGGACAGCGGCGCGTAGCCGACCACGGGGGTTCGATTCCCAGAGGCGGAGCAACGGGAAACGAGTCGGAAGCCTTTTGACTTTGATTTATTTATTTACTGCGAACAGGAACTCCGGACTTCGTTTCAGAAGAAGTTGGTCTTAAACTTGGGAGTGGAATCAGTCGTTCGGTCACATGACCCAAACGTTACCGCTCCTGTTTACATCTTCAGTGACGACAATGAAATGTTTCAGGGAAGTTTGTTTACAACTATTTTAATTTGTAAAAATGTTAAATACGTATTTATTTTCTTAGCTCACTGTATATTTTATAAAATAAAAATGTTTTTTTTAGACTTTGTTGTCGACTCATTTACAAAGAAAACAGAGGTTGAACTTTGAAAGGTTTTAATCCTCTTTATTATAAACAGTAACACAAAGAGCCACGTCAACACTCACAACCTCAAATAAAATCACTGAACATGATTCACTGGGAAAACTCAAATGCGTGTGATGAAGGTGTGAGCTGAGCTCCTCGTCTTCACTCGAGCTCCGCCAGGCCGCTGCTCACCAGAGGAAGATGCACCAGCTGCCCGGACTCGTTGTACAGAAGCACCGTGAGCTCCGGCTCACGCGCCTGAAGGAGAAGAAAGAACAACGAGGAGGAAGAGGAAGAACAACGAGGAGACGACGAAAGAACAAGAAGGAAGAGGAAGAAGAAGAAGGAAGAGGAAGAAGGAAGAAGAAGGAGGCAGAAGAAGGAGGAAGAAGAAGAAGGAGGAAGAAGAAGGAGGAGGAAGAAGAAGAACATGGAAGAAGAGAGGAGGAAGAAGAACATGGAAGAAGAAGAAGGAGGAAGAAGAACATGGAAGAGGAAGAACATGGAAGAAGAGAGGAGGAAGAAGAAGAAGGAGGAAGAAGAAGGAGTAAGAAGAACATGGAAGAAGAGAGGAGGAAGAAGAAGAAGGAAGAAGAGGAACATGGAAGAGGAAGAACATGGAAGAAGAGAGGAGGAAGAAGAAGAAGGAGGAAGAAGAAGGAGGAAGAAGAACATGGAAGAAGAGAGGAGGAAGAAGAAGAAGGAAGAAGAACATGGAAGAAGAGAGGAGGAAGAAGAAGAAGGAAGAAGAGGAACATGGAAGAGGAAGAACATGGAAGAAGAGAGGAGGAGGAAGAAGAAGAAACGCCTCAACGCTCAGACAATAGAAACGTCTTTTTAGAAGTGGACACGATGACCGAGTATCTGAAGAGACGTAGTAGTACACGTAGTAGTACACGTAGTACACGTAGTAGTACACGTAGTAGTACACGTAGTAGTACACGTAGTACTCACCACGACGGAGGCGGTGATGTGTCCGTGCAGCATCTCCAGCATGTCCATGGTGGCCTTCATGCTCCAGCCCGGGCTGTAGGACAGCACGTCCTCCTGGGCGCTGCCGCTCGGCGCCCTGAAGCCGGCCACCCGGACCCTCAGCGCCTGCAGCGGGAAGCGCAGCAGCTCGGCGGGCATCTGGCGCAGCCTGCAACCACAGAGGTCCCGCTTTGACTGGAGTCCTTGAACGCGTCGACGGAGGCGGAGCTTCCTACCTGCTGGTGGGAGGCGGAGCTTCCTACCTGCTGGTGGGAGGCGGAGCTTCCTACCTGCTGGTGGGAGGCGGAGCTTCCTACCTGCTGGTGGGAGGCGGAGCTTCCTACCTGCTGGTGGGAGGCGGAGCTTCCTACCTGCTGGTGGGCAGCGGGTCCTCCGAGCCGAAGTCCACGTGCTGGACCAGGATCTTCACGGGCTCCACGCTGCTGAACTCGTTCATCTGGGCGCGGTAGAACTTTCCGTCGCTGTACTGCGCCAGACAGGGACCGCCTGCAAGACCACGAGCAGGGCGGCGGTACAACAAGAGTCAGGGACCGCCTGCAAGACCACGAGCAGGGCGGCGGTACAACAAGAGTCAGGGACCGCCTGCAAGACCACGAGCAGGGCGGCGGTACAACAAGAGTCAGGGACTCTGCTGCCGCTCAGACAAAACCTTTATAATATCTCTTTATCACATCTCCTTATTTCCTCATAATATCTCCTTATTTCCTCATAATATCTCCTTATATCTTTATTCTTAGCCTTTAGAGCTGTACCGAATGTTTTTTTTGTTTTACAATTAAAGCTTTAAATGTCTGTCTTTATGACGTCATCACTTAATCACTTTATTCAAGTTTGTTTTGATTAAATTAGTTTATTTAATTAATATATATATATATATATATATATATATATATATATATATAAAACTAATCAGTTTATTGCATTTTTTATCAAGGTGAAAATGTTTTTAAAAGGCTAACAAACGCCAACAAACATGGACTGCATCCGAATAATTCGTTGCATTAAAAACACGTGAATTTTGGAAATCAATTATCTCTCAATAAATGTTGGCTTTGAGAAAAATAAATAAAATTAAACGTCAACGTTGTGAAGGAAGCTTCTAACTTGAGATTGAAAATAAAGTTAATTCCTCTTTTTCTTGCCTGCTTTAGTGTGGAGTGTGTACATTATTGTGTACATTAGTGTCCATTAGTGTGTATTTCATCGTTGTGTTTGTAACACCGGTTTTGCTTCATAAGGAAACTTTATTGGTACTATTGTGATAATTAGTATTATGATAAAATATTTCAATATTTGTAATGAACACATCCTCTTTCAGGTGACATTTAATTTGTGCTTCCTAACATTTTACTGTACTTTCTTTTCATAATAAATAATAAAATAAAAGACCAGTTGATGCCGATATGACGGTTGTGTGTAAACGCAGGCGATGAAGTGATGAAGCGATGAAGTGATGAAGTGATGAAGCAATGAAGCAATGAAGTGATGAAGCAATGAAGCAATGAAGTGATGAAGCGATGAAGTGATGAAGTGATGAAGTGATGAAGCGATGAAGTGATGAAGCGATGAAGTGATGAAGCAATGAAGCGATGAAGCGATGGAACGAAGTGATGAAGTGATGAAGCGATGAAGCGATGAAGCGATGAAGTGATGAAGCAATGAAGCGATGAAGCGATGGAACGAAGTGATGAAGTGATGAAGCGATGAAGCGATGAAGCGATGAAGCGATGGAACGAAGTGATGAAGCGATGAAGCGTTACCGTGACGGAAGTCGGTGAGTCGCTGCGTGGCTCCGATGTCGTCGTTGATTCGGGTCAGCGCTTCATCCAGAGTCTCTCCGTCCACCTCGAGGTCAGCGGCTCCCTCCAGCGGGCAGAAGAACAGCTGAGGAGGAGCGCGGGGTCAGCCGAGCTCATGGGGTCACCTGGTGGCGCCGTGAATGAACACATGACCGGGCCTCACCTCGTTGGGGGTGCGCAGGTGCTTGACCCGGACGTGGAACTGCTCTCCCTCCTGCGGCAGGTTGGGCTGGATGAAGCAGCCCAGCATCGGCTCCTCCGGGGCCCTCAGGTTCTGAGGGACATCCGGATCAGAGCCTCGTTCACACACGACTCCGGCTAAACTACAGCTGTTCGGTTCTTTAAACTACAGCGGCAAATAAACTACAGCTGTTCTTTAAACTACAGCGGTAAATAAACTACAGCTGTTCGGTTCTTTAAACTACAGCGGTAAATAAACTACAGCTGTTCGGTTCTTTAAACTACAGCTGTTCTTTAAACTACAGCGGTAAATAAACTACAGCTGTTCGGTTCTTTAAACTACAGCTGTTCTTTAAACTACAGCGGTAAATAAACTACAGCTGTTCGGTTCTTTAAACTACAGCGGTAAATAAACTACAGCTGTTCTTTAAACTACAGCTATAAATAAACTACAGCGGTTCTTTAAACTACAGCTATAAATAAACTACAGCGGTAAATAAACTACAGCTGTTCGGTTCTTTAAACTACAGCGATTCTTTAAATAAACTACAGCGGTTCTTTAAACTACAGTTAGTTTGGCTTTGGGGGACGTTTCACCTCAATGTTGATGTCCCACTGGTCCAGGACGACAGGAGTCATCTCAGAGTGTCCCTGTGGAGACAAAACAAACGCACACGTTGTTGAGGGAACTGAGGCAGCGCTGCTTCTTCATCATCATCATCATCACAGACGGACCTTCTGTGGCGAGGCGGGCCGCTCCATGGAGGCGTGTTCGTGGTGAGTCAGGATCCTGTTGAGGCTCAGCCCGTCCAGGAAGAGCTCAACGGTGAGGGGTCCCCTCGGGCCAGTGGGCAGCGCCTGCACACACACAGTAAATGTGTGTGTGTATTATGTATGTATGTATGTATGTATGTATGTATGTATGTATTTATGTATGTATATATATATATATAAAATCTAAAAGGTGTTTTTGAACAAATAAAATGAACTATGAAGAGTCAAAAACGAGTGAAACCAACAAAACGCCGTAAACAAACCTTCACAACGACGAGGAGGGATTATAATTATCTGTAAACTCATATTCATAAAACTAAGTTTTTGATCTTTAAACAAACCCTGTAGAGAAACAAGTCAAGTTTTAAATTATTATCATTGTTATTAAATGTCTTATAAAGAAACAAAGGTTGAATATCCTGTAAAATATTTGATTTGGCTGCTAAATATTTACTCAAATGTCGATTTTTAACACTTCCTGTTTCTAAATCTAATGCATCAAAAACATTAAAATGCTCAGAGGGGCACGAGTAAAAACACGTCATTTTAAGACGAGTATAAACCCAGCTTCAGTAATGTATCAGCTGAATACTACGACTAATACTACTACAGCTGAAGCTTAACTAATACTACGACTAATACTGCTACAGCTGAAGCTTTACTAATAGTACGACTAATACTACTACAGCTGAAGCTTAACTAATACTACGACTAATACTACTACAGCTGAAGCTTAACTAATACTACTACAGCTGAAGCTTTACTAATACTACTACAGCTGAAGCTTAACTAATACTACTACAGCTGAAGCTTTACTAATACTACTACAGCTGAAGCTTAACTAATAGTACGACTAATACTACTACAGCTGAAGCTTAACTAATACTACTACAGCTGAAGCTTAACTAATACTACTACAGCTGAAGCTTTACTAATACTACTACAGCTGAAGCTTAACTAATACTACTACAGCTGAAGCTTTACTAATACTACTACAGCTGAAGCTTAACTAATACTACTACAGCTGAAGCTTAACTAATACTACTACAGCTGAAGCTTTACTAATACTACTACAGCTGAAGCTTAACTAATACTACTACAGCTGAAGCTTAACTAATACTACTACAGCTGAAGCTTTACTAATACTACTACAGCTGAAGCTTAACTAATACTACTACAGCTGAAGCTTAACTAATACTACTACAGCTGAAGCTTTACTAATACTACTACAGCTGAAGCTTAACTAATACTACTACAGCTGAAGCTTAACTAATACTACGACTAATACTACTACAGCTGAAGCTTAACTAATACTACTACAGCTGAAGCTTAACTAATACTACTACAGCTGAAGCTTAACTAATACTTCGACTAATACTACTAGATGGTGCATTCAGGTGCGACGCGTGAAGACGTGCAGCGTTGTTGTACCGTGACTTTCATGTCCACGCAGCGGTTCAGCAGCAGCTCCCTCATCAAGGCCACCGCATCGCGCTGCCAGCGCCCACCGACCTGGAGACACACGAGGTAGGAAGTGAAACGCAACAATGTATCGTCTTCAAAGAACACACACACACACACACACACACACACACACACACACACACACACACACACACACACACACACACACTTACGGGGTTGATGCTGTGCAGCTGGCAGGGCATACAGAGCTGAGGGATGTCGTCACACAGCAGCATGGGATACACGTGGACCACCGGGATGTTCTCCACCAGGCCGTAGTCCACGTACTGGACCTGGGAACAGATGAAGCAGAGACTTCTATACAACCACGACTTTTATACGTCAGTGAAAATCAAGACCACAGAGAGGAACACGTGAAGCGGCGTGAGGGAATCCTGACTGGCGGTTAAACGGAGCTCCCGTCAACATGCCGACCTTGACGTGACCTCCCAGCACCTCCAGCAGCTGCCCCCGGTACCACAGCATGTCCGGCCCGATGACGGCGCAGCCCTGCACCGACTTCCAGGTGTAGGGCTTCTGCCGGGGCAACGTCTTCATGCTCTGCTGGATCCGCTCCTTCAGCTGCTCCAGCTGACACTCTTCACACGCAGAAACAAGAGATGAGGAATTTAAAGTAAAAGACGCAGCCATAGCATTTCAATCAAATACAAGAAACCTTCAGAAAGAAGACAAATAAATCTGTGGTGAACCTGCACTCTGTGTTCTGATGTAAATGACGCCGTCCTCTCCGATGGCAGTAACGGTTATATTGGCGGGGCCGAGGCCCAGCAGCTCAGGGAGGCGGTACAACTTGGTCTTCACCTGCGCGCGCACACACACGCGCACGCACGCACGCACACACACACACACACACACACACACACACACACACACACACACACACACACACACACACACACACACACACACACACACACACACACACACACACACACACACACACGAGATTGGGAAGTGCATTATTTTTGTATTAATTTACACTTTATGTGAAACTATATTCTGAAAAATGTCCCTCAAGTGCCGACATCTTTGATTAAGTTTATCGGTATGTTCCTTTCTAAAAAAGCAATTTAAAGTGATAAAATGATATAATAAATAAAAACAAATAAAAAATATGTTTGAAACATAAGCACAGAATGAGAGTATTAAAAATTACCCCAGTTAGTGCAAGATATTAATACAACATTCAAAGCATTTACTCCAGGCGGATTAAAGATGGTGTCTTATTCAGAGAGAGTGACGTCACCTTCTCAGGAGTCATGAAGGTGCGGGGGGTTGGTTTTGGGGAAAAGACTGTGGGAATTGTGGGAATTTGTTTTTTGTTGCCATCAAAACCGTCAGTCGGAGTCTCGCCCACCGGAGACGGGGCATCGCCTTCTTTGGATTTTGGAACAGCGGCTTCTCTGCAAGAGGAACGAAACACACTTAAGAAAAACAGAAGAAACAGTCACAGACGCTGATGCTTCATGTGGTAAACTCTGTTAGACTGTGTGACTCCTCTGGTTGTATAGAAGTATATGCTTCATGTGTTAGACTGTGTGACTCCTCTGGTTGTATAGAAGTCTATGCTTCATGTGTTAAAGCCGGATTCTCTCTCCTCACCACCAGGGGGCGACTCCTCTGGTTGTATAGAAGTATATGCTTCATGTGTTAAAGCTGGATTCTCTCTCCTGACCACCAGGGGGCGACTCCTCTGGTTGTATAGAAGTATATGCTTCATGTGTTAAAGCTGGATTCTCTCTCCTGACCACCAGGGGGCGACTCCTCTGGTTGTATAGAAGTATATGCTTCATGTGTTAAAGCTGGATTCTCTCTCCTGATCACCAGGGGGCGACTCCTCTGGTTGTATAGAAGTATATGCTTCATGTGTTAAAGCTGCACTGAGTCTCAGAAGAGACGATAAAAGGAAAGTTGCTTATGTGATCCAAGACCTATAAATCCTAATAGTCACACCCACACTTCTGTGCATGTCTCACACACACACACACACACACACACACACACACACACACACACACACACACACACACACACACACACACACACACACACACACACACACACACACACACACACACACACACACCTTGGTTTCCTCTCCCGGAGCCCCAGGCCCTCGCGGGCCAGGAAGTCCGCCATGCTGACGATCTGCCCCGTCTCGTTGGAGCGGGACAGGGTGACGGGCACCGGGCGCTCGTCCGTCAGCTCCTAAACCACCAGACAGAGGAAAGAAGGTCAGAGGAGCAGCGGAGGAGAGCGGTGGAGGAGACGGGAGGAAGAGAGGAAGACCTTGATGGTCAGAACGGCCGAGGCTCCGGTCAGGTAGAAGGAGAACAAGTCGCAGGCCGTCGCCGACCAGGTTGAGCGTCCGCCTGCAGGCCTGAAAACGGGGAAAATGTGACCCATGAAGGCAGATAAGAGCTTTCTGGTTTCTATTTCATTCAAACAGGCATTTGTCATTTTGTGTGTGTGTGTGTGTGTGTGTGTGTGTGTGTGACCTGATGTCAGTCAGAGTGCACTCCAGAACCAGAGAGCCGATCAAGGAGGACGGAAGGGGTCGCAGGTCGTTGACGTGGAGCTTCACCTTGTTGCCATGGTCACAGCGCATCACCTGGTGCCAGCAGAGAGGTCATCGTTATCAAGTCAAGCCAGCAGGAGGAGAGCTAACAACGTTAGCAGCACCGCTAACGGAGAACCAACAGGAGGAGAGCTAGTAACGTTAGCAGCACCGCTAACGGAGAACCAACAGGAGAGCTAGTAACGCTAGCAGCACCGCTAACAGAGAACCAACAGGAGAGCTAGTAACGCTAGCAGCACCGCTAACAGAGAACCAACAGGAGAGCTAGTAACGTTAGCAGCACCGCTAACAGAGAACCAACAGGAGAGCTAGTAACGTTAGCAGCACCGCTAACTGGGTGAAGGTAAACGATAACGTTCTCATGATGCGTTCACATGTAATCTAGTAAAATGTAGTGTTGGTGATAAACTAGAATAAATCCAGGTGTTTTCACATGAATATAAAATAGATATTAGAGATGAATTATGATGTTTAACTTCCAAAAGCTCTGAGCTCATTAATACACTTCACAAACACCAAGAACGACTAACAATACATTTTATTTACTCATCATTTGAAGTGCGTTTTTATGCAAAATGCAGATAAAAAGACTCAATAGAAGACTAGCGGGTTCTGCACCTCTGCAGCGTCTCTGGACGTGACGTCGGAGCAGAGCCGTCCTCGCTCCCAGACCCCGTTGATGCGAGCAGCACAGAACTGGTCTGCCTCCCAAACCAGTTCCTGCTGCTCCATGAGCTCACACTCCTTCACCAGCTCACCCATCCTGAAACACAGAGATATATAAATAAATGTATGGAGATGTGTGTGTATCTGGCATTCTATTCTTTCCCGTATACATTGTATGTCTGCCGTGTAAAACACCTACTGTTATTATTATCAACCACACAGTTTAACAGATTAAACCTTCATTGCGCAACAGGAGACAAACAGCCAACCATCTAGCATTAAATATCAAACGGACAATCTATTGCATTTTAAAAAAAAAAGAAAAAAAAAAGGAATTCTTGAATAAAAATCTAAAAAAAAATTCAGCTCAGAAAAACCAAGCTAGAAGTTTACAGGTGAGCAGTTAAATTGTATTTTTGACTAATATTTTATATGACACGAGGAAAGAAAAGAGAAAAATACAATCTTAAGAGTCCACGGTGACATTTTAAAGTCGGG
The DNA here is from genome assembly GCF_910589615.1 of Taurulus bubalis. Lineage (NCBI taxonomy): Eukaryota > Metazoa > Chordata > Actinopteri > Perciformes > Cottidae > Taurulus > Taurulus bubalis. The sequence continues at coordinate 2,510,530 of NC_136589.1, read as the reverse complement.
GTGAAGTTTTTTTTTTTTTTTTAATTGTTAAAACTTGTGAAAAGACTGAACTCTATCGTACTGCAAATACATTCAATTAGTAGTTTGTTCTTACTAGAACTGCAAAGAATGTAAACTTTCAATTCACTATATATATATATATATATATATATATATATATATATATGCGCGCTGACCTCTTGAGCTGGGAGCTGAACTGGGAGAACTGGACGTAGAAGCTGCTCGGGGAGTTGACGTGGCTGACCCGGACCTTCAGGTCTTTGAGGCCGGTGGACTTCAGCCGAGGCACGAAGTCCAGCGGCTCCTCGCTCGGCTCCTCGTCGCCGGCCTCCGTGGCTCGAAGCTCAAGCGGAGGGTCCCACACGGCCGGCTCGCCCGCCGCCGCCGCCGACTCGAGTCTGCGGGAGGGAGGAGACGCTGAAGCTGCACTGACCGTAATTTACTGAATGAGCATCATCTGTATGAGCAGACTTGAGGCTCACGGCTCCCTGAAGGCGGCCAGCTGCTCGTCCACCAGCAGCTGAGCGATGTTGTCCAGCGGTCCGTTCAGGCTGCTCTCAAACAGCTTGACCGGCAGAGGCTCGGTCAGTGGGACTTTTCCTGGAGGGGGAAGGACATGAAGACAGGGGGAAGGACATGAAGACAGGGGGAAGGACATGAAGAGACGAGGGGAAGGACATGAAGAGACGAGGGGAAGGACATGAAGACGAGGGGGAAGGACATGAAGACGAGGGGGAAGGACATGAAGACAGGGGAAGGACATGAAGAGACGAGGGGAAGGACATGAAGAGACGAGGGGAAGGACATGAAGAGACGAGGGGAAGGACATGAAGAGACGAGGGGAAGGACATGAAGACGAGGGGGAAGGACATGAAGACGAGGGGGAAGGACATGAAGACGAGGGGGAAGGACATGAAGACAGGGGAAGGACATGAAGAGACGAGGGGAAGGACATGAAGAGACGAGGGGAAGGACATGAAGAGACGAGGGGAAGGACATGAAGAGACGAGGGGAAGGACATGAAGACGAGGGGGAAGGACATGAAGACGAGGGGGAAGGACATGAAGACAGGGGGAAGGACATGAAGAGACGAGGGGAAGGACATGAAGACGAGGGGGAAGGACATGAAGAGACGAGGGGAAGGACATGAAGAGACGAGGGGAAGGACATGAAGAGACGAGGGGAAGGACATGAAGACGAGGGGGAAGGACATGAAGACGAGGGGGAAGGACATGAAGACAGGGGAAGGACATGAAGAGACGAGGGGAAGGACATGAAGAGACGAGGGGAAGGACATGAAGAGACGAGGGGAAGGACATGAAGACGAGGGGGAAGGACATGAAGACGAGGGGGAAGGACATGAAGACAGGGGGAAGGACATGAAGAGACGAGGGGAAGGACATGAAGACGAGGGGGAAGGACATGAAGACAGGGGGAAGGACATGAAGACGAGGGGGAAGGACATGAAGACGAGGGGGAAGGACATGAAGACGAGGGGGAAGGACATGAAGACGAGGGGGAAGGACATGAAGACAGGGGGAAGGACATGAAGAGACGAGGGGGAAGGACATGAAGAGACGAGGGGGAAGGACATGAAGACAGGGGGAAGGACATGAAGACAGGGGGAAGGACATGAAGAGACGAGGGGGAAGGACATGAAGACAGGGGGAAGGACATGAAGACAGGGGGAAGGACATGAAGACGAGGGGAAGGACATGAAGAGACGAGGGGAAGGACATGAAGAGACGAGGGGAAGGACATGAAGACAGGGGGAAGGACATGAAGACGAGGGGAAGGACATGAAGACGGGGAAGGACATGAAGACGGGGAAGGACATGAAGAGACGAGGGGAAGGACATGAAGAGACGAGGGGAAGGACATGAAGAGACGAGGGGAAGGACATGAAGAGACGAGGGGAAGGACATGAAGAGACGAGGGGAAGGACATGAAGACAGGGGGAAGGACATGAAGACGAGGGGAAGGACATGAAGACAGGGGGAAGGACATGAAGACGAGGGGAAGGACATGAAGACAGGGGGAAGGACATGAAGACGAGGGGGAAGGACATGAAGACGAGGGGGAAGGACATGAAGACGAGGGGGAAGGACATGAAGACAGGGGGAAGGACATGAAGAGACGAGGGGGAAGGACATGAAGAGACGAGGGGGAAGGACATGAAGACAGGGGGAAGGACATGAAGACAGGGGGAAGGACATGAAGACAGGGGGAAGGACATGAAGAGACGAGGGGAAGGACATGAAGAGACGAGGGGAAGGACATGAAGAGACGAGGGGAAGGACATGAAGAGACGAGGGGGAAGGACATGAAGAGACGAGGGGGAAGGACATGAAGACAGGGGGAAGGACATGAAGACAGGGGGAAGGACATGAAGACGAGGGGAAGGACATGAAGAGACGAGGGGAAGGACATGAAGAGACGAGGGGAAGGACATGAAGAGACGAGGGGAAGGACATGAAGAGACGAGGGGAAGGACATGAAGACAGGGGGAAGGACATGAAGACGAGGGGAAGGACATGAAGACAGGGGGAAGGACATGAAGACGAGGGGGAAGGACATGAAGACGAGGGGAAGGACATGAAGACAGGGGGAAGGACATGAAGACGAGGGGGAAGGACATGAAGACGAGGGGGAAGGACATGAAGACGAGGGGGAAGGACATGAAGACAGGGGGAAGGACATGAAGAGACGAGGGGGAAGGACATGAAGAGACGAGGGGGAAGGACATGAAGACAGGGGGAAGGACATGAAGACAGGGGGAAGGACATGAAGACAGGGGGAAGGACATGAAGAGACGAGGGGAAGGACATGAAGAGACGAGGGGAAGGACATGAAGAGACGAGGGGAAGGACATGAAGAGACGAGGGGGAAGGACATGAAGAGACGAGGGGGAAGGACATGAAGACAGGGGGAAGGACATGAAGACAGGGGGAAGGACATGAAGAGACGAGGGGAAGGACATGAAGAGACGAGGGGAAGGACATGAAGAGACGAGGGGAAGGACATGAAGAGACGAGGGGAAGGACATGAAGAGACGAGGGGAAGGACATGAAGACGAGGGGAAGGACATGAAGACGGGGAAGGACATGAAGACGGGGAAGGACATGAAGACGGGGAAGGACATGAAGAGACGAGGGGAAGGACATGAAGAGACGAGGGGAAGGACATGAAGAGACGAGGGGAAGGACATGAAGAGACGAGGGGAAGGACATGAAGAGACGAGGGGAAGGACATGAAGAGACGAGGGGAAGGACATGAAGACAGGGGGAAGGACATGAAGACAGGGGGAAGGACATGAAGACAGGGGGAAGGACATGAAGACGAGGGGAAGGACATGAAGACGAGGGGAAGGACATGAAGAGACGAGGGGAAGGACATGAAGAGACGAGGGGAAGGACATGAAGAGACGAGGGGAAGGACATGAAGAGACGAGGGGAAGGACATGAAGAGACGAGGGGAAGGACATGAAGACAGGGGGAAGGACATGAAGACAGGGGGAAGGACATGAAGACAGGGGGAAGGACATGAAGACAGGGGGAAGGACATGAAGACAGGGGGAAGGACATGAAGACAGGGGGAAGGACATGAAGACGAGGGGAAGGACATGAAGACGAGGGGAAGGACATGAAGACGAGGGGAAGGACATGAAGACGAGGGGAAGGACATGAAGACGGTGATAAAAACAAGTGGTGCAGAATCAAAAGCATACAAGCTGAGCATCTGACACGCAAAGAAATCAGAAAACGCAAAAATACTTAATGTTACTACTCGATTGGGACGCCTCGAAATCTCTTTTCAACGAGAATCGACTCCAAAGTAGTAAACAAATGTAATCGTCCTGAGTGAGACGTCCTCGACTCAAACCTCCCTCTCCCTCTCTCTCCCCCCACATGATGTCAGAGAGACAAAGATCCAAAATGAGGCTACATGTGACTCCAGTAGATGCAGAGAACTCCATTTAGATCCAAGAATAATAAAGAAATCTGGATTATTTTATTAATTTATCACCTGTTTTTGCTCACAAAACAATAAAAAATAACCGCTAAGCGTCCTAGCATCTATAAAATCCTAACGATACGCGTCCCTACTACTCCACAACATGAAGACTAATCTCCGCACACACACCTGTCACCACGATAGTGACCAGCTTCTGGTGAGCGAGGCTGATGAATCTGTCGCTGCAGGCGTCACTCCAAGTGTCTCCGTCCAGAGGAACCACGTCGGACAGACGGCAGCGGACGGCCTGCAGAGAGGAGACACCTCCTGTTGACTGAACCAGCTCTGCTCACAAGCAGTCAATAAAACAAAAGGTCTACATGTGCATTGAGGAAACAGTACAGGAACTTATCTTGGCCACGTTGAATTATAATGAAAATAACCGCCTGATTGCAGCTTACATTCATCTTTAGCTTGGACGCTACGTGGTGCAGCTCTTTCTTGTGTTTTACATCCATTAAAACTCAGATTCACACGTACATTGACGAGGAACTATCTGCAGAGTTAAAACTACATCTAGAAACGCACCTGGTGATGCGAGGTTCCATGCAGTGCAATATATTATTATAGCGTAACGCCCCGTTACAGCAGGAGACGTAAACATTTGCTGCGTTCTCACCCTGGAGGGAACGGCTAAGAACTCCTCCTTGATCTTCCTCAAGTCGCCGACCGACACGATTTCCTTATTGCCGAAGTCCACATACTGCACCTCCACCTTTCTGCGCCCTGGATGACCTGCACACACACGGGCACGGGGGAACACACACACACACACACACACACACACACACACACACAAACACACACACACACCATTAGTGTTGTTTCAAAGACTGGAACTTAAGTTTGGTGCAAAATGAATTACATTTGGAAACGTAGTTGAGAGAAAGACAGAAAGAAAGAGAGACAAAGAGAGAAAGAGAGAAAGAGGCAAAGAGAGAAATAGAAAGACAGAAACAGATAGAGAGACAGAAAGAGACACAGAGACAGAGAGACGCCCCCCTCACCGGTGACCTGGGCCCGGTACCACAGCGTGTCCTCGTAGCGCGCCACACAGGCCTGCTCCACCAGGGGGCAGTAGATGCTCAGGTCCTCTTCCTCCGTCATTCTGGCCTCGCTGTAACAGTCCTGGATCTTTGCAGAGAGCAACGCGAACTCCATGTCGTCAACCTGCTGGAAGAGAAGACCAGGGGATGAAAAAGAAGAGGAGAAGGAAACACACACACACACACACACACACACACACACACACACACACACACACACACACACACACACACACACACACACACACACACACACACACACACACTACCAGCTGGATGTAGAAGTCGGCCGGGCTGTGGACGTGGGACACCACAGCGTTGAGCTCCGTGTGGATCTCGGGGTATTGAGGAGCGTAGAACAGCAGAGGCCTCCTGCCCGACTTCACCGGGGAATAGAACCTGAGAGCCGAGCGGAGAGTCAGGAGGCAGCAGCTCGACAAGTCGCACGCCAACGGGTCATTTCCTTCCTGCTCACCTGGCCACCTCGATGAAGACCAGGTACTCTCTGACGGAGATGGGCACGCCGCCGGCTCGCTCCGCCGGCGCCTTCCTCAGGTCCACCTGCAGCGAGTCCCGGTCCCAGCCCAGCGGCCGCATCTCCACCGCCGCCGAGCCGACCAGGCTGACGAACTCCTGCTGCGCCGCTTTGCTCCAGCCCTTAATCTGAGCAACCACACACACACACACACACACACAGTAAACACACAACCTCCTGCTGCGGCAAAGAACACATGAAAACTCTGCAACGTGAACATTTGACTAAAAGATATCAGGGATGTCAGATCAGACGTTACATAACGAGTGTCTGCTGATTCTCAATCACACGGTTCTACTTTCACGGATCCACTAAACCTACTAAAATATATCTATGTATATGCTTGATAAATAGTTCTGCATTGAAGAAATACCTGCATCCCAACGGTTCTATTTCTTACAAAATAAACTCTGAATTCCTCTGAATTAACTGTATTATGTTTAGTGTTTATTGCAGTCGCCTTTCGTGCAGATTACATGAATAAACGTCTTTTATTGCAGCTGCAGACGCGTGTTGTTGTTGTTGTTGTTGTCTCTCCTCCTCCCTACATGTTGACAGTAAACAGCGGGACACTAAGTCCCAGGCTGTGTTCGGTTCAGTCTTTTCTCAAAAGGTTGTGCTTCGTCTTGTGGTTTTATTGACTGTGCTTTCTGAATTTAAACTCCAGAAACTCTCGTGTCCCTCGTCGTGAAACGTCGGCGTTTTAAATCAGCGTATCAAAAGTCTCACCGGGTCGTAGGGGACCAGGTCCTTCAGGGTACACCTGATGGCCTGGTGAGCGAAGCAGTCCAGCTCCGCCTTCACGCCCTTCCCCACCCGCCTCAGCTGCTCGTTCATGGCCTTCAGGAACGACTCGGGGGTTTCCTCCTCACTGGAAGAGACGTTTACAGGGTTCATACACATTCTGACCAGTGGATTCAGGACTTTTCAGGACTTTAAACCAAATGTCACGACAAACATTTAGTGAAGTCTGGGTGTAAACAGTAAAAAGTGAGTAAATGTAGTATTTAAACTAACAATGAGAATACAAAGCATACAGTAAACCTTAAATGACTCAAATGAATGAGACAATAGTTTGATTAAAAGAATAAACATTTATATAGATGCCTGTATGTATGCCTGCTTATATTCTGAGTCTTTCTTTTAAAAGCATATTAATTATTTCAAACTCAGCGTAAATGAACGTCATGAACACATGAATATAACACATTTACATGAACACATGAATATAACACATTTACATGAACACATGAATATAACACATTTACATGAACACATAAATATAACACATTTACATGACTTTTACTAAACTTTGGGGATTTTATTTTTTTCAAGGACTTTTCCAGGCCTGAAAATAACCATTTTAAAACTCCATGACTTTTCCAGGTTTTCCATGAGTGTAAAAACCCTGAGTTTAGACAACACTGCTGGAAGGATTTCTTTCAGCAGGAGCGATACAGAGACCCTATATTTAAATGATTAACTCAAATACAAGTAACTTGATAAAAGTAAAGAAAAGTGAAACCATCCATGTGGAAAAACATGTGGAAATTATGCAGATATGTATTATTTAATTCAGGTCTAAACATGAGCAGAGACTAAAGAACTGCAAGACTTTTTTTGCATTCTGGGTTTGTCCAACTCTAAGATGATATTTGCCGTGTGATCGTCGTGCCGTACCTCTGGATCACGACGTTCTTTCCGAGGCCCGAGTCCAGCAAGAAGAGCCGGACTCTGGCCAGCCGGGGGGCTTTGCAGGTTTTCACGGGCTCCGGGCAGCCGAGCTGAAAGACCTCCACCACGTTGGCCCGACACCAGCGCCTCTCCTCACACATCACGAAGATCAGGGAGCCTGAGGAGCAGAAAACCAGCAGGTCCAGTGAGGAGCAGAAAACCAGCAGGTCCAGTGAGGAGCAGAAAACCAGCAGGTCCAGTGGGGAGCAGAAAACCAGTAGGTCCAGTGGGGAGCAGAAAACCAGCAGGTCCAGTGGGGAGCAGAAAACCAGCAGGTCCAGTGGGGAGCAGAAAACCAGTAGGTCCAGTGGGGAGCAGAAAACCAGTAGGTCCAGTGGGGAGCAGAAAACCAGCAGGTCCAGTGAGGAGCAGAAAACCAGCAGGTCCAGTGAGGAGCAGAAAACCAGTAGGTCCAGTGGGGAGCAGAAAACCAGCAGGTCCAGTGGGGAGCAGAAAACCAGCAGGTCCAGTGGGTTCCACTCAAGAGACGATTTAGTCAATGGGAAAAAACACAAACAAAATCAAGAAAGTGAAGACAAAAGGAGCGAAATTGTTAAGAAGAAAACTAAATCATTAAAGACCGTAAAGTCAGCAGCAAATCAATCAATCAAGTAAATAAAACCAATGACTTTTTGTCGAACTAACTTTGCCTTTAATTATTTTTTGTAATAATATATGTTTTGTATATTGATCACAATATATATTTATTATCATCATTAATAATAATAATAATAAAGAGTATTCTCCTTAGGACAGAACCCTAAATAAATGATTTATTTAATTATTTTATTTATGATATAGTTTATTATCCCAAGAAATAGGTGACATATTAAAAATAGAACAAACACAACACATGTAATATATCTAATATATTATTTATTATAATAATAAGATATATTATAATACATATTATATAATAAATAATATATTATAATAAATATAGAAGCCACTGCTGTAATTCCAGCTTCACATTAAATGCCTCTTTTCAAACAGAAATGCGGCTTTAGCTTTATCGCCCGGCCCACATGGAATATTCTTTAACCTGAACTCCCCGTAGTTCTATCGTTCTTTAACCTGAACTCCCTGTAGTTCTATCGTTCTTTAACCTGAACTCCCTGTAGTTCTATCGTTCTTTAACCTGAACTCCCCGTAGTTCTATCGTTCTTTAACCTGAACTCCCCGTAGTTCTATCGTTCTTTAACCTGAACTCCTCGTAGTTCTATCGTTCTTTAACCTGAACTCCCCGTAGTTCTATCGTTCTTTAACCTGAACTCCCCGTAGTTCTATCGTTCTTTAACCTGAACTCCCCGTAGTTCTATCGTTCTTTAACCTGAACTCCTCGTAGTTCTATCGTTCTTTAACCTGAACTCCTCGTAGTTCTATCGTTCTTTAACCTTAACTCCCCGTAGTTCTATCGTTCTTTAACCTGAACTCCCCGTAGTTCTATCGTTCTTTAACCTGAACTCCCCGTAGTTCTATCGTTCTTTAACCTGAACTCCCCGTAGTTCTATCGTTCTTTAACCTGAACTCCCCGTAGTTCTATCGTTCTTTAACCTGAACTCCCCGTAGTTCTATCGTTCTTTAACCTTAACTCCCGTAGTTCTATCGTTCTTTAACCTGAACTCCTCGTAGTTCTATCGTTCTTTAACCTGAACTCCTCGTAGTTCTATCGTTCTTTAACCTGAACTCCTCGTAGTTCTATCGTTCTTTAACCTGAACTCCTCGTAGTTCTATCGTTCTTTAACCTGAACTCCTCGTAGTTCTATCGTTCTTTAACCTGAACTCCTCGTAGTTCTATCGTTCTTTAACCTGAACTCCTCGTAGTTCTATCGTTCTTTAACCTGAACTCCCCGTAGTTCTATCGTTCTTTAACCTGAACTCCTTGTAGTTCTATCGTTCTTTAACCTGAACTCCCCGTAGTTCTATCGTTCTTTAACCTGAACTCCCCGTAGTTCTATCGTTCTTTAACCTGAACTCCTTGTAGTTCTATCGTTCTTTAACCTGAACTCCCCGTAGTTCTATCGTTCTTTAACCTGAACTCCTCGTAGTTCTATCGTTCTTTAACCTGAACTCCTTGTAGTTCTATCGTTCTTTAACCTGAACTCCTCGTAGTTCTATCGTTCTTTAACCTGAACTCCTCGTAGTTCTATCGTTCTTTAACCTGAACTCCCGAGCCTCCATCACTTGAAACCCACCCGTCTCCACCGTGTCGCTGGAGGTGAAGCGGCAGCTGTCTCTGCAGCAGAAGTGGTTGATCTTCCTGGACAGGACCTCGCTCTGCTTCTCCTCGGCCACGGAGCGGACGTAGAAGTTACTGGGATTCACGACGTGGCTCAGCACCACCCAGTGGGTTACTGGGAGGGGAAGGGAAGAGGAATCAAGGGAACAGGAGGAGGTATGAGAGGAAAGGAAGATTGGAGACGGGGAGGTGCCGAAGCAGTTGGGTTGATTTAAAAATGTTTTAATGTATTTGAGGTTGACAAAGTGCAGCTGTATTATAGATTATATTTGCATGTATATAAGATTATTAAATGACTCGGGTCAGCTGATGATAAAAAAAGAAGTCACCTCTATTGGACCTGTTGTCAAACAACCGGGTCCTCCTCCTGTTGGTTCTCGCGTTGTCATTGGCCAGCTCGGGGCCGGTGGGCGGGACCGCCGCCAGAGGAGCCGAAGCTTCACAAAAACAAATAAAACAAAATATAAAAAGGCTTTTCTTCTGCCTGCAGCGTTCTGATTGGATCAGACATCAGTTTAAAAATTTAAAAACTCAGGAACGCAGGAACACGTGACAAAGAAAAATAAACACCTTTCTCTTGTTCCTCGTTTAGAAGCTCCTCCACAATCACATCTGGACTTTCAGGATCAGAGGCCGAGTTCAAGGTCGAGGTCCGGCTCGGAGGGGAGGAGCCAGAGGTTGAGCTGGAGGTCCGGCTCGGAGGGGAGGAGCCAGAGGTTGAGCTGGAGGTCCGGCTCGGAGGGGAGGAGCCAGAGGTTGAGCTGGAGGTCCGGCTCGGAGGGGAGGAGCCTCGCGAGGACGGACCGGCGGCTGCCGGGTTCTTCTGCTCTGGTTTCGGGGAGATAGAGATTCGGTTCCGGCCGTTTGCACTTTGCCGTAGTGAGAACCGCAAGAAAGAAGGAAACGCTCAATTAGAAACATTTACACGTAATATTCATGTTAATATGGACGTCGGTGATTGAATCGTGCATCGGTTAATTGTGTTATATTTGCCGATAAAGCAGACGACGTGTGGTCAACGGTCAGAAAACGTTGTATAGGTTTGCGCCTCTAGGGGGAGCCGGTTACATTTTTAATGAGATTGAGTTTGAGGTGCGTTGGAAATGTTTTCTTCATCAGGTTTAAATCATTATTCACACAATTTAAATACATTTATTTCTCTGATATACTCTTGTTACTATAAAAACAGTGAAATGTTTATGACAGTTCTTAAACGTTCTTACTGTAATGTTTAGAACAAATGTACTAAAAAACTTTTTTTAAATAAATGTTGCGTCTTTCGTCAGTATCCACACTTAAAATGAGAGACATAAAAGAGACATGCTTTCTTTTTTATTTATTTTATCTGTAAAAAGGAATGTTTTCTGTATTTATATTTAATGCACAGCACTTTTAGCATCATAGTCAGTATGAAGTGGAAGATATTCAAGGACTCACTGCTTTGGGCCGACTTCCATTTTCAGAGACAACGCCAGACTCTGGTTCAGACATTCTGCCTGGAAAACACAGCTAGAGCACACACACACACACACACACACACACACACACACACACACACACACACACACACACAATCAACACAAAAAATACAACACAGAGGCAAGAGTAGGGCTGAACGATTTGGGAAAATAATCTAATTGCGATTTTTTCCCTCCAATATTGCAATTTAATATACAATTTTTCATTTTTTTTAAATTTTATCCTCTCTTTTCCCCAACAAAACATAATGTATGATTTAAATATGACCAACACAATATTAGATACATTTAGTGTAAAATGTTCTTTCCCATTGGCTGGGCCTATTTGTTAGAATTAAATAAAAAGTGGAGTGGGAGGAAATATGAATTTATTTAATCCCATCCACAACTCAACATAATTTATATATATTTAGCTTCCTGATTACTAATCAACACATCGCTCTCTCTATGTTGCACGCGCGCGCGCGCACGCACGCACGCACGCACACGCACACACACACACACACACACGCACACGGCAAGATGTAATCTGTGCCCAAAACACTGGCGCCTCGTCCCTTCACTGCGCCGTGCAGCCAGCACCATGTCTGACGCCTTGTCTGTCGTGATGCAGACGTGTTTCTCCTCGTTGAAATCCGAGCTCCGAGGTTGAAATCTCCGTCAATAAAATGGACTGTCAGACTCTGGTAAGGCTCAGCTGTGCGGCTTGACCACAGATCAGTAGTGGTAGCAAAACAGTCCACCTCCGTGGCGACTTTCTCTTTGCACTTTTTGTACAGCTCCGGTATGGCAGTCTGACTGAAATGTGTACGGGGGTATCCTGTACCGTTTATAAGCGTTTTGTCAATGCCATGGACCCAGGCTTGGCCACCGGGCTGAGAGGCATCATATCTTTGGCTATGAACTCGGTTATTGCCCGAGTGATTTTCCCGTGTCGTTGTGAATTACGTTCATATGGAGTGACGCTTTCAAATATTTCGGTCAGTGATCCCTGTCTTGAGGTATTTGGCTTGTCTGGCGCACTGGTGCTCGGCATCTTGGCCACACAACTGTCATACGCTGATTTGTGGTGTTTTTTTAAATGCTGGAACAAGTTTGTAGTGTTACCCCGTGAAGTAGCAACAGGAGCGGCATGCTCTGCACATCACCTGACGCTGCGCAGCATCTTCTTTTTTGAAACCAGAACAGCACGTCGGTGGTTCCACACCACCGACGTGCTCTTCCTCTTCCAGACTAAAGTCTCAGCTTTGTCAGTTGCTGTTGTAATCGCGCACGTTGCGGTTAGAAAATCTCGTTTTATCATATCGCAAATGCAATTAATCCTTCAGCCCTAGGCAAGAGCATCAATATTTGAAATGTCTATTGTTATTCAACATCATTTTGTAACCCGACACCTGAACTCACACGGCAGTTCAACACAGTATATTGTGCTTTTATTGCTTTTGTGTCATGCACACACTGTAAAGAACACGTACGTTCCGACATGAAACAAAACATCCAGCTCAAAATGACGAACCTCATCCTGGAGTCCGTAGTGATGCCTTTCATATCGTAGGACTCTTCATCCACAGGAGCCTGCAGCGTCTCCAGAACCTTTCCACACACACACACACACACACACACACACACACACACACACACACACACACACACACACACACACACACACACACACACACCATAATGAAAAGAGCAGCTGCAGCGTTTCTGGCCGTGCGCGGTGGCGTTGCTCACTACCTTGTCCAGGGTGCAGTACTGCTCCAGGAAGGGAACGCGCCGGACTTCTCTGGCCATCTGCATGGCGATCTCCAGGTCCTTCTCCCTCTTCTGCACCCGGCTCACCTCGGCCTGGTTGGAGGAGAACCGCTCCTCCAGGTGCGTCAGCTGACTCAGCTGCACGTCCTTCCTGCAGTTTGATTTAGTAGTGCGGTTGTATGAGGGTTTAGGCACTTAGAAAGAATCTATCAGTTAAAGTGAACGCTATATTTAGAATATTTTCACCTCTTTCCCGTTCTGGCGGGGAACTGAAGACATTATAACTCATACTGGTAATAATCTGTCATTTAAAACACAAGTTAAAAGGGGCATCTCAGGACATTAACCACTTGACGTTTTCCATCGCTTTTGTAGTCATCTGATTGTTCTTTGTATAAATTATGGACGCACTGCACAATATACATCCTAGCCCTCGACTGCACTATACATTTACTATTTTATTTATTCTGTTTGTACTATTTTTAACTGTTTGTTTCACGTTATGTTTTGCACATTTTTGTATGCATTACATTTTGTCCTTTCAGTGGAATCCGGGAAAGTTAGCGGCTGCTAAGGCGTCAGCTAATGGGGATGCAGTTAATAAACTAAACTATCTCCACTCCATTGAAAAAAAGCAGTAGTTTTAGCTCTCAGAACACAGGAGCTGCTGGTCTCCTGCTGCCTCCACCTGTGAGGTAGTTTGTGTGAATTTGGTGCATTAAAAAGTTAGTTTGGATTCACCGAAGTCACTTTATAACACACTGCTTTTCTCAATGGAGTCTGGTGCGTTTGAAAGAGCGTAGATAACTTTCCTGTCCGACAGAAAGGTAAAGAGGTGGAAATATTCTAAATATAGCGTTCATGTAAACGTATATAGATTCTTTTAGGCGTCTAAAATACGTCCACAGCAGAACTTTGCAGTAAAACTCAGGAGAAGAACCTCAAACAAACACACCGCTAAACATCCAAACTCTCCCTGTAAAGAAAAGATAAAGACCAGCATGCATCACAGATCTGAGAACAGTTTGTATCCTCACCACTTCTGAACCGCCTGCAACGCTTCGTCTGCAGCTTGTTTGATCTCCATCTCCAGCCGAGCTCTCTCTCTCTTCACTAGCTCGGCCCGACCAATCGTCAGCGTCTGCAGACACCAGACACACACACACACACAGAGTTTTTACTTTATTCTGATTTAAGAAATAGATCACGTCTGCAAGGTTTGTGCTGGAGATTCACCGATTGTAATTTCCTTGTTCTGATCCGCTGATCCATATTTAGAGAACTATTATAGACTATATAAGACTAAAAATACGATCTGGTGCATCACTAGTGTGTAAAGTTATTTTTACTTTCAATGTTTTGGGAATGCAGTGCAGCTTTCACCTGGTGGATGCTTTGCAGAGCGGAGAGGTTTTCTGCAGCTCGGCTCAACGCCTCGTCCACCAACTTCTTCATTTTCTCCATGTCAGCCGGCTAAAGAAAACACCATTTTTTAATCAGAATTAATGAATTTCATTCATATCCTTCTGTCCGATTCATTCAGTTTCATGATCGCACGTTCTGTAAAAGTCTCTCTCCACCTCATTAAGCTGCATTTAATATTACATTAGATCACAACCACTGTTTTTATCTGGTACTTAATCTGTTTTTAATTTCGAATAAAGTCTTCTTGTGTTTGCAGCTTGTTGGCTGAAACAATTTTAAACAAGATAATATCTTCTGCCCTCTAGTGGCCAAAGAAATAAGTGCTCTCTGGAACTTTAATGTTTTTGTAGAAGCTCACCAAGAGCTTATATTGATAATATAAATCAAAATTAACAAACCACTTTCCTGGTCATCCATCAATTGATTACGTCAGATTTAGATTACCATAGATTTGACCAGATATTGGCGGTTTTGAATTACAATGAAATATGTATATATAAAATGAGTTTTTCTCCTCATACAACATATCGGCATTAAATCCTTCTACTGGTAAATGAACAGTCTAGTCACTGCACCAAACCATCCGTTCATCTCTTTCTTTCTTTATGTTTTTTTACTGTACTTTAACTCCATCTCACATGAATATGATAATAATCCATGTTATAGGGAGTTAGTTTAGTTTGAGCATTAACATCATGGTGTTCATACCTGCTCCACGTCCTCAGTATGGGCGTGCGGGTCTTTGTACTTTCTGTGATTCTTTGTTCGGTCACCCCTTTAGAAAGAGACACAAACAAAGAAACATTACACGAGGAGACGTGTTGACCCACAGGAGGTCAGGAGGGTCGTTTTAGCAGATAAAAAACGGCGCCGTACCGTTTCTTGTTCATTTTAGAAGTGTAGATGAGGCCGATGATTCTGCTGTCTTCCTGCAGGCCGAACACGCCTCCTTCAGGAAGCGTGGACTCCACCTGCAAAAGGGCGCTAATAAATAAAGGCTCTACTCCAGTCTGATAATAAATGCGGCGTGGGCAACTACGGCATGAGAGTAAAGTGTGGGTAAGAATGTGGAGTTTTAATATTTAAAAATGTTATATCAACCGATTGCAACAATGTAAACTGATTGTGCAATACTGTTGTCATATTTTTGTGCATTTTGAGGATTTTTTTTTACCTTAAGTTTATTGTAATTCTGTGCGTAAGGAGGACCAATCGAAATAAGCTTTTCATTGTACGGAGTAACTGTCTGTTATCTGTGCATATGACAATACAAATATCTTGAATCTTAAAACACACAAACAGTTATTCACGCCAATATTTATACAAATTAACACTTTTTTACCATTTCTCTATTATATCATATTGATGTAATTTTCAAATAACGAACGAGACTTTATGCGATTCTCCATCATGTGTAGCATTCAGTGTTTACAAATCATTAAAACATTTAAAAAAAAAAGAATTTTCATATTGTGCAATATCTAGTTTATTTAAAAACAGGTGTTTGGTTTTTTCTTCTTCTTGGGAGCCGTTCACCTCACAATCTGGACATCGGATGACTCCGTCACAGTGAATGGAGAGCAGGCAGGAGGTGCAGTAGATGTGGGCGCACAGCAGCAACCGAGGGAGGTTTCCGTCAAAATCATCCTCTGAAAACAGAAGAAACGGGACGACAAATAACACACACACACACACACACACACACACACACACACACACACACACACTTTAAAAGCACATTGAAAATCCAACACGAGTTCCTGCACTAGATGAGGAGATATAAAACTATGAGATATAAAATACTGCTATTGTAGATTCTTTACTGTTTATTTATACTACTAGTTTCTTATTTTTACTTTACTATTTGTCTCTTGCTGCTGTAATCCTGAAATTTCCCCACTGCGGGACTAATAAAGAATTATTTTATATTATCTTATAATAACAATTCAAAATAATGTAAAATGTACTGTATTGACATTTTCATGCAGGGTTCACAATTAGTTATTTTACAAAATATTTAAACAATGATTTTAAGTAATGTGGATATAATAACTAAGTGGGTAAAAGGCAAAACATGTTCAGAAAATGACGTCTTTTCCTGGTTTTAAAGGCTCTATTACAGAAAAATGATAAGTTATTCAATATAATATATACATATAATATTCCAAGTAGGTGTATTTTAATTTGTGAAATAGTTTAAATGTAGAAATGAAGAAAAGTACAAAAAAAAAAATCAGTTAAAAAAGGATGAGGTTATAAATACAATGTTAGAGGTACTTTAATGAGGAACTGTGACTCTTGTTGCTGATGATGTTGATTTATTTATTTGTGCTGAATGGACATTATATTTATTGAGAATTTGCTATATACCTATATATTTTACTTTTAATTTCATTCTTATATTTTTTTTAATACATTTTATTACATGTTTAAAATAAAACTACTAAACAACACACATTTTCCCTCCATTTATAATTGTATTTATTTTACCATGCAGTTTTCTTTTGGGGCTGACATTTATTGATTTATTTACATATTTATTACCATTAAATCAAACAATTAATTAAGCTTTCAATAACAAAATGATAATGTTTAAGTTACAAGTTCAACAACATCTGTAACAACAATAATATTATAAAAATGGAGTGGATTCAATTATTTGTATCTGTGTTTTAACACCAATTTACAGATTATTGATCGCCATGGAGTTGGCGCGAGACTTTGAGGCCTTACTTCCGGTTTGAGCCTACTTTAATATAGCGCAGAAAACTACAACTCTCGTGACCTTGAGAGCCAAAAGACGCCTTACAAACTTAATATTTTAAAAGTTAAGCGCATGAAATATTAATATTTTAAACTCTTGAACACGCTTTCTTTCATATCTGCCTGCAACGTTAGCAGATGAATTTACGTGTTTTAGCTAGCTCGTTCTTAAAACTCTTTTAGCTAGCGTTAGCTCTTAAAACTGCTCTTTAAACTCTTTCAAACCCCGCAGGAGGAAAGCAGACGTCCTACCCGGCAGGCTGAAGGCCTCCCCGCAGAGCTTGCACATCACGGTGCTGAGGTTGTCGCCTGAATCCATCTTTTATCGTCTTTAAAGCTTATCTTTCTTTTTCCGCTTCTCAAAACCAAGAAAACGTGTCGCGCTCGCGCGCTTGTCCCCGGTCACGTGGTGGCGGCGCAGGTGCGTTCATGTGACCCGGGACTTATCGAGGACGCGGGATCAGGAGGTAAAGCCTCGAATCACGAAGAATAACGTTGAAGGAGCAAACTAGTGGCGTTATTTCTCTGAATGTAATGGCTCGTCACGTCCTCTGTTATCTGACCGGTCTTATCTTACTGCATCAGGTAATATTCACCTCGGAGCTTTATTTAAATGGTGGTGATGCGTTCACGGGATTGTGAAGTCCTCGTAGGACTGACCACAACATGAAAGCGTTTTTATTTAATTTGTTTAGCCATTATTGTCTCATTTTATTTGTGCTTTCGATCTGACAGACTTCCATAAAATAATCCATGTTCCAACAAGGTTTAAAATAAGCAGTCATGTGACACTAATCACGAGCAGGACGCATCACACCTGTGCACACCTGGTCACGTTACCACTGACTGAAGCATGTGAGGTACACACATGGTGTCATTCTTAAAAAATTTAGTTTCACAAATTGTTAATATGAAAAAGGCAAAATACTTACATTTAAACGAACATGTCAGGGGGACAACGGCGAGAAAGATTGACGGAAAAAAAAAAAAAATAATATAAGGAATGAAAATAATTCAAGAACATTAAAGCAGGAATTCTGATTGTGTAATATATCACAGGCAATGCTATTACTGTGTTTATGGATGTTTTACACATATTTTTAATATACAGTTCAAACTCTTAAAAAAGAAAAAAAATCATGAGTTTGATGTAATCCAGAGTAAACACAGAGAATAGTTTAATTTGAAAGTCCTCGTTGTGAGCACCAGGGGGCGCCAAAGACTAAGAGGGAGGCACAGGTAACCTGTGAGGGTTATATATATATATATATATATATATATATATATATATATATATATATATATATATATATATATATATATATATATATGCAGATGCTATCTTTTTCTTTGTTGATAGATATGACAAATATGCATCTTTGGCCTCACCTGAACATCTCTTTGTCCACTCGTTGGATATTTTAATTAATTTTAATTTAATTTAGCAGCAGTGAGTCTGAATGTGTCAAACAGCTACATTTAAACCTGTTGTGTTTACTTCTTCTCTCATTGTCTTTCATGTCCTTTGTGCATCGTGACACACACACACGCACACACGCACACGTACACGTACACACTCTCTCTCTCACACGCACACACGCTCACGCACACACACACACAGACACACACATATATATATATACACACACACATAAACACTCTCTCTCTCACACACAGACACACACATATACATATACACACACACACACACTCTCTCTCTCACACACAGACACACACATATACACACACACACACACATGCGTTCCTCTCGTGCCGCCCTGTGAGATGTATTCTTTTGTTCCTCGTCTGAGGAGCAGCAGCCGGAGGACAACGGCCCGGTGGAGCTGTAGTAACAGGAAGTGACAGCTGCAGTAACAGGAAGTGACAGCAGTAACAGGAAGTGACAGCCGATGGAGAGCGGGGAGCGTCACGTGGAAAAGGTAAACCGTCTGGAGGGCAGAGAACAGCTTTGACCTTCAGAGGACGTCCATCCACAGGCCTGCAGGCGGGGGTCAAAGGTCACGGAGGTGATGGAAGTACAGACTCCCACCTCTGCTCACGCGTCCCAATAAATCCGGCTGGCGGCGCTGAGCCGGAGTGAAAGTGGAGCACCTGGGTGTCAAGAGCCTGCAGGTATGAAACACACCTGTCTGCTAATGGGAGGGAAGGGGAACGTCCTGAGATCAGTGAACGCATCGGCCTGAGGACGCCTAACACCTCGCATGTATCCGACAGAGGCTCGTTTTAATCAGGAGGACACACACACACACACACACACACACACACACACACACACACACACCATGACCAATGGGGCGATGACAACAAAGGATGCACAGAAGAATTCATGTGTTCATGTTCTGTTACTGCGTTTGTTTCATGGAGACTAATACTAACCTGACTCAACAAGACAATACAATTATGTTTATATAAATATATCTTTGTATTCATTAATTGGTTAATTGGGTATTTGAGAGGCTTCGTGTTGCAGATCAAATGTGTATATATACATATATATATAAAAATACATATGCATATACATATATATTTGTTTTAGATATACATAAATATATATATAAAAAAAAAATATATATGTATATATATTTCTATATATTTTTTATATATTTATTTATATATATATTTATTTATTTATATACATATGTGTGGATTCATGAATCATTTGTGCTTCACTTCTGGCTTATCTTTTATTTTATAACTCTGGCTAAAGGCCAAATATAATCTGTTAACCCGTTTCTTTTCATGGCAGCAGTTAACAGCATGTGTGAAGGAATCTAATCAATAAAAAGCGATCTGTAAAACTTGTTTTCGATCGATAAAAAGCTGCTGCATAGTTTTCTCCTTCTGTAAACTTTCTGTGGAACAAAAGAATATTTTCTAACCTCCGGTCTGAATTCCAGCAGATGGAGAGAGAGGAGTTATGAATCTGATAGTGAAGGAATCTGTCTTTACCAGAGCAATGATCGACTGGAAGGGGGGCAGTGTGTGTGTGTGTGTGTGTGTGTGTGTGTGTGTGTGTGTGTGAGATGTGTTTACTGCGGGTAATGAACCCATCAGCAGGCCGCCAGGGGGAATGTGGGGTGCCGGTTAGGGGAGCGGGGTCTTCCCCCCTCCTGAATGTGGGTCACATCCCGTCCTCGGGTGATGCCCTCGTGCTCCTAGGAACAACACCCTCCTGCGCCCCAGAACCCCGTATCAAGGCACTTATCCATTAATGATGCTCTTAATGAAGCAGCCGGCCTCGTTAGCTCCTGATGGCTCACTGGATGTCCATCCGTCCGCTCCATGCCGATCATCAGCTTTCTCCTGAAGCCCTGACTATCTCTTATTATTATCTCTTATTATTATCTCCTATTATTGTCTCTTATTATTATCTCTTGTTCTTATCTCTTATTATTGTCTCTTATTATTATCTCTTGTTCTTATCTCTTATTATAATCTCTTATTATAATCTCTTATTATCATCTCTTGTTATCTTCTCTTGTTATCTTCTCTTATTATTGTCTCTTATTATTGTCTCTTATTATTATCTATTGTTCTTATCTCTTATTATAATTTCTTATTATCATCTCTTGTTATCTTCTCTTATTATTGTCTCTATTATCGTCCTTCATTATCTTCTCTTATTATCATCTCTTGTTATTATCTCTTGTGACAGCGGATGATGTCAATCGGAAACTGCGTTTTCCTTGTTATTACAAAAAATAAACTCTGCAGTAAAGCTTCTGCAGTATTTGGTGGATTGCTGGACGACGTCTAACTTCAGGAGATGGATGCGTTTTCTATAACTTGAGAAAATCAGATAAAACCTTAAAAGCTCTCAATGTAGGAGTACATTGAGAGCTTGAAATCTCGTTTTAATTTTGTATTTTATTGTTATTTTTGTGTACTTTTGAATTTTATTGTTGTTTTTATTGATATTTTTATTTTAATGTTGTAATTTTGTATTTAATTGTATATCTTGTAATTCATTTTGTTTATTTTTTTAATTGTTTATTTTATTTATTTCATTTTATTTATTTATTATTTTATTTTGTCATTATTAGTTTATACATTTTTTACACTGTATTATATTGTATTTGCCCCTTCTGTAATTCTTGGTTGGACAAAGACGGACCCCTTCAGGCTGGAAGGAGCGGTGGGGGTCACACCTTTCAACTGTAATCATTTGAATAGTTCAGCTGGTTGTATACACTTCAAATTCCAATATATGCTGCAAACAAATACATGCTGCTTTAATAGAAATACTGTACAATAAAAATATAGAAAAGCCCTTTGTTTCAGGTCACAACATGGTGGAATGAAGACATATTTCCTTCATTGGATTGCAGGATGATCCCGAGAAGGTTCTGATGAACCACTAAAGGTCCTTCCTTCATGGGTTATTATTGTTTCCCTCCCTTTGAGGAACCTTTTATCTTCCCTTGAGTCCTCTGACCTACTGCATCACAGCAGGGCAACAACCCGCTTCCCTCCTTTCAGGTCCGGACCGTCTGCAGAACAACAGCTGAAAGGTCAGGAGAAGGCAGAGCAGAGCTCCCGGTTCAACCCCTCAGGCCGGCAGCAGTAAGAGAGCATGACAGTCGCTTTGTAGCGTCCACCGTCTCTTTGTCTGGTCCAAGAAAGAACCTGCAGAGAACTATCATGCTCCAGAACTGACAGGAAAAACACAATAATGTGCAAAACAATTATTTTTTAATGGGCTGAAATCAATTATGTTCTTTGGCGTCTCTAAAGTCAACTGGTTATAATTAGATCCAGGTCAGCTGACACCGACAGAGAGGACTGCTCTTTTCCTGAGCGCGTAGACGTCGGGGGAGGGGCCGCTCCGTACCGGGTCACAATGCGCTCAGAATGGAGCCATTAACCCCAAAAGGTTACTGGTTCTCAGCCGATGGCCTGGAGGGATTTCTGAGGCCTTTTCGGGTCCTGGTCTCTCTGAGGCACCGGACACTCTGGATCAGGTTGTTTGTGTTCCCACTTTGAGAAGCAGGAGTCCCACCACGGATACCTACGGTACATGCTTTTCATTTATAGTTCAGTGGTTCTCACATGGAACTATAAATTAGAGGGTGTCCTAAAAACAGATTTCTGTGGTTATTTTATCCCCAAAGACCATCTTTTAATAAACCTAAGTATTTGTGTTGCCTATGAAGACAGAAGTTTATTTAAAAAAAAGAAATTGTGGAAATGGACTCGTGTTGCTGGTTTTCGTAGGGAAACGCTCGACTACTGAGGAGTAACTGTTGTGAGCTGTCTATAAACACGCTGCAGGTAGAACTTATCTCAGAACTTTGTGCATCAAAGTGGTTTTTTCTCCTTCAAGAACCGAACATCTCACCTTCAACCAGAACTCCAGGCGCTGGAGCTCCAACCTCATGGGAACAAAGTCATGGACTCTGCCTGTGAACCCTTTGTGCCCTCGGTCATTCCCTCACTCACTCCCTCACTCCCTCCTCCCAAACTCCCTCACTCCCCCCTCCCTAACTCCCTCACTCCCTCCTTCCTTCTCTCTCAGGCCCCCCATACCTACACATGCATTCACATGCGCTCGATCACTCGCTCTCATTCACAGTCACACTTCCTCGCACCTCAACTCTCAAAGGCATAGCTGAAGGGTGGAGAGTGGAGGCTGGAGGATTGAGGCTGGAGGCTGGAGGGTGGAGAGTGGAGGCTGGAGGGTGTAGGATTGAGGCTGGAGGTGGAGAGTGGAGGCTGGAGGCTGGATGGTGCAGGGTGGAGGTGGAGAGTGGAGGCTGGATGGTGCAGGGTGGAGGCTGGAGGTGGAGGCTGGATGGTGCAGGGTGGAGGCTGGATGGTGGAGGCTGGATGGTGCAGGGTGGAGGCTGGAGGTGGAGGCTGGATGGTGCAGGGTGGAGGCTGGAGGTGGAGAGTGGAGGGTGGAGGCTGGATGGTGCAGGGTGGAGGTGGAGAGTGGAGGCTGAATGGTGCAGGGTGGAGAGTGGAGGCTGGATGGTGCAGGGTGGAGGTGGAGAGTGGAGTCTGGATGGTGCAGGGTGGAGGTGGAGAGTGGAGGCTGGATGGTGCAGGGTGGAAGCTGGAGGTGGAGGTGGAGGCTGGATGGTGCAGGGTGGAGGTGGAGAGTGGAGGCTGGATGGTGCAGGGTGGAGGTGGAGAGTGGAGGCTGGATGGTGCAGGGTGGAAGCTGGAGGTGGAGGTGGAGGCTGGATGGTGCAGGGTGGAGGTGGAGAGTGGAGGCTGGATGGTGCAGGGTGGAGGTGGAGAGTGGAGGCTGGATGGTGCAGGGTGGAAGCTGGAGGTGGAGGTGGAGGCTGGATGGTGCAGGGTGGAGGTGGAGAGTGGAGGCTGGAGGTGGAGGTGGAGGGTAGAGGTGGAGGTGGAGGGTGGATGGTGCAGTGTGGAGGCTGGAGGTGGAGACTGGATGGTGCAGGGTGGAGGCTGGAGGTGGAGGCTGGATGGTGCAGGGTGGAGGCTGGATGGTGGAGGAGGAGGCTGGATGGTGCAGGGTGGAGGCTGGAGGTGGAGGCTGGATGGTGCAGGGTGGAGGCTGGATGGTGGAGGAGGAGGGTGGATGGTGCAGGGTGGAGGCTGGATGGTGGAGGCTGGATGGTGCAGGGTGGAGGCTGGAGGTGGAGAGTGGAGGGTGGAGGCTGGATGGTGCAGGGTGGAGGTGGAGAGTGGAGGCTGAATGGTGCAGGGTGGAGAGTGGAGGCTGGATGGTGCAGGGTGGAGGTGGAGAGTGGAGTCTGGATGGTGCAGGGTGGAGGTGGAGAGTGGAGGCTGGATGGTGCAGGGTGGAGGTGGAGAGTGGAGGCTGGATGGTGCAGGGTGGAGGTGGAGAGTGGAGGCTGGATGGTGCAGGGTGGAAGCTGGAGGTGGAGGTGGAGGCTGGATGGTGCAGGGTGGAGGTGGAGAGTGGAGGCTAGATGGTGCAGGGTGGAGGTGGAGAGTGGAGGCTGGATGGTGCAGGGTGGAAGCTGGAGGTGGAGGTGGAGGCTGGATGGTGCAGGGTGGAGGCTGGAGAGTGGAGGCTGGATGGTGCAGGGTGGAAGCTGGAGGTGGAGGTGGAGGCTGGATGGTGCAGGGTGGAGGTGGAGAGTGGAGGCTGGAGGTGGAGGTGGAGGGTAGAGGTGGAGGTGGAGGGTGGATGGTGCAGTGTGGAGGCTGGAGGTGGAGACTGGATGGTGCAGGGTGGAGGCTGGAGGTGGAGGCTGGATGGTGCAGGGTGGAGGCTGGATGGTGGAGGAGGAGGCTGGATGGTGCAGGGTGGAGGCTGGAGGTGGAGGCTGGATGGTGCAGGGTGGAGGCTGGATGGTGGAGGAGGAGGGTGGATGGTGCAGGGTGGAGGCTGGATGGTGGAGGAGGAGGCTGGATGGTGCAGGTTGGAAGCTGGAGGTGGAGGTGGAGGCTGGATGGTGCAGGGTGGAGGTGGAGAGTGGAGGCTGGATGGTGCAGGGTGGAGGTGGAGAGTGGAGGCTGGATGGTGCAGGGTGGAGGTGGAGAGTGGAGGCTGGATGGTGCAGGGTGGAGGTGGAGAGTGGAGGCTGGATGGTGCAGGGTGGAGGCTGGAGGTGGAGGCTGGAGGACAAGGTCACTAGTCCTTTTGGGGAGTAACTGGAGGACCCGCTCTGTGACCTCACACTCCATCGCAACATCACATGCACTCACTTCAAGGGGGCGGGGCCAGCTAGAGAGATCTGACCAATCAGGGAGCTCGTTAGCAAGGCTTTCACTTGTCGCTCTGTCGCTCGGCATTTGGTGACCGGTCTCCAGCTCGCGCCTTTTGCAGCACAGCAGGTTGTTTTGTATGATGTGTGAGTTAAAAAAGGGGGCGGAGCCTGGGCGGTTTCTTTGGGAGGTGTTTTACTAGTAAGCCGAGAGCGGTCTGTGTTGCAATTATCTCACTTTGCTGCACTCACAGAATGCTTGACCTGCTTCTCAGCATCGATATGGCACATTTCTCAGGGCGAGGCGGGGGTCGGCACGCAGGGTGGAAGTGTGTGTGTGTGTGTGTGTGTGAGAAAGAACATGTGTAAGTGTGATAGCGTGTGTTTGTGTGTTTTTCTTACCTGTCAGCTGCCCTGCGGTGGGCTGGAGGCCGTGAGAGCCTCGGCCCTCCTGGGTGGGCGAGAGGAGGTGAAGAGGTTTCACCTCATCACAAGACCCCCAAACAACCCCCACCTCTTCTGAGCAAGTATACATATAATAACACAAGCAGGATAGTGTTGGGAAACATTCAATAACTGTGGCTGTTGCAGACAAACAAACAGACGCCATGTTGTTTTGGGGGCGTGGCTTCCTGATCCTCACTATAAATACTTTCTTTATTCTGTTTCTTTCTGTTGTTTATTCTGTTTTTCACCCCTTGTTCTATATGTGTATAACTAATATGAGCATCATCAAAAAAGTCAATTGTCTGAAAAACATCTGTAAATGTCTGATTGATGCCTTCTACCATTAATAGAATATAAATAAATAAATACATAAAACACTTTCTTTAATTCATGGATGGCATTTGTATTGTTTCTCCTTGAGACTTCAGTTGGTTCACTGTGTGTAAACATGCAGAGTTTATTATCATTATTGCATGCATTATGAATATTATAGTCCACTTGTCTTTAAATAAAATTACTTTTAAAACATATTCTTTCACCTACTTCTAGTCTATATATATATATATATATATATATATATATATATATATATATATATATATATATAACTACCACTATGGTGGTAAATATCTTCCTGAGAGTTTTGGGTGAAGTGACTCTTTAATAAGAAGCAACACGTCTCAGTTTCAGCCTCCACACTTGAGGAGTCGAGTCTTTTGTTTTCACGAGTCGAGACAAACCGCTTGCAGAGCTCTCTGCTGGTCCTTTTACATTTTTGCACATTATTTTCTCTGCATGCTCAAAATTAGATGCAATATTCCAGCCAGCGCTGCAGAACTATACATTTTAATCACAGCAAATCAAGGGGAACACTTAATAAAAAGCTCCCAGTAAACCCAGCAGGAGGTGTTCTGCTCCCCAGTATCAACCCTCCTCTCTCCTGTGATGGTCAGACGCTCTGCTGACAGATCTCTGACAGCTTCCTCCCGCCTGCATGGCTGGAGCGTGAATCAGACGCAGGAGCAGATGCTCGCTGACTCAACTGGAGGATGAAGGTTTGGCAGAAAGGATCTCGAGCTTCTTCTTGTGCTGTTGAGCTGAAACGTGAAACATGATTTATGAGCTCGCCTCTGATTTTATGGTTGAAACGCCGGCGGCTCTGATCGTGTTCTCCGTGTTCGTTGTTTCAATTTAATGGCAGTCTGAGAGTTTAGTATATTCTCAGCAAGTTATACAACAATAGGAACAAGTATTCTTATGATTTCCTTAAATCTCCCAAAGACAAATAGATGCGTGTGTACTTGTTCTTGAGGGATGTATTTAGTTTGCACATAATATTATATCATATATTTAATAAACATTTAATGTTAATACCTTAAGTTGGCCTTTGATTACTGGAATAAAAGAATGTGGACCAGTGCTTCCGCCACAAAACCACATTTTTATATTACTATTGCCTATTACTACCTCTGATTGTAAACAGTGATTTCTTTATTTTTTTTAGCTCTAATTTTACTTATTTTACTGTTTTACCACGATCAATATATTCAGAGTTGTATTTTATTTATTAATGTTTTTCTAACTTCATTTAATGTACATGTATCTCTTCATCTTCTCTTCATTTTTGTCTTTTCAATAAATTGTAAAGCACTTTAGTTGCATTTAATTTGCTAATGAATGAAACTTGATTTATTGATTGGTTGATTGATTGATTATTCCTGGAACAGCAGCAGACACACACCTGGCCTGCTGGCAGGAATCCTCTATTTATTTAAGCTGCTGAAGCCGAACAGGTTCACCTGTTAAAACCTCAATCTGTCTCCTGAGATCTGCTTTTCTTTCAACTAGGAGCCTGTGACTCATCCAGCTGGTGTTTTTATTATTATGAATGTTTTCACGGTGAACGCTCACACTGCGACACACAGAGAGGACAAGTGAAAGGAAAGCTGGCGTCGGTTGGAGCAGCGAGTCCAGCGGCTCCGGAGGGAAGTGTGTCCTCTGGTCCTCTGCTTCATGCAGGCAGCACACAGTGTGAGGGGGGCGGGAAGATGAATTACTTACTACTAATAATAACACCAATAAAATGACAACATTTTTTATTCAGCGTAGCCCTTTAAGTCCTCACCGTGACCCTAAACTTTAATTATATTTATTGTTTGAGTTGTGTTTAGAGGTTGCACATGTGGATTATATATTATTGTAGCCCTGATTTCTATGATTAATTTGATTTATACCATGTTTTTTTCTTGATTTGTACCTTGTGACCTGACATGAAACTAGGACTCAATAGGTTAGTGTTGCCGAGCTAACAGCTAACGGCTAACGGCTAACAGCTAACGGAACTACTCAGACCTCGGCGCCGTTTTAAGGCCTCGGCTGTGGCGTTTTGGCCGCGGCCATCTTTTTTTTTTTGCCACCTTAGTAAAGAGTGACCTCTTCTCATTGAGAGCAGCTAAAAGAAAGACAAAGAAAACACACCAGCGCTCAGAAATCAGAGCCGCGTGGACTCGGGTTCCTCTCCAGCGCTGCAGAGCTCATTGCTGTGTGACCGCTGCACACGGCGCCGCTCGTTGTTGAGCTTCGACGGCCTGAAGCCCATCTTCATCATCGCCGTCTCGACATCCAATCACTCGTCAATACGGCAGCGCAGGGAGCTTCTGTATACACCAGTTTATGCACAAACTGACTCTGGGTCTGCACTGTGTTTACCGTGACACCAAGTGAAGAGGAGAGAGCAGGTGGCACACACACACACACACACACACACACCATCATGCTACATAACATACATAACTGGAATTCTGTGGCTCTGGTTGTCATCTCAAACATGCCTTTGTTTCCTCCCCCTCACAGACAGTCTCTCTCTCTCTCTCTCTCTCTCTCTCTCAGGTGCGTCACCGCAGACAGACAACGACAGCAACGCCATCGCCGGCTGCCAAAGCCAACATCCCATAATTACAGCTATTTCTCAGAAGCCTCCCTCTTGTCAGTCGGGGCACAGTGAACCGTGACAGGCCTGGGCGAGCGTCTGGGAGGTGACGAAAGGCTGATGCGGCGCTGCAGCCGCTCACGACCTGTAATCTGAGGAAGTGGCTGACCAGGAACTTCCTGAAAATGTTAGATTTGCAGTTACGCAATCACGAGCAGTGTTTTCTCCTCGGGCCGGAGCAGAACGTGTTGTAAGTGTTATAAGTGTGCAGCATTGGTGATGGAATTGCTTTCAAATATGTGCAAAACAACATAGATTTGCAAAAGTTTTGTCTGTGATGCTTCAATAGTTCACACGTTACACTGATCCGCTGCTACAGAGGAATGTTCAGCAGCTTGTAAATGTAGTGCAGGTGTCACCAGCTCAGCTGAGTCTTCAGGCACAGAAACACCACAACTGGTCTCTGTTTGTGCGTTACACTGTGACATGAAGGTCTCTGCTCTGGGACAGCATTCTCAGCCTATGAAAAATAGATAGATAGATGGATTTATAGATATATAGATAGATAGAGAGACAAAAAGGGGCTGAACAGCTATAAAGAGATGCAGAACAGCTGCATCTCTTTATAGCTGTTCTGCCTCTATGTCTCTCTATGTCTGTCTATGTCTCTATGTCTATGTCTCTATGTCTATGTCTATGTCTCTATGTCTCTATGTGTCTCTCTATGTCTCTATGTCTCTCTCTATGTCTCTATGTCTCTATGTGTCTCTCTATGTCTCTATGTCTTTATGTCTATGTCTCTCTATGTCTCTATATGTGTCTCTATGTCTCTATATGTGTCTCTATGTCTCTCTATGTGTCTCTATGTGTCTCTATGTCTCTCTATGTCTCTATATGTGTCTCTATGTCTCTATATGTCTCTATATGTGTCTCTATGTCTTTACTGAGTCCACTGATGTTGCGACATCGCGGCCTGGCTGAGTGTTGAACCAGCAAACACAGAGCGGCTGGAAAAACCCTGCGTGGTCGTGAGCGGGAAAGGTCTGTCTGAATCTGACTGTAAATATTTGAGCAGAGAGTGTGTGTGTGTGTGTGTGTGTGTGTGTGTGTGTGTGTGTGTGTGTGTGTGTGTGTTTCCTCCCTGGTTTGTCTTTGCTTTACCGTGTGAACGGACCTCCAGGTGACGTCACGTCTTCACATCATGTCTCTAAATCTCAGTCAGAATGAACAGAACCCGTTTCACACGTTGGCCATCGGGGCCACATTCCTCCACGCTCACGCTGCTCCATCACACGGTGGACCCCCGGACCCCCGGACCCCCGGACCCCCGGACCCCGGACCCCCGGGCCCCGGGCCCCGGGCCCCGCAGAGCAAGACTCCTCTAGCTGTTCAGTCTCTTTTAGCCTCTCGTTGTTGTTGCTGTTTTGTATTCGATACGCTTCTCTCTTGGGTCTCTTTGTGGTTGTTTTGTGTCTTTGTGGTCATTTTGTGTCTTTGTAGTCATTTTGTGTTATTTTGTGTCTCTTTGTGGTCATTTTGTGTCTCTTTGTGGTTGTTTTGTGTCTTTGTGGTCATTTAGTGTCTCTTTGTGGTCATTTAGTGTCTCTTTGTGGTTGCTTTGTGTCTTTGTGGTTGTTTTGTGTCTTTGTGGTCATTTTGTGTCTTTGTGGTCATTTTGTGTCATTTTGTGTCTCTTTGTAGTCATTTTGTGTTATTTTGTGTCTCTTTGTGGTCATTTTGTGTCTCTTTGTGTTATTTTGTGTCTCTTTGTGGTCATTTTGTGTCTTTGTAGTCATGTAGTGTCTCTTTATGGTCGTTTTGTGTCTTTGTGGTCATTTTGTGTCTTTGTGGTCATTTAGTGTCTCTTTATGGTCATTTTGTGTCTTTGTGGTCATTTAGTGTCTCTTTATGGTCATTTTGTGTCTTTGTAGTCATTTAGTGTCTTTGTAGTCATTTAGTGTCTCTTTATGGTCATTTAGTGTCTTTGTGGTCATTTAGTGTCTTTGTGGTCATTTAGTGTCTTTGTAGTCATTTAGTGTCTCTTTGTGGTCATTTAGTGTCTTTGTGGTCATTTTGTGTCTCTTTGTGGTCATTTAGTGTCTTTGTAGTCATTTAGTGTCTCTTTGTGGTCATTTTGTGTCTTTGTGGTCATTTAGTGTCTTTGTAGTCATTTAGTGTCTCTTTGTAGTCATTTAGTGTCTTTGTGGTCATTTTGTGTCTCTTTGTGGTCATTTAGTGTCTTTGTAGTCATTTAGTGTCTCTTTGTGGTCATTTAGTGTCTTTGTAGTCATTTAGTGTCTCTTTGTAGTCATTTAGTGTCTTTGTAGTCATTTAGTGTCTCTTTGTGGTCATTTAGTGTCTTTGTAGTCATTTAGTGTCTCTTTGTGGTCATTTAGTGTCTTTGTAGTCATTTAGTGTCTCTTTGTAGTCATTTAGTGTCTTTGTAGTCATTTAGTGTCTCTTTGTGGTCATTTAGTGTCTTTGTAGTCATTTAGTGTCTTTGTAGTCATTTAGTGTCTCTTTGTGGTCATTTTGTGTCTCTTTGTGGTCATTTAGTGTCTCTTTGTGGTCATTTAGTGTCTTTGTGGTCATTTAGTGTCTCTTTGTGGTCAGTTAGTGTCTCTTTGTGGTCATTTTGTGTCTCTTTGGGGATATTTTGTTGTCTTTGTGGTCATTTAGTGTCTCTTTGTGGTCATTTAGTGTCTCTTTGTGGTCATTTAGTGTCTCTTCGTAGTCAGTTAGTGTCTCTTTGTGGTCATTTTGTGTCTCTTTGTGGTCATTTTGTGTCTTTGTGGTCATTTAGTGTCTCTTTGTAGTCAGTGTCTCTTTGTGGTCATTTTGTGTCTCTTTGTGGTCATTTTGTGTCTTTGTGGTCATTTTGTGTCTTTGTGGTCATTTAGTGTCTTTGTAGTCATTTTGTGTCATTTTGTGGTCATTTAGTGTCTTTGTGGTCATTTAGTGTCTCTTTGTGGTCATTTTGTGTCTTTGTGGTCATTTAGTGTCTTTGTGGTCATTTTGTGTCATTTTGTGGTCATTTAGTGTCTTTGTGGTCATTTAGTGTCTTTGTGGTCATTTAGTGTCTTTGTAGTCATTTTGTGTCATTTTGTGGTCATTTAGTGTCTTTGTGGTCATTTAGTGTCTCTTTGTGGTCATTTTGTGTCTTTGTAGTCATTTAGTGTCTCTTTGTGGTCATTTAGTGTCTCTTTGTGGTCATTTTGTGTCTCTTTGTGGTCATTTTGTGTCTCTTTGTGGTCATTTTGTGTCTTTGTAGTCACTTAGTGTCTCTTTGTAGTCATTTAGTGTCTCTTTGTGGTCATTTTGTGTCATTTTGTGTCTCTTTGTGGTCATTTAGTGTCTCTTTGTGGTCATTTTGTGTCATTTAGTGTTTCTTTGTAGTCATTTAGTGTCTCTTTGTGGTCATTTAGTATCTCTTTGTGGTTATTTAGTGTCTTTGTGGTCATTTAGTGTCTTTGTAGTCATTTTGTGGTCATTTAGTGTCTTTGTGGTCATTTAGTGTCTCTTTGTGGTCATTTTGTGTCTTTGTGGTCATTTAGTGTCTTTGTAGTCATTTTGTGTCATTTTGTGGTCATTTAGTGTCTTTGTGGTCATTTAGTGTCTCTTTGTGGTCATTTTGTGTCTTTGTAGTCATTTAGTGTCTTTGTGGTCATTTAGTGTCTCTTTGTGGTCATTTAGTGTCTTTGTGGTCATTTTGTGTCTTTGTGGTCATTTAGTGTCTTTGTGGTCATTTTGTGTCATTTTGTGGTCATTTAGTGTCTTTGTGGTCATTTAGTGTCTCTTTGTAGTCATTTAGTGTCTTTGTGGTCATTTAGTGTCTTTGTAGTAATTTGTGTCATTTTGTGGTCATTTAGTGTCTTTGTGGTCATTTTGTGTCTTTGTAGTCATTTAGTGTCTTTGTGGTCATTTAGTGTCTCTTTGTAGTCATTTAGTGTCTCTTTGTGGTCATTTTGTGTCTTTGTGGTCATTTAGTGTCTTTGTAGTAATTTGTGTCATTTTGTGGTCATTTAGTGTCTTTGTGGTCATTTTGTGTCTTTGTAGTCATTTAGTGTCTTTGTGGTCATTTAGTGTCTTTGTAGTCATTTTGTGTCATTTTGTGGTCATTTAGTGTCTTTGTGGTCATTTAGTGTCTCTTTGTAGTCAGTTAGTGTCTCTTTGTGGTCATTTTGTGTCTCTTTGTGGATATTTTGTGTCTTTGTGGTCATTTAGTGTCTCTTCGTAGTCAGTTAGTGTCTCTTTGTGGTCATTTTGTGTCTTTGTGGTCATTTAGTGTCTTTGTGGTCATTTAGTGTCTCTTTGTAGTCATTTAGTGTCTCTTTGTGGTCATTTTGTGTCTTTGTGGTCATTTAGTGTCTTTGTAGTCATTTTGTGTCATTTTGTGGTCATTTAGTGTCTTTGTGGTCATTTAGTGTCTCTTTGTGGTCATTATGTGTCTTTGTAGTCATTTAGTGTCTTTGTGGTCAATTTGTGTCTTTGTAGTCATTTAGTGTCTCTTTGTAGTCATTTAGTGTCTTTGTAGTCATTTAGTGTCTCTTTGTGGTCATTTAGTGTCTTTGTAGTCATTTAGTGTCTCTTTATGGTCATTTAGTGTCTTTGTGGTCATTTTGTGTCTTTGTGGTCATTTAGTGTCTTTGTGGTCATTTTGTGTCATTTTGTGTCTTTTTGTAGTCATTTAGTGTCTCTTTGTAGTCATTTAGTGTCTCTTTGTAGTCATTTAGTATCTCTTTGTAGTCAGTTAGTGTCTCTTTGTAGTCAGTTAGTGTCTCTTTGTGGTCATTTTGTGTCTCTTTGCGGTCATTTTGTGTCTCTTTGTGGTCATTTAGTGTCTCCTTGTGGTCATTTTGTGTCTTTGTGGTCATTTAGTGTCTCTTTGTAGTCAGTTAGTGTCTTTTTGTGGTCATTTTGTGTCTCTTTGTGGTCATTTTGTGTCTCTTTGTGGTAATTTTGTGTCTTTGTAGTCACTTAGTGTCTCTTTGTAGTCATTTAGTGTCTCTTTGTGGTCATTTTGTGTCATTTTGTGTCTCTTTGTGGTCATTTAGTGTCTCTTTGTGGTCATTTTGTGTCATTTAGTGTTTCTTTGTAGTCATTTAGTGTCTCTTTGTGGTCATTTAGTATCTCTTTGTGGTCATTTAGTGTCTCTTTGTGGTCATTTAGTGTCTCTTTGTAGTCAGTTAGTGTCTCTTTGTGGTCATTTTGTGTCTTTGTGGTCATTTAGTGTCTTTGTAGTCATTTAGTGTCTCTTTGTAGTCAGTGTCTCTTTGTGGTCATTTTGTGTCTTTGTGGTCATTTTGTGTCTCTTTGTGGTCATTTTGTGTTATTTAGTGTTTCTTTGTAGTCATTTAGTGTCTCTTTGTGGTCATTTTGTGTCATTTTGTGTCTCTTTGTAGTCATTTAGTGTCTCTTTGTAGTCATTTTGTGTCATTTTGTGGTCATTTAGTGTCTTTGTGGTCATTTAGTGTCTCTTTGTGGTCATTTTGTGTCTTTGTGGTCATTTAGTGTCTTTGTGGTCATTTTGTGTCATTTTGTGGTCATTTAGTGTCTTTGTGGTCATTTAGTGTCTTTGTGGTCATTTAGTGTCTTTGTAGTCATTTTGTGTCATTTTGTGGTCATTTAGTGTCTTTGTGGTCATTTAGTGTCTCTTTGTGGTCATTTTGTGTCTTTGTAGTCATTTAGTGTCTCTTTGTGGTCATTTAGTGTCTCTTTGTGGTCATTTTGTGTCTCTTTGTGGTCATTTTGTGTCTCTTTGTGGTCATTTTGTGTCTTTGTAGTCACTTAGTGTCTCTTTGTAGTCATTTAGTGTCTCTTTGTGGTCATTTTGTGTCATTTTGTGTCTCTTTGTGGTCATTTAGTGTCTCTTTGTGGTCATTTTGTGTCATTTAGTGTTTCTTTGTAGTCATTTAGTGTCTCTTTGTGGTCATTTAGTATCTCTTTGTGGTTATTTAGTGTCTTTGTGGTCATTTAGTGTCTTTGTAGTCATTTTGTGGTCATTTAGTGTCTTTGTGGTCATTTAGTGTCTCTTTGTGGTCATTTTGTGTCTTTGTGGTCATTTAGTGTCTTTGTAGTCATTTTGTGTCATTTTGTGGTCATTTAGTGTCTTTGTGGTCATTTAGTGTCTCTTTGTGGTCATTTTGTGTCTTTGTAGTCATTTAGTGTCTTTGTGGTCATTTAGTGTCTCTTTGTGGTCATTTAGTGTCTTTGTGGTCATTTTGTGTCTTTGTGGTCATTTAGTGTCTTTGTAGTCATTTTGTGTCATTTTGTGGTCATTTAGTGTCTTTGTGGTCATTTAGTGTCTCTTTGTAGTCATTTAGTGTCTTTGTGGTCATTTAGTGTCTTTGTAGTAATTTGTGTCATTTTGTGGTCATTTAGTGTCTTTGTGGTCATTTTGTGTCTTTGTAGTCATTTAGTGTCTTTGTGGTCATTTAGTGTCTCTTTGTAGTCATTTAGTGTCTCTTTGTGGTCATTTTGTGTCTTTGTAGTCATTTAGTGTCTTTGTAGTAATTTGTGTCATTTTGTGGTCATTTAGTGTCTTTGTGGTCATTTTGTGTCTTTGTAGTCATTTAGTGTCTTTGTGGTCATTTAGTGTCTTTGTAGTCATTTTGTGTCATTTTGTGGTCATTTAGTGTCTTTGTGGTCATTTAGTGTCTCTTTGTAGTCAGTTAGTGTCTCTTTGTGGTCATTTTGTGTCTCTTTGTGGATATTTTGTGTCTTTGTGGTCATTTAGTGTCTCTTCGTAGTCAGTTAGTGTCTCTTTGTGGTCATTTTGTGTCTTTGTGGTCATTTAGTGTCTCTTTGTAGTCATTTAGTGTCTCTTTGTGGTCATTTTGTGTCTTTGTGGTCATTTAGTGTCTTTGTAGTCATTTTGTGTCATTTTGTGGTCATTTAGTGTCTTTGTGGTCATTTAGTGTCTCTTTGTGGTCATTATGTGTCTTTGTAGTCATTTAGTGTCTTTGTGGTCAATTTGTGTCTTTGTAGTCATTTAGTGTCTCTTTGTAGTCATTTAGTGTCTTTGTAGTCATTTAGTGTCTCTTTGTGGTCATTTAGTGTCTTTGTAGTCATTTAGTGTCTCTTTATGGTCATTTAGTGTCTTTGTGGTCATTTTGTGTCTTTGTGGTCATTTAGTGTCTTTGTGGTCATTTTGTGTCATTTTGTGTCTTTTTGTAGTCATTTAGTGTCTCTTTGTAGTCATTTAGTGTCTCTTTGTAGTCATTTAGTATCTCTTTGTAGTCAGTTAGTGTCTCTTTGTAGTCAGTTAGTGTCTCTTTGTGGTCATTTTGTGTCTCTTTGCGGTCATTTTGTGTCTCTTTGTGGTCATTTAGTGTCTCCTTGTGGTCATTTTGTGTCTTTGTGGTCATTTAGTGTCTCTTTGTAGTCAGTTAGTGTCTTTTTGTGGTCATTTTGTGTCTCTTTGTGGTCATTTTGTGTCTCTTTGTGGTAATTTTGTGTCTTTGTAGTCACTTAGTGTCTCTTTTTAGTCATTTAGTGTCTCTTTGTGGTCATTTTGTGTCATTTTGTGTCTCTTTGTGGTCATTTAGTGTCTCTTTGTGGTCATTTTGTGTCATTTAGTGTTTCTTTGTAGTCATTTAGTGTCTCTTTGTGGTCATTTAGTATCTCTTTGTGGTCATTTAGTGTCTCTTTGTGGTCATTTAGTGTCTCTTTGTAGTCAGTTAGTGTCTCTTTGTGGTCATTTTGTGTCTTTGTGGTCATTTAGTGTCTTTGTAGTCATTTAGTGTCTCTTTGTAGTCAGTGTCTCTTTGTGGTCATTTTGTGTCTTTGTGGTCATTTTGTGTCTCTTTGTGGTCATTTTGTGTTATTTAGTGTTTCTTTGTAGTCATTTAGTGTCTCTTTGTGGTCATTTTGTGTCATTTTGTGTCTCTTTGTAGTCATTTAGTGTCTCTTTGTAGTCATTTAGTATCTCTTTGTAGTCATTTAGTATCTCTTTGTAGTCATTTAGTGTCTCTTTGTGGTCATTTAGTGTCTCTTTGTAGTCAGTTAGTGCCTCTTTGTAGTAATTTTGTGTCTCTTTGTGGTCATTTAGTGTCTTTGTAGTCATTTAGTGTCTCTTTGTGGTAATTTTGTGTCATTTAGTGTTTCTTTGTAGTCATTTAGTGTCTTTGTAGTCATTTAGTGTCTCTTTGTGGTAATTTTGTGTCATTTAGTGTTTCTTTGTAGTCATTTAGTGTCTCTTTGTGGTCATTTTGTGTCATTTTGTGTCTCTTTGTGGTCATTTTGTGTCTCTTTGTAGTCATTTAGTGTCTCTTTGTAGTCATTTAGTATCTCTTTGTAGTCAGTTAGTGTCTCTTTGTAGTCAGTTAGTGTCTCTTTGTGGTCATTTTGTGTCTCTTTGTGGTCATTTTGTGTCTCTTTGTAGTCGATACGTATCTCTCTTGGGTTGTACATCTCTTTGTGGCCATTTTGTGTCTCATTGTCGTCATGTTGTGTCTCTTTTTGTCTCGTTGTAGTTGTTTTGCCACTTGTCTTTGCAGCTGTTCTGCATCTCTTTGTTAAAAGTATTTGTGTGGTTGATTTGAGTCTCTTTGCAGCTGCATCTCTTTGTGTCTCTTTGTAGTTTTTTCATGTTTCTATATGGTCATTTAAAGTCTATCTGAGTTACATTTCATAGGTGAAGGCCCCTCACACTTTGGGCCTCTGCACCTCTCCTCGGCCCAGATGAAGACAACAAGATGACAGTAAAACCCCAAAGCCATCCTGGCATGCTCACAGGCTCACTCTTCCACGCTTCACTGTTTGGAGGGTCTTGGTGCAGTGATGATGCAATCAGCCCGGTGCATTCTGCACCGCGAGGAGAGCCACGCTGAGGGGAGCTGTCTCTGGCGTTCAGCTCCGTTGATAACAAGCGTCAGGAACTGGGTCTTGACTGTTGATCGCATGAGATTACAACACACCCCATCAACAGGAACACAATGGGCATTCCTGAGCCGACCCGTTTGGCGCTGACGCCGCTGTGAATAGAGATATAGATCGGTTTGAAGTCACGGCAGCGCGTCCAGCCTCTTGACGGTGAGGCGAGGCGACGGCGGAGCGAACGCCACAGGACGCAGACCTCGAGATGAGGTGGAAACAGATTGCTGACACGGGGCGGCTCATCCCTGGAGGCTCGGTGGTGCGCTGCCCAGACTTCTTGTGGGTGGACGGATCAGCGGACCGGCACACATCGCTTCCGGGGCTTCTGGGTGCCGGCGTCCAGACGGATGATGATTAACCGGGCTGACGGCTGCTGGCTGGACCCGACCTGAGATCACCGGACTACCTTTTCCCTCCAAGTCCCTCCTCCAAACCTCCTTCATCATCCATTTCTTCCTCTTTACTTCACCTCCACTGTATTTCTCTGTTCGCCTTCTTTCTTCCCGTCCTTCAGAGAGACTCCATTCTTCTGCTGTATGCATGACTTCCTGTTTTAAAAACCTGACCATTCCCAGCGTGTCCCTGTTCTGTTCGCCTCACGAGTCTGACTGTTTAGCGCCAGAGCCCAGCATGCAACAGGGCAACTGTGATTGCGTAACTCGTCTCATGCAAAGAGAAGTCGGCAGCAACAGACTCAACAAATTACATGAAATTGGATTGAAAAACAAAAACGTCTAGAGAATATCATTGTTCATAAGAGGAGAACAACACATATGTTTGTATATAAAAATACATGTTTGTAGCTTTCAGGTTGATCAGGAAGTAAAAACACATTCTTGTACACGTATTATCAGTTCTCATGCAGTATTTAATATCATATTTATTGGATATTTTGTGATGTCCAGGATGTAACGTGAGCTGTTGGGTTGGTCGCTCCATGTTTTGTAGAGGATGAGTCCTTGTGGTGGAAAGCTCTTTGAACCGCCTTGTTGTTGAAATGTGCTGCACAAATAAACTTGCCTCTCAGGGTGACCTCATGGAGCTGCTGGCCGTCCTCCATCACCACCATCCAACCTGCACACACATCAGCCACGCTTAGTCTGCAGCTACAATAATGTCACGACTGCAGTTTAATTCCACGAAGGCACCGAGTACAAGCCGTGACTTCTTTATGAGCTACGCCAGCAGCAAATGGAGGCGAGCCCTTCAGGTGGCTCGAGGTAAACCGGTCGTCCCCAGAGGACAATGTGGGTGACGAGATGTGGAAAGAGGAGCGATGCTGAATTGTTCTTTGCAGAAATGTTGCGAGGAGCGAAAGGAAAACGAACTCCCGTGTGATTATTATCGTTGGCGTATGAAGTGAACGAGTGAAAAGGTGATGACGGGTGATGCATGCCTGCATGTCTCTGAGGGAAAACAAGACGCAGAGACAGAATTACAGCTATTTAAGAATTATGTTCAAAGCCCTTTAATTAATGTTATCTTTATTTCTAATTACTCTTGTTTTAATGTCTATCTGTTAATTTAATGGAATTTTTGTTTCTTTTTTGTATTAAGACTTTGTGCTGCATTTATTAATACAATTTGTGATTTATTATTATTATTAATAAATAGTTTTCTGAATTTTTATTTTCTTTATAACTTTTTAATGATTTAATGACTATTGTTTATTATTATTTTATTTAAATAATAAAGAAAGATGATTTTATGAATTGTATTTATTATTTTCTTAATTATTGTTTTTATTATTCAAATTAATTTTTTTTATCTCCAATTTGTATTCTTTATATATTTTTGTATTTAAAAAAATAAAATAATAATAATCATTATTTTTTATTTTACTGACATAACAGATCTGATGATGTAAAAAAGCACAACGGCAACTTATTTATCGAATATTAAAGTATTTGTCCTAAATACAGGTTGAACTAAAGGTTCTGCATTCATTTAAAATCCATATATTTGGAGCATGAGAACATCTCTGGAATTTATGGTGAAGGATGACGCCGAGGTAATATTGTTCATATAAACACAGCTGGATGTTTCGGAGCAGAAGTCCTCATTAAAATAATTTCTAATAATCCTGGAAGAGTCCCGGCTGCTTTCAAGGAAAGTTTTGTAAAAACACCTGCAGGCAGAAACGTGGAACCAGAGACCAGAAGCCTTTTAGGGGAGTCACATGTACGTGTGTGTGTGTGTGTGTGTGTGTGTGTGCGCGCTGTCAACACACAGTATTTTAAACTCCCCAGTACTCAGACACCCACGCAGCGGGACAGGAAGTGTTTTTTTTAAAGACAATCATCTTCACACATCTTTGTTTAATGTTTTACCAGGAAGCAAGTTAGGACGCTTTTACTTTGAAAGGATTGCACATGTTGCTGTTTTGCACCTAAACTAGCTGTCATGTTACATATGGCAGATAATGTATTTATTTATTTTATATTTAAGAATAAAAAGAAGAAATAAAGAAATATATATATACAAAAAGGATAAAAAAAAGAAAAATGAAATTGTCATTTTTTTCATAGTTTATTTATACTACTTTAGTTCTATTTTACCAGAAGAAGAAAAAAGACACTGAACAGAAAACCCTGGTGGAGGTGGCTTTACCTTTTCTAGGGTAAATAAAGAATATATATATATATATATTTTATATTTGCTTTTCCTAAAAAAACACATAAATTCAAACTATTCTAATATATATTCATGCACATTATGTCCTACCTGGCAGCAGCTTCTCTCTTCTGCAGCGCTGCACTTTTGGTGGGCGCCATGTTTCTACCTATTTTTATGCTGGAAGTTGAAGTGAGGATTTATCTAAACAACCGCCTCATTTTACCAATGAGCCCTAAATAATCTAAATGATGCGGCAGCTGGCTGCAGGAGATCTGTTGGCCATATTGTGTGTCATCTACAGTAATGATCAGAATATAAAAGGTGTGTTTCTGTTTAATAAGTTCATCTCCCCTCATCTTTTAAGTGGTGCCCAGTCTGCTCTGCAGCTCAGCTGTTTGTTTCCATGATGTAATGATATTGTGTTTCATATTATTTATAGATAGTAAACTCAGTATCAGTAGTAGGATGTTGTCTTATACACACATTGAGAGAAAAGAAGTGAAGATGTGAAGATTAATAAATAGAAAGTAGAAATAAGTCAAATTAAATGTAACACTTAATTTATTTGCTTATAAAATGGAGAAAGAAAGGCTGTACGATATGAACCTAAATATCCTCTTTCTCTGCATTAATCCCATTATTTGGTCTTTTTGAAGTTTTTAAAGTAATCTGTTTGTATTCATGATGGGAGGAAAGTGTAACAGGATTGTATTCATTGCTTCACTCACAAGATATTTTATTATATTATTATTATATTTTAGTGAACATAAAATAGGATCCAGATTGAAAAGTATTCCAACGTTTTGACCCCTTAAGTAAAACCTTTAGAGTACTTCTACCAACGATGCTTTAGGGAGGGTTGCCTGTAGCTTCAAGCACTTTGAACACTTCAACTGAAAAACATCAACATAACAGCAAAGTCCAGCAGACATAAAGGAAGAGAAGAGTGACAGAAGTACTAAAGCACGCCGCCATCTTGTTGTAATTTATGCTTGAACTGGTTGGTATCTGGTTGTCTGGCCTGGGTGGCCAAACTATGGCCCGGGGGCCGACTGCAGCCCGCTGCCCGTTCCTCAATGGGCCTCAGTGAAGTCCTAATAACAAACTACCGTGTGGCGTGTGCATATCCCTAATCGATCGCATAATGTGCCCATGTCAGTGTGAACGAGTCGTACTTGACCTCCTGACCTCAGGCGATGGAAACATTGACCTCATGAAGCAACACTCTGAGCACAAAGCATCGTCCGACGCCGGCAGAACCAATCAGATCCTTCTCTGACACATACAGAACGCTGTTAGCCGATAGGTAGAGATGCACCAGTTCTGGAAATGAAGGCCATCGTTTCACATTTCCCTTTTTTGTATTAACAAGTAGCTAAAGTAAACTGGTGGTCCTGCATGAAGTCCTCATTTGGAAACAGAGGACCAAGAGGTGAGAGAACCGTCCCTCTGAGGCCTCAGAGTCGGACCGGCTGGGAAACACACCTACGCTCTGGAAGTGAGTTGGAAACGGTCCAAGACTTCTGGTTGAAGACAGAAGGAACACTCGCTTCCTGAAGAGACAGAAAGGCTCAGAAGCTGCTTCGTGTCTGACAGGAAAATAAGTCACACCGTGTTTTACTGCAAACAGGAGAATTTAATCGTCACAATATCTTATTTTAGGACGATTAAAGCTTGTTCTTTTTCCTATCCAAGATAAACCATGTTGCCAACCAGCACAGAGACCACAGAGACCACATAGACATCAGAGACATCAGAGTTCACAGAGACATCAGAGACATCAGAGACATCAGAGACATCAGAGACATCAGAGTTCACAGAGACATCAGAGACATCAGAGACCACAGAGACATCAGAGACATCAGAGACATCAGAGTTCACAGAGACATCAGAGACATCAGAGACCACAGAGACATCAGAGACATCAGAGACATCAGAGTTCACAGAGACATCAGAGACATCAGAGACCACAGAGACATCAGAGACCTCAAAGACCTCAAAGACCTCATAGACCACAGAGATCTCATAGACCACAGAGACCACAGAGACATCAGAGACCTCATAGACCTCAGAGACATCAGAGACCACAGAGACCACCAGGACCACAGAGACCTCAGAGACCACATCAACCTCAGAGACCACAGAGACCACCAGGACCACAGAGACCTCAGAGACCACATAGACCTCAGAGACCACAGAGACCACCAGGACCACAGAGACCTCAGAGACCACATAGACCTCAGAGACCACCAGGACCACAGAGACCTCAGAGACCACAGAGACCACCAGGACCACAGAGACCTCAGAGACCACAGAGACCTCAGAGACCACCAGGACCACAGAGACCTCAGAGACCACAGAGACCTCAGAGACCACCAGGACCACAGAGACCTCAGAGACATCAGAGACCTCAGAGACCACTTGGACCACTTGGACTACAGCTCTTGTATGGAGTGCTTGTGTCCTTGACGTGTTCCTCACGTGTTCCTCACGTGTTCCTCACGTGTTCCTCACGTGGAGCTGCTTCTGGCCTGCAGGGATGTGCATCAGCCGTGGCCTCGTCCCTCTCTAGCGGTCCTGACTCGCATCCCCAGGAGGCCATCTGAGGACCGCTGAGTGGATATTCTCTTTGTCAAAGCAAATGATGAAACGTATCCCTGTAATTAACTGCAGCGCTTTGCTTTCAACTGTGACACGTACACCTGTAATTACCTGCAAGATTTAGGCAAAAACATGAAATGTAGCCTCACAGTTTACCGTAAGATTTAGGTCAAGCTCTGAAATACATCCCTGTAATTACACCGTCACGTGTGTCCGTACCGTGGAGGCCCCGAGAGGCTCCGCCCCCCACTGGCGGCGCCGTGTCGTCGTTTGATGCAGCGCCATGCAGACAGATGTGAGATCAGCGAGGTCACAAAGTCGTGACATGATAGAGGGAGGAGGAGAGGACGAGAGAGGGGAGGACGAGCAAATAACAACAACAGAGAGAAAGAGAAAGTTGTGTGTGGTGTCATTTGATTTATTGTATGTTTTTTACATTAAATAATCAATAAGTGTCCCACTGCCTGAAAGATTAGAAACATGTTGAGGATGCAAAAGATGAATTAATGTCACTTTATTTAGAAAGATAGATATGAAGACATCACACTGTGTTGTACAATCAGCCTCCAGCAACGGCTGGCTGTCTTCTCAAAATGTTGTCAGCACACATTTCATGACACACACACACACACACACACACACACACACACACACACACACACACACACACACACACACACACACACACACACTGCAGTGCATTGACTACCATTAAATCCCAGCTCCTTCACCTTTATAACCAACACTTGTCCCAACATTGTGCTTGTTGTTCTTCATGTTCTTCATGTTCTTCATGTTCTTTGCA
The DNA here is from genome assembly GCF_910589615.1 of Taurulus bubalis. Taxonomy (NCBI): domain Eukaryota; kingdom Metazoa; phylum Chordata; class Actinopteri; order Perciformes; family Cottidae; genus Taurulus; species Taurulus bubalis. The sequence continues at coordinate 2,467,599 of NC_136589.1, read as the reverse complement.
CCGTGTTCCCGACTACTGTTTGTTATTGTTGCTCCTCTGGAACACCGTGTGGATGTTCCACAGTGAAGAGATCTGCTTCATGCGACCTGACACTCTGCAGCTTCCACATGGAGTCAGGCCGTGAAGACACACACACAACAGGACTGTGAAGACACACACAACAGGACTGTGAAGACACACACAACAGGACTGTGAAGACACACACAACAGGACTGTGAAGACACACACAACAGGACTGTGAAGACACACACAACAGGACCGCAGCTCCAGGGACAACATCAGGTCGTAGACGTTGGTTCCTGGCTGTTAGAAGCTGAAGAGACAGCGAGTGACCAGGAGCAACAAAAGGGAGGAAGAGGAGGAGGAGGAGGAAGAGGAGGAAGAGGAAGAGGAGGAGGAGGTAGAGAACAAGATGACTGCACGATTAAACACGCCATGTTATTAGTTGGAGTAAGAAATACAAACAGATCATCATAATCACATTTTTTTTAAAATCTTCTATACATTCCCCTCATGGTTGACCACCAGCTGTTATGGAACAATGCATGCTAGTTATTGAAGCGTTGGTTATAAGCATCATGGGAGTGCGTCGCAGGTGCCTGAGCCTCATGACTGCTTGTGATGAGAGGTCACAGGGGTCGGAGGGCGGGTTTGTTTTGGGTGGAGACGTCCTGACCCTCATCCCAGCCCGGTGGGGCGGGAGGGGCAGTATCGTAAAGGAGTGTGCGATACAGCGAGTCCTTTATTGTTCGTCTTTACCGCCACACACATTCACAGCTTCTGTGGCGTTCCTTGTTTCCTTATGGAGAACCTGTGCACAGGAACAGCAGATGAAGCAGGCCTGGTGTTGAGGGTCGACTCAGGCGGCAGGAACAAATGTTGGCATACGTTCCTGAAACCACGGGATACGATTCTGAGCCAAAAATATGTTTCATAACAACGTTTCATATCAGCCTTGTGTCACGCTTGGGGAAACGCACAATGCCACTTAGTGAACGTTGTGAAACAATTGGTTTAGGCAACACAACTAATTGGTTAGGGTTACGCAACAACGTAACGCAACAACGTAACGCAACAACGTAACGCAACAGCGTAACGCAACAACGTAACGCAACAACGTAACGCAACAACGTAACGCAACAACGTAACAACGTAACGCAACAACGTAACGCAACAATGTAACAAAACAACGCAACGCAACAATGTAACGCAACAATGTAACGCAACAATGTAGCGCAACAATGTAACAAAACAACGCAACAATGTAACGCAACAACGTAACGCAACAATGTAACGCAACAATGTAACAAAACAACGCAACGCAACAATGTAACGCAACAACGTAGTGCAACAATGTAACAAAACAACGCAACAATGTAACGCAACAACGTAACGCAACAATGTAACAAACAATGTAACAAAACAACGTAACAACGCAACAATGTAACGCAACAACAATCAGAAAAACATAACCTAACAACCGTAACAATGTAACTAAATAACAATGTAACTGTTTGTGTCTTTAGTCTTCCTGGGGTCCTGAACAAAGAAATATGATACAGTCACACATTAAAGGATATATATATATATATCCTTTTATAGGGCTTTTGTGTTGCTAACACACACCATGCTGTTCACACACACACACACATGTATAATATATATTATACATGTTTGTATATGTGTGTGTGTGTGTGAACAGCATGTTACGTGTGTGTGTTCATTACTTTACAGCACATCTAAGCTACATGTATAGGTCTAAACGTAAAGCTTGTTAGCACAGAACATGCAGGGCGCCGTCAATGGGAACTGGGACAATTAAGCCGCCTCTTTCACGGCTGCTGGAGCAGAACGCTGCGTGTTCTGTGTTCTCCATGGAGTTGCGTAACAGAACATTACGTGGTGGACGAGCGTCAGGGTGAAAGTTGGCTGATGTTATCTGGTGCCAATATATTTACAGGGTCAGTTCACCCAACTTATTAAAATACGTCTTTTTGAGCTGAATGTGCTGACAATTTCTCTGCTCACTAAGGTGAGCAGCGTCCTGTATCTAGAGAGACACCATCTTATTTAACAAATGCTGTGGATTAAAAAGTACAATATATACCTTTGAGATTTAGTAGCTGTGTAAAATGTTGAAATAAAGGACAAGTACTTCAAATATCCAGGACTGAAGTAAATGTACTGTTACTGGTTGCTTTGGGTCCTTTATGACCAAACATATTAAAAGAAAAGCAACATTACAAATGCTTTCATCTTTTTAAACATTGATCACACAGTAAGTTATTTGCAAATACAATAAACTAAAAGTCTTTCCTGAGGTCTCTGCTAAAGGTTCCACTGAATCAGGTTGAACCATTCAAACTGATTTAGTTCAGACTTTAGTAAATGTGTGAGTCGGCGCTCAGAGGGTCCAGAGGGTCCAGAGGGTCCAGAGGGTCCAGAGGTTCTCCTCCTGGCTCACGACGGTCGGAAAACCTTTAGGGTTTAGTTCATTATTCATTCTTTAAGGACCTGACTTCACACAGAGGAATACAATTACTTTATGCTTTAGATTTAAGTGAAACTATGAGACAAGATTTAAAAATATGCAAAAGACATATAGACGTTTGACCGTGACACGTTAATGAGACATACTTTGTGCTCATTTACAGGTTTTTTTGCAACTGCCTAACAAAAAACGGGTATTTGTGGCACAATTATTATTATTATTCTAATGATGTATTGACCAGGTTTACTGAACCATCAACACATTGTCTGCCTAATTCTGAAATACACTTTTTTGCAAATAACTACCCTTGGTGTGTGAAATACCACACTCATTTATCAATCACCCTCACCCAGAATGCACCTGTGAAAACACCTGTAACCATTTTAAATCACTTAGAGTTTGAACACTTTTAAAACTTTTAAAGGTTTTTGCTCTTTAAATTGAGACCAGTAGGACTGGAATTACAATGTGCTGTATTTTTACACTACATTACTGTAACTATGTTCATGTGATCTTCACTAATAAGTATATGAGTAGTGAGAATTACAAAAATTAAATTCACCGTCATAGTCTATATTTTTTAGCATGCATGTAAATAATAACAGTGTTTTATATTTAAGACATAACGCTTTTTATTGGATGTTTGAGATGGAAGATGGAGATGGTCCAGCAGATCAATATCAACGTCTCCCTGGCTCTTTACCTCAGGTAAACCCAAAGAATGCCTTTTGCAACCGCATTACACAACACGAGGAACACACAACACGGGGAACACACAACACGAGGAACACACAACATGAGGAACACACAACATGAGGAACACACAACACGAGGAACACACAACATGAGGAACACACAACACGAGGAACACACAACATGAGGAACACACAACACGAGGAACACACAACATGAGGAACACACAACATGAGGAACACACAACACGAGGAACACACAACACGAGGAACACACAACACGAGGAACACACAACACAAGGAACACACAACATGAGGAACACACAACACGAGGAACACACAACACGAGGAACACACAACACGGGGAACACACAATATGGGGAACACACAACACGGGGAACACACAACACGAGGAACACACAACACGAGGAACACACAACATGAGGAACACACAACACGAGGAACACACAACATGAGGAACACACAACACAAGGAACACACAACACGAGGAACACACAACACAGGGAACACACAATATGGGGAACACACAACACGAGGAACACACAACACGAGGAACACACAACACGAGGAACACACAACACGGGGAACACACAACACGAGGAACACACAACACGAGGAACACACAACACAAGGAACACACAACATGAGGAACACACAACATGAGGAACACACAACACGAGGAACACACAACACGAGGAACACACAACACGGGGAACACACAATATGGGGAACACACAACACGGGGAACACACAACACGAGGAACACACAACACGAGGAACACACAACATGAGGAACACACAACACGAGGAACACACAACACGAGGAACACACAACACGGGGAACACACAATATGGGGAACACACAACACGGGGAACACACAACACGAGGAACACACAACACGAGGAACACACAACATGAGGAACACACAACACAAGGAACACACAACACGAGGAACACACAACACAGGGAACACACAATATGGGGAACACACAACACGGGGAACACACAACACGAGGAACACACAACACGAGGAACACACAACACGAGGAACACACAACACGGGGAACACACAACACGAGGAACACACAACACGAGGAACACACAACACGAGGAACACACAACACGGGGAACACACAACATGAGGAACACACAACATGAGGAACACACAACACGAGGAACACACAATATGGGGAACACACAACACGAGGAACACACAACACGGGGAACACACAACATGAGGAACACACAACACGAGGAACACACAACATGAGGAACACACAACATGAGGAACACACAACACGAGGAACACACAATATGAGGAACACACAACATGAGGAACACACAACAGGAGGAACACACAACAGGAGGAACACACAATATGAGGAACACACAACATGAGGAACACACAACAGGAGGAACACACAACAGGAGGAACACACAACACGGGGAACACACAACAGGAGGAACACACAACAGGAGGAACACACAACACGAGGAACACACAACAGGAGGAACACACAACACGGGGAACACACAATATGGGGAACACACAACAGGAGGAACACACAACAGGAGGAACACACAACACGGGGAACACACAACATGAGGAACACACAACAGGAGGAACACACAACACGGGGAACACACAACAGGAGGAACACACAACACGAGGAACACACAACACGGGGAACACACAACAGGAGGAACACACAACATGAGGAACACACAACACGGGGAACACACAACATGAGGAACACACAACAGGAGGAACACACAACACGGGGAACACACAACAGGAGGAACACACAACACGAGGAACACACAACACGGGGAACACACAACAGGAGGAACACACAACACGGGGAACACACAACAGGAGGAACACACAACACGAGGAACACACAACACGGGGAACACACAACAGGAGGAACACACAACAGGAGGAACACACAACAGGAGGAACACACAACAGGAGGAACACACAACAGGAGGAACACACAACACGCCCTTGTGTGTGCGCTGTTATCCGAGGCGTCTTACGGGACTGAATGATGCATCTTTTTTAATAAGTGTGAATCTGACTTGCCACAGATGTTTTGCAGCATCTGACCCGGCGATCTACACGGAGAACAACTTGCACACACACACACACACACACACACACACACACACACACACACACACACACACACACACACACACACACACACACACACACACACACCTGAGAGCCTCAGATCCTGGTCTGATCCAGACAGACCTCCTGTGAGAACAGACCCGACAGCCGTCTCTCTGCCGCCAACCGATGCAATCACGACTTCAGGCTTTAGCTGCGTACCGGGAGCCGCAGAGTGGGAGAGATCAGTGTTTCATACCGAGCACACCGGGGTGGAGGAAGCCCTTCATCCAGGCTGTTCCCGGGAAATAATGCGCTTTTTAAATCGTAGAAATCCAAAGAAATCAATTCTTATGTGATCGATGAACCAGACCGTCCAAACAGGAAGTAGAGGTGGAGGTCAAACCAAAACCTCCTCCTTCAGCCAACTGTTAAATAACAACAAACCACGACCTTCTCCTGAACCTACTCAGGGGGTTTGTGCCCCAAACATAAAGTTATTGTTTCCTGTGAAGATGGACGTTTAGTTGGAAAAGACTGTCTTCTTGTAACGAGCTGAAAGTGGATGGACAGATTTCATTTACTTCATTTAATTTGATTTTAAATGTCGTAAATAACTTATTGGTGTTCTTGTTGATTATATTCAACATCAATATAGAAGGGATTTTAAGTTCAATAACATCTAAAGCAAATAATACCAAAGACTTTATTTTAGGATTACCCGAGGCAGTGATTGAGTTTTTAGTTTGAATAAAGAGTTATGAAGGTGCAGAACTCTCCAGATCATCCACCTCTACGTCCTCAGTGAAGAGTTTGTGTCACAGATGATAAGTCACTTCTCTAAATGCATTAAAAGGAAGTGTAAAGACATAATGTCTGATATGTGGAAGGCTGAGGTGTGAGAGAAGTGGAGGTTTGGTTCGCCTCAGCCGCTGAGCCCGGCTTTCAGATTTCATTTAGTGAAGGAAGGAAAAGTCTCCTGACGTTACACAAGCTGGACGGTTGTGTAACGTCAGGATGAGATCGCCATCCAGCCGGCTGTGTGTGTGTGTGTGTGTGTGTGTGTGTGTGTGTGTATGTGTGTGAATCAGTGCTTGTGAGTTGCATTAACACTCTAACACTTATCACGTACCAATCCTAAAGTGTTGGTCTATTCATGCAACATCAGCATAACCTGCAGGGTTTTTCTAATCTAATCTGCACTGTTTTGACTGTCAAAGAGTTTTTGACTTTTGAATTTATTCCCATTCAGACAGATAGTGTGTGCTCTTAAGTTTAGAGAACATGTACGCTCACTAATGTGACAGACAGTCTTGTCATAGTTATGTTTCCCATTCATTGTAGCCTACTGTAAAAGTCAGGTTATAAGCTGCTACCTTCAGTGGGGAGCTAGCAGCAACGCTAGCTGGTTACAGCGGGGAGCTAGCAGGGAGCTAGCAGCAGCGCTAGCTAGCTACAGCAGGGAGCTAGCGGGGAGCTAGCAGCAGCGCTAGCTGGCTACAGCAGGGAGCTAGCGAGGAGCTAGCAGCAGCGCTAGCTGGCTATAGCAGGGAGCTAGCAGCAGCGCCAGCTAGCTACAGCAGGGAACTAGCGAGGAGCTAGCAGCAGCGCTAGCTGGCTACAGCAAGGAGCTAGCAGCAGCGAAGGTAGTAGCGGTTTATAATCCGACTTTTACGGCATGTGCAGGATGAGTCATCAATCATTTTAAACCTCTTCACAGGAAGAGAAAAGACAGATTAATGTAAAATACTCTTTTATTTAGCATACAACAAGAGATAAAGGTTGAAAACTGACATTTAGTTTCACTTCACTGGGACGTGTAGTCTAAACTAAAGGAAGCAGCCATGTGTTGGAGCCCCTGCTGTTTGAGCCATAAACATGCAGAGGAATGCTGCAGCGCCGCAGCTCTGCTAATGCCATATTTGTTAAGTACATAGCAGAAGGCACATCTGCTCCTCGTGTACGGCACAAGCTAAATACAGAGGTCAGATTTCATGTGTGCCGACTTAAATAAAGTTTAAAGTTAAACACACGAGCCGCTACTCAGCGCTCTCTTCCGCTGGCGGCGCTCCATGCCGGTGTCTGGGGTGGAGATTCACTTTGAGAAACCATTGCTGAGCTTTCACACTTGGAGGCTTGATAATGTCAGATAAAGTCATTTTCTGCTCCAATTTCTCCAAAGAAACGTCTCAGTCGCTGGCATTTGGTCAATTGTCTTACCCTGTGAATTTATGAAAGTGTATTTTTTTAACCATTAACCTTATGGCATCAAGGCCTATTTGAATAATTTTAAAAGGTATAATATACAGAAAACCATAGGGAACATAGATAATAAGTTCATATATGATAGTGCACAGAAAAAAAATAAAAATATTGCAAAATAATAACTAAAAGTTGTATTTTCTTATTGTAACTATATTTGCTATATTTGTATTTTTTACAATTATCAGATGCTTTATCTCCACTGAGTGAGTGAGTACGCTCTTAGCATTGCCTGGTAGTGCCGCTGGACTCATAGGAGGTCCCGGCCTCAGCCGACCCCCTTTCCACTGACCCCTTCAATACTCAAACCCTCCTTTGTTGAGAGTGACGCTGTTGACTTCGCTCTCTGAGGCTCCAGCGCAGCCGTGATTCACAGAGTGAGTCACTCAGTGTCTCACTCCTGAAGTCATTGTACAGCGTTCACCCCGTCCTCTCTCTCTGTCACTGTGGCCAGAGGCTTGAAGTGAGATGATTTAATGCTGCTGTGGTGCATAAAGTCACGTGTTCACTTCCCTTGATATTTATCATTCAGGTTCTGGCGTTTTGGAGATCTAGACTGGAGTTTTACATTTTTGTCAACTTACGTTAAATCTGTCCAAATGTCATGTTTTTAAATGTGGAAACTGTTCTCATGTTTTCTATTTTTTAAATCCTGGTTTGAACCCATAATGGTACTCAGGAGATATCTGCTGTTCCTCCCTCCAAAAGTACCCTCATTCCTCAAATCTGAGGGGTATCTTTATGCTCTGTTAGCCAATCAGGGATCTCTCCCTACAGCCACTACATGCTGGGCTTCCTGGAGGAGTCTGGGATCGTGGTTATGCTGATTAGTGGCTTGGAGACGTACGGAGCTATATATATTTATATATATATACAGTACGGAAACACCCAAAATACAGACTATTCTGGAAAAGTGGTGGGGGAGGAGAGGGAGGAAGAGATAGAAAAACAGAAAGAGAGAGAGAGAGAGAGAGAGAGAGAGAGAGAGAGAGGATGAAGTCCCCAACATACCACAGATGTTTCTGCAAACCATTTAATCCACAGGGAACTGAGTGACTTCATCATGTGCTTGAATGATACCGTATGTGATTTGTTCCTCTGCAGCCGAAGAACAGAACAGACCGAAAACATCTTTTGTCCTCTAGGAGTGCTGCTGCTGTTCACGTTCCATTCAGTTCAGAGGTCTATGCTTCATGTGTTAAAGCTGCATTCTCTCTCCTGACCACCAGGGGCGACTCCTCTGGTTGTATAGAAGTCTATGCTTCATGTGTTAAAGCTGCATTCTCTCTCCTGACCACCAGGGGGCGACTCCTCTGGTTGTATAGAAGTCTATGCTATGTGTTGAAGCTACATTCTCTCTCCTGACCACCAGGGGCGACTACTCTGGTTGTATAGAAGTCTATGCTATGTGTTAAAGCTACATTCTCTCTCCTGACCACCAGGGGCGACTCCTCTGGTTGTATTGAAGTCAATGCTTCATGTGTTAAAGCTACATTCTCTCTCCTGACCACCAGGGGCGACTCCTCTGGTTGTATAGAAGTCTATGCTCCTGATTTGTTCACAACTTTCAGAATTGAATGAATAAGACATGCTTTTCATGAAAAAACAACAACTAATATATACCCCATTTGTTGAGGTTTCCTTTTAAAAATATGATTTGTTCAAGTGTAAATTAAATCAAGTGAAGATCATATTCCACCACCATGACAGGTTTACATGACTCACTCTGCTCCATCGTATCATAAACCTTATGCTGAGTGTTTCATTCTTTTTTCTCAGAATATAACGAGACGACACTATCAATGTAAATAATCACCTCGAGGCGTGAACACCAGGTGAAAGAAAGAGTGAGACATTTTTCAAACTCAAAGATGACGACGAGCAGCGTTGAGTCATTTCTTGTTGTGGGATCGAGTCCCCTCAGGGGGTCCAAGCATATCTAAAAATGTGTTAGTCATCTTAGTTGTAATTTTGTTATTATTTTCCCAGAGCTGAAACCGCCATGAAATAGAAACCATATGGATATGTTTTATTTTTCCATCCGTGAGGATCAACAACATCTCTGGGGAGATGGAGGGAGCAGGAAAGACATCGAGTGATATGTGAACATGAATTATTGTCTCTTGGTTTAATACACATAAACAGGATAGATAGCGTAAAAGTCGGGCTACTACCTTCGGTGGTTGTCCCCGCTAGCTCCCTGCTGTAGCCAGCTAGCGCTGCTGCTAGCTCCACGCTGTAGCCAGCTAGCGCTGCTGCTAGCTCCCCACTGTAGCCAGCTAGCGCTGCTGCTAGCTCCACGCTGTAGCCAGCTAGCGCTGCTGCTAGCTCCACGCTGTAGCCAGCTGGCGCTGCTGCTAGCTCCCCACTGTAGCCAGCTAGCGCTGCTGCTAGCTCCGCACAAGCTTCCCGTTGTAGCCAGCTAGCAGCGCTAACTGGCTACAGCGGGGTAGCTAGCGGGGACAACCACCGAAGGTAGTCGCAGTTTATAACCCAACTTTTACAGTATAATTTCTTGAATTTTGGATTGCTGAGTCAAGGTTTAGTTAATGAAATAATCAACAACTCAACGGAAAAAAACATGAATCTCTGCTGCCGGAGGCCATCGCTCTAATTTTGGGCTTTTTGATCTACACCTAGTTCCCAGTTGAACGGCAGGCCACCAGTAAACCAGTCCAGCAGCTTCAAGGGTCTCTATAACGGCCTATGCTCACAAAATCCTATGCAAACACATGTTTTTGTATTTATTGCTGACTCGTTGTTTTATCACTGAAGACTGGCATTGATATTTGAAAAGATGGTGGTGTGATAAAGTTGTATAAAAGAAGGAGGTCACATGACGCAGCCTCTGAGTCGCTCGGTGAGTAACGGCCTCGCTCATAAATGTCACGTTAACCTGGCGCCTGCACACCTTTAACGTTGTGAACCAGGTCATGGACACGTTGGCTCCTCTTCAGCGAACTGCACTGAGAACTCACCTCAAATTACTTTTATGAGTGTTTGAGGTGTTTTGTTTTCTGTTGCCATCCAAACACAGAAACATATTCCTGCTCTGTGCTGTTGGTTGATGGAGGCTGCAGCCACACCGATACCTTTCCATTTACAAACGGGGGTTCAGCATCCTTTTAGAAATGACTTCCGTCCACACCAACACACCTGAAAACAAACATCTCGTTTCCTCGTTTCCTCGGTTTCCTTGTTGTCTGTTCTCACACTCGTAGCTCTGGAGTCTCACTGGAGAGCATTTAGGCTTCTGTTCCTTTACCGTTTCTGTGTGAACGCCACAAACGTCACGCAGAACAAAACAAGCATTTAATAAGACAAAGAAAGTCCTCTGTTTTGTGTCCTAGCTGCAAACCGTGACTTCAAGTGTCCGCTCCAGACCCCTCCTTTTGGGGGGGGGGTTAAAAACTTAGTAGTGTTTTAATATGGAAACCTGGCAGCGTGGATGTAGCCTGAGGAGGTGCACAGTCCTCGCTGTAAGTGTCGGGATACAGTCGAGCTATGCGGACAAAAATAGACCATTCGTGTTTCTGTAAGAAACCAATATTTTGCATTATATATATATGCATCTGTCGGTTAAAGTGCAACTTTTTTTCTCGAGACAAGGAAACTACTTTCGGCTTCAAATACGAGTCCATCTAATGGAGGATGCAGTGGAGGCGAGCATGACCGATATTCAAGCGTTTATTTCTTTTGCTCTGGGAGTTTCTTTGAAGCGACGTGCAGAAGGACTCCGGCGCGGTGGTCTGTGGGTTCTGTGGGTTCTGTGGGTTCTGTGGGTTCTGTGGGTTCTGCTGCATGCCAGCTCTGCTGCTTCATTCCTGCAAACCCCCCTCCAGCTCTGAGGCTTCTGCTTCTCATTGCCCGTGTGTGAGGTTTGGCCTCTGGACGCTGCAGTGAAGCAACACCGCCCTGATCTGGAGTGTGTGTGAGTCAGTGTGTGCAGATCCGCTCCGGGCATTCGTCCCGATGTGCGTGCTCAAGAATCTGTGTTTACGTGTGTGTGTGTGTGTGTGTCAGTATTAACGAGATGCAGAGCAGGGATCAAACCACTCCAGCATTTAATAGTCTGCTTTATGTAAAGGCCTTGATTGTACAGGTTGAAAGGTGCAGCATCCGATAAATAACACACACACACACGCTGTGAGCTAATGACAGATCCGCACGTTGACATGTTTATGACCGTGTTTGGTTCAGGACGCATCCTCCTCTTCCCTCAACAACACAGACCATGTATTGAGGCCACAGCTGCATTGTCTTGGTCACATGTGGAGAGTAATCAGACAGCGAGCTGCTCACAGGAATGCACTTTGTTTGTCAGCTTCTTCACGCCACGTTTCACAACTCATGTCAGGAATGTGGGACCAGTGTAGATGTTGCTCTTACAGTATTGATCCCTGAAGAGGAACCAGGGCAGCGTCTCCTCACGGGCCGGTTACGAGACGACGGACACACACACTTTGTAGTTATTAGTGTTGTTATGTCAGCGTGTGGTCCTTACACATGTCTCTGTGGTTTTGTGTCTCTTTATAGTGCTTTTGTGTCACTTTGTAGTGGTTTTGTGTCTCTTTCTGATCATTTTGTATCTCTTTGCAGTTGTTTTGTATCTCTTTGTGATCATTTGTATGTCTTTGCAGTTGTTTTTTAATCTTTTTGTAGTGGCTTTGTATCTCTTTCTGATCATTTTGTGTCTCTTTGTAGTTGTTTTGAGTCTTTTTGACTTTGTTTAAATGTCTTTGTGTTCATTTTGTGTCTCTTTGTAGTTGTTTTGGTCCCTTTGTAGTTGTTTTGAATCTCTTTGTAGTTGTTTTGGTCCCTTTGTCGTGGTTTTGTGTCTCTTTGTGATCATTTGTATCTCTTTGCAGTTGTTTTGAATCTCTTTGTAGCGGCTTTGTATTTCTTTCTGATCATTTTGTGTCTCTTTGTTGTTGTTTTGTGTCTCTTTGTGGCTGTTTTAAGTCTCTTTGTGGCTGTTTTAAGTCTCTTTGTGGCTGTTATGTGTCCCTTTGAGTGACATTTTGTAGGTGAAGGGCAGGGGGGCCTGACATCTCTTCAATAATCCATCTTTTTCTTTGCTCAAGGGCCCTTCAGCAGGTTGGGGCCAAGTCCTTCTGGAACCTGGAGGCCAGCTGCTGCTTTTCTGATGAAATCTGCACAAAACAAAGTTCATCTCTGACTTTATTGATCATCACGTCCGATGAGTTCTTACTGCGGCATCGTTTCTGTAAATATGCCGCCGGCTGTTTATTTTACAAGCTGATTATAAACTATAACAAATGTTTTGGCTTGACCCAACAGGGTTTTTGTAAAATATGAGATTAAAACATTTCATCAGTGAGTTTCATTTTTTTTAAACACCAATATCAATAACTTTGCCTTAATGAGGCTCACCTCAGCGTGTCTGAGTCATGGGATTCCTGCGCAGAACCCAATATAAATGAATTACAGAGTCCCGTCCCAGAATATGATACATGGTGGATGGAGCTGTTGATTTTGGATGTGAGGTCTGTTTCTGGATGCAATGCATCACTGAAACACCACAGAGCTCGCTCTGGTCGCCTCTCTGCTGAAGTGGGAAGGTTCACATGTTCTGAGGAGGTAAAACCTGTTAAAACTTCATCCTGCAAAGTCATCTGTTTTGACTGAGATGAGCCCTTAATCAGTCACTTAACCTAAAGTATCACTTTCCCTCGCCTCGGCCTCTTGGGAAATATTCTCCTCAGCCGTATTTCACCGAGGTGTGACTCGCTGTGAGGCTGTCGGCAGGATTTAAGAGGCTTCAAGTTGTTCGCGTATAGAACGCAGTAACCTGCAGTTCAGCATCACTCCGTCTCTCACGTTAAGTCAGTGAATCCAAGAGGTCGATGTTCCTGCTCAGACATCCTGCACTGTTAATAAGAGGAACATGACGTTTCATTCAGTGCTGCAGGGGGTGCGGAGGTTTGGTGCTGCAAGCCGCTATAACGCACACAGGTACCTTTATAACCCACAAGTTACACCTGTATAACCCACAGTTACACCTTTATAACCCACACAGTTACACCTTTATAACCCACACAGTTACACCTTTATAACCTACACAGTTACACCTTTATAACCCACACAGTTACACCTTTATAACCCACACAGTTACACCTTTATAACCCACAGTGACACCTTTATAACCCACAGTTACACCTTTATAACCCACACAGTTACACCTTTATAACCCACAGTTACACCTTTATAACCTACACAGTTACACCTTTATAACCTACACAGTTACACCTTTATAACCTACACAGTTACACCTTTATAACCCACACAGTTACACCTTTATAACCCACAGTTACACCTTTATAACCCACAGTTACACCTTTATAAGAGTGTATATATGAGTGTTTTGTTACTGGACATGAGAGCCACACACACACACACACACACACACACACACACACACACACACACACACACACACACACACACACACACACACACACACACACACACAGGTAAAGAAAGGGAAGAAGATAGTTACTGACAGTCAGAGTTGAGTCATCGGCTTCACGCCTCGCTGCACACACACACACACACACACACACACACACACACACACACACTGAACATGTATCACCACAAATATGTGCAAACACAAACCTGCATTTTGTGGAACTGGGATCCAGGTGTGGGAGTGTGAGGTCAGAGCGGAGATCAGATTCCTGGTCCTCCGCCTTAAATCAACAGTTAACCGTCGCTGCATCGGCTCGACTCTTAAGGCTCTCTGCTTCTCTTTAGTCATGAGCAGAGTGAACTTAAGGCTCTCTGCTTCTCTTTAGTCATGAGCAGAGTGAACTTAAGGCTCTCTGCTTCTCTTTAGTCATGAAGAGAGTGAACTTAAGGCTCTCTGCTTCTCTTTAGTCATGAAGAGAGTGAACTTAAGGCTCTCTGCTTCTCTTTAGTCATGAGCAGAGTGAACTTAAGGCTCTCTGCTTCTCTTTAGTCATGAGCAGAGTGAACTTAAGGCTCTCTGCTTCTCTTTAGTCATGAGCAGAGTGAACTTAAGGCTCTCTGCTTCTCTTTAGTCATGAAGAGAGTGAACTTAAGGCTCTCTGCTTCTCTTTAGTCATGAGCAGAGTGAACTTAAGGCTCTCTGCTTCTCTTTAGTCATGAGCAGAGTGAACTTAAGGCTCTCTGCTTCTCTTAAGTCATGAACAGAGTGAACTTAAGGCTCTCTGCTTCTCTTTAGTCATGAACAGAGTGAACTTAAGGCTCTCTGCTTCTCTTTAGTCATGAGCAGAGTGAACTTAAGGCTCTCTGCTTCTCTTTAGTCATGAGCAGAGTGAACTTAAGGCTCTCTGCTTCTCTTTAGTCATGAACAGAGTGAACTTAAGGCTCTCTGCTTCTCTTAAGTCATGTAGAGAGTGAACTTAAGGCTCTCTGCTTCTCTTAAGTCATGAACAGAGTGAACTTAAGGCTCTCTGCTTCTCTTAAGTCATGAACAGAGTGAACTTAAGGCTCTCTGCTTCTCTTTAGTCATGAAGAGAGTGAACTTAAGGCTCTCTGCTTCTCTTAAGTCATGAGCAGAGTGAACTTAAGGCTCTCTGCCTTTCTTTAGTCATGTAGAGAGTGAACTTAAGGCTCTCTGCTTCTCTTAAGTCATGAACAGAGTGAACTTAAGGCTCTCTGCTTCTCTTAAGTCATGAACAGAGTGAACTTAAGGCTCTCTGCCTTTCTTTAGTCATGTAGAGAGTGAACTTAAGGCTCTCTGCTTCTCTTAAGTCATGAACAGAGTGAACTTAAGGCTCTCTGCCTTTCTTTAGTCATGAACAGAGTGAACTTAAGGCTCTCTGCTTCTCTTAAGTCATGAACAGAGTGAACTTAAGGCTCTCTGCTTCTCTTTAGTCATGTAGAGAGTGAACTTAAGGCTCTCTGCTTCTCTTTAGTCATGTAGAGAGTGAACTTAAGGCTCTCTGCTTCTCTTAAGTCATGTAGAGAGTGAACTTAAGGCTCTCTGCTTCTCTTAAGTCATGAACAGAGTGAACTTAAGGCTCTCTGCTTCTCTTAAGTCATGAACAGAGTGAACTTAAGGCTCTCTGCCTTTCTTTAGTCATGTAGAGAGTGAACTTAAGGCTCTCTGCCTTTCTTTAGTCATGAACAGAGTGAACTTAAGGCTCTCTGCTTCTCTTAAGTCATGAACAGAGTGAACTTAAGGCTCTCTGCTTCTCTTTAGTCATGTAGAGAGTGAACTTAAGGCTCTCTGCTTCTCTTAAGTCATGTAGAGAGTGAACTTAAGGCTCTCTGCTTCTCTTAAGTCATGAAGAGAGTGAACTTAAGGCTCTCTGCTTCTCTTAAGTCATGAACAGAGTGAACTTAAGGCTCTCTGCTTCTCTTAAGTCATGAGCAGAGTGAACTTAAGGCTCTCTGCTTCTCTTTAGTCATGAACAGAGTGAACTTAAGGCTCTCTGCTTCTCTTAAGTCATGTAGAGAGTGAACTTAAGGCTCTCTGCTTCTCTTTAGTCATGAAGAGAGTGAACTTAAGGCTCTCTGCTTCTCTTAAGTCATGAACAGAGTGAACTTAAGGCTCTCTGCTTCTCTTAAGTCATGAACAGAGTGAACTTAAGGCTCTCTGCTTCTCTTTAGTCATGAAGAGAGTGAACTTAAGGCTCTCTGCTTCTCTTTAGTCATGAACAGAGTGAACTTAAGGCTCTCTGCTTCTCTTAAGTCATGAACAGAGTGAACTTAAGGCTCTCTGCTTCTCTTAAGTCATGAACAGAGTGAACTTAAGGCTCTCTGCTTCTCTTTAGTCATGAAGAGAGTGAACTTAAGGCTCTCTGCTTCTCTTAAGTCATGAACAGAGTGAACTTAAGGCTCTCTGCTTCTCTTAAGCCATGAACAGAGTGAACTTAAGGCTCTCTCTGCTTTCTGGAGATGCAAAGACTAAATGAGTGTGACCAGAGGAGCGAGAGCTGCAGAAGAGTTGAAAGAGTTGAAATCAACCAGCCTTAGTAAAGATGGCAGTCAGGTTATTTGGGTTATATGCAACATGCATTTTCAGCTTGAGAGGGTTTAAACATGGTCATAAAAGTGCTTTGCATCAGCTGGTTTCTTTCTCATTAAGTCTCATTAACCGGGTGTAACGCCTGTGTGAGAAAAGGATTGAAAAAGTACAACTATTATGATAGGAAAAGAAGAGGACGCCCATTTCCACCAAAAAAAGCTCCTGTCAGTCTTTATAAACTTCTCAAAGTAACGACTTAACGTCTGAAAATAATGAGAAACTTTCTCAAAATGAAAAATAATGACTTATCTCAAAATAACGACTTAATATTTAAAATGAATGATTAAATCTCCCCAAGAATGACGTTTTATCTCAAAAATAATTATTTAATTTCTCAACTTGAGGAAGCAATTTTCTGAAGCAAAACGTTCTTTTAAGAGCCAAACCAACTCATTATCTGTCATAAATCATAAATGAATAACGGCTTCTGGAGCTCAAGTGAGAGTAGAGACCGGCATGAGGAACTCCTTGAAGCTCACACCGTGTTCTCCAGGCAGCCTCCGTCTCCTCGGCTGTCAGGACCAAACAGAAACATCCAGAGAGAGTTTTGGTGCTGTTTGACTTGAAGTGAGGAGGTGAGACGAGGCAGATGCAGGATGTGTGATCAGAGGGCCGTAACGCTGGATTATAGCCGGACCTTCTTCCTGACATGTGAGGGGAACATTCGTGCTTCTCCTCACTCTGACGCTGAAGGTTTCACTGCTCTTGGACGTGGACGCGAGAGAATAAATCAAGTCTTTCCACGCTGTGACTCGACCTTCATGACTGTTTAATACGAGCCGTGGGACGGGATTATCTTCTGGCTTTTGTTTTATTCAGCTGTTAGACAACGGTTCAGGGTGGTGACATCATACTACGACTTTTTCTGGAAAGAGTGGTTTACACATTCTTTATTCTGTTATGTTATTCTTGGTCATTTGAGCTTGTTTCATTGGCAGCAACAGAAAAGCGACTCCTCTGGTTGTATAGAAGTCTATGCTTCATGTGTTAAAGCTGCATTCTCTCTACTGACTCCTCTGGTTGTATATAAGTATATGCTTCATGTGTTTAAGCTGCATTCTCTCTCCTGACCACCAGGGGGCGACTCCTCTGGGTGTATAGAAGCATATGCTTCATGTGTTAAAGCTGCATTCTCTCTCCTGACCACCAGGGTGTGACTCCTCTGGTTGTATATAAGTATATGCTTCATGTGTTGAAGCTGCATTCTCGCTTCTGACCACCAGGGGGTGACTCCTCTGGTTGTATAGAAGTGTATGCTTCATGTGTTAAAGCTGCATTCTCTCTACTGACTCCTCTGGTTGTATAGAAGTATATGCTTCATGTGTTAAAGCTGCATTCTCTCTCCTGACCACCAGGGTGTGACTCCTCTGGTTGTATATAAGTATATGCTTCATGTGTTAAAGCTGCATTCTCTCTCCTGACCACCAGGGAGTGACTCCTCTGGTTGTATAGAAGTTTATATAAATGACTCTACTTCTCTTGATGTATTCCCTCAGTAAACATTGTAAACATGAGTTTATGTCTCAATCTCTAGTTTCAAGTCTTCTTCAATACAGCATGATGTTCATTTAGTAAATTATGGTCATTTAGAGTCAAACAGACCATAAATCAGGGGACGCTTTAGGGGCGGGGCTACAAGGTGATTGACAGGTCTCCACCACGGTGTTGTCCAGTCTGGAAGGTGTCCATGTTTAGCCCTTTTACAGCGGGTTTTAACTTCATGGGAGTTCATTGTGAAATATTGGTAACTAAAAAGATCTTCTTCTGCGTGCAGTTAAACTGTAACGCCGCCCTCATGTCACTTCTGGTTGCAAAAAACAAGATGGCAACGGTCAAAACCCAGATGGAAACAGGCAAAATGTAAGTCTTCTAGACGGTCGTCCACATGCCAACGGGTGACCTCAGCGTCTACTTCTTCTTTGCTCTGCTCACGTGTTAAATATACTGAATATACAACAGCAGTAGGTTTGGCAGCTCGTAAGTACTTTGAGGTCATGAGAAAAAGCAACATAAACATAATTCTGTGTTTTTTAGCAAAGTAATGTGATTATATTATAACTTATATACGCTGGACTTCATGGACATTGTTTTCTCGTGGATCTCATTAATGTGTTCCTGACCCAATTCTAGGAGCAGCAGATTCATAGCTTTTGGCTGCAGAGCTGCACACGGTCCAGAGTCTCATTACTGTAATTTACTGCCCCATCATCCCCTTGCAAGCTAACTCTGTGAGCTGCTGCAGCGCTCTGGTTCACTGCCAACGACCCGGGCTAGGAAACGGTTAGCTCAGCGTGCTAACGAGGCCTGTTTATCTGCACTGGAGGCTACATGTTGTCTTTCATAACAGCTAAACGCTCAGAGAGCAAAGCTACCGAGGATCCGCCCGGGGAAGAGGAGCGGAGGCTCGTCTGAAGGTCAGAGAGGTCGGATCAGAACTCAAAAAGGTTGTGAGTTTAAATCAATGGTACGAAGATATAGATGAGACAAAGAAAACACGACTTTTGAATCCACTGTCGACGTAAAACGAGAGAAATGTAACGAATCCCCAACTCAATTCCAGAGAAACAAGATTTGTTTCAATACTTTTTCAATCAAATGTAGCAAATGATTCACTGATGCTTCTTGAATGTGAGGATTTCCTGCTTTACTCTGATCAGTTTAAAAGCAGAGTCCCATTATTTTCTGATGGATCATTAGTCACTAAGAGTAACCGTTGGCTGCAGGTGAGCCTCCTCATCACCTGTGTAGTTATCGTAATGAAAGGACACGAGGTTGTCGTGGAATCTCTGAATGTGAGACTCAGACGTTGTTGTCCTGTTTGTGACAGGTGTGATCGTCTGTTCCATTACCGCCGCGCTGAAGGCAAGACATTAAAACCAAACAACGAGAGGACGAAGAATGCGAAAGATAACAAACATTGTTTCAGAGCAAAGCTCCGTTCAGCAGCCGGCAGGAGCCGCCGTTGTTTTTGGCAGCCGGTGATCCGCCCACATCGGCCATTAATAAACAGCTGCTTCATCACCGAGCGTGTCCAGTGAACTGTCCAGGCAGATGAGTCAGAACATGACTGATTTCTTATTATTCTGGGCAAAAGGCTTTATTAAAGACAGCAGATAGATGAAGATTAAAATCAATGATTCACGAATGAATAAAGAAAAAAGAAAGAAAAATGTGGAAATCCAGATGTGGCCAATGTTAAATGCCCTTTTTATTCAAGTTAAACATACAGAAGTACATTAAGCCATTAAACAATACGAATAAAAACAGAAATCAGTGTTTCCACCTGTCCCATGTTAGCCCCGCCCTCAATGTTTCCACCTGTCCCATGTTAGCCCCGCCCTCAGTGTTTCCACCTGTCCCATGTTAGCCCTGCCCTCAGTGTTTCCACCTGTCCCATGTTAGCCCCGCCCTCAGTGTTTCCACCTGTCCCATGTTAGCCCCACCCTCAGTGTTTCCACCTGTCCCATGTTAGCCCCGCCCTCAGTGTTTCCACCTGTCCCATGTTAGCCCCGCCCTCAGTGTTTCCACCTGTCCCATGTTCGCCCCGCCCTCAATGTTTCCACCTGGCCCTCGTTAGCCCCGCCCTCAATATTTCCACCTGTCCCTCATTAGTCAAGCCTGTTGTCCCTGTTTGACCCATATTTCACCTCTGACCTCTTATTTTAAAGCTCTCCTGAGGAGGAATACCTTCAACTCTCTTAATCTCAACAATAAACATCCCGAGAAGAGATTGCCATCGAGGCTTCAGCTCCTTTTGTCTCCGTCTCTCTCTGCAGAGTGAAGATGTGAGTGAAGGATAATCTCGTCTTCATGAGATGGAATGCAGCCTGATACGAGCCTCACCTCAACACCGGATCCTCATGTTCTGCGTCAATCATCATCATCATCAACACCGGTCATGCCAGGCTTCGTTCTCTGGAAGTCGTTAGGGTGGTTTCCCGGATTGGGAGCACAGTGCTGTGATTTACTGTAACGTGTAAATACAAATTCAGATGGAAACAATATCTGTTTTCTGTCATATGAAACCCAAGTTTCAACTTATTCAAATTCTCTCTGGAGGAGAAGTTATGCAAAAAGACATTGAGTCATTGGACATGTTTGTACTGGTGGTGAGAACAGGAACCAGGACGTCTGAGGGGGAGAACCACCACGTCTGAGGGGGAGAACCACCACGTCTGAGGAGGAGAACCACCACGTCTGAGGGGGAGAACCACCACGTCTGAGGGGGAGAACCACCACGTCTGAGGGGGAGAACCACCACGTCTGAAGAGGAGAACCACCACGTCTGAGGGGGAGAACCACCACGTCTGAGGGGGAGAACTAGGACGTCTGAGGTGAGAACCACCACGTCTGAGAAGGAGAACCATGACGTCTGAGGGGGAGAACCACCACGTCTGAGGGGGAGAACCACCACGTCTGAGGGGGAGAACCACCACGTCTGAGGGGGAGAACCACCACGTCTGAGGTGAGAACCACCACGTCTGAGGAGGAGAACCACCACGTCTGAGGAGGAGAACCACCACGTCTGAGGGGGAGAACTAGGACGTCTGAGGTGAGAACCACCACGTCTGAGGAGAAAAACCAGGACCTCTGAGGAGGAGAACCAGGACGTCTGAGGGGGAGAACCAGGACGTCTGAGGGGGAGAACCACGATGTCTGAGGGGGAGAACGCCTCCCTCCCTCTGATTGGACGTGTCTGAACGGCAGTCCTGCATCTTCTTCATTGGAACTGAAACAGAATGAGGTTGCACTTGATATCTGGCAAAAATGTTGTGCATGCAAATATGAAGAAGAAGCCACGCCCACGTTGGTGCAACACTCTCTCTTTGTCTTCCCATATTTGCATGTTTTCTCTCTGGAGTGTGCATGTGGGGCTCTGCAGCTCTGGTTCACAGCGAGGTCACAGTGAGGTCACAGCGAGGTCACAGCGAGGTCATAGCGAGGTCACAGCGAGGTCAGCCAGACCACCGGATGAATATTGCCTCCAGTTGGCCTGAAGCCTAGCTTGATGCTACACATGATTAGCGCACCTTTCTGGAAAGACCTACCGTACGACCTACAGAATCCGCCAATACCACCAAATCCCTTGTGAGACAAAGTCTCAGCAAGATAGCAACCAAATATGACTTACTTATGGATAAACGATACCTGCTTGGTATGTTTTGGTGCATCTGCTTGAGCAGAGCCCCTCTGTTGTGGAACCAGAGGCGTTCAAGGTCCAGGAAGAAAGTTAGGGGATTTAAAACTATGATTCACAAAATGTGCACAAATGAATTACTAAAAATATTTAACTTCACTTAATCAAAGTCAAACTTTGCAGAGAGACTGTTAACACATAGTGATATTTTATAGTAGAAGAAGAAGAAAAGCGATGATTTGCATATTTAAAAAGAGAAAATACATCATGGAAGTGTTTTATTTATTTATTTTCTTTCCTGTGTTCTATCATCAACCAATAAACCAGTAACACATATACTGCTATATGAACCTCTTAACTGGTCTCACATGTGTTTTCTGTATATTATACCTTTTGAAGTTATTCAAATAGCCCTTGTGGTTGAGGAGATATTCTGTATTTAATATGGGGATGAAAACCATTCAGTTTTTGAGAAAAATGGCTGTGGCTTTGGGTTTAAAAAGTGAAGCTGCTTATGAAACATTAACCAGGAAACTTTGGAAATGAAATCACATATTTGTTAAAGTTTTGGTGTAAAAGACCCAAACCCTACGTTAGGAAGACTAATTCATGAGGGAAAAACCATAAAACGGATATATATCTTCATCTGCGTCTGTGTGTGGGCTGCTGTAAATTAATTTTAAAGAATGTGGTCAGTTCACATATTTCCACGACATATCATTTTTTTCCGTAAAATGAAACGTGAGGTCACTGAAAAAAAAAAACATCGCTCCATGCAGAAAGTCAGGGAGAGACTTATGATTGACAGTTCTCATTAGAGTGGACATACAATCTGATAATACTCATGGAGTGGAGGAGACAGACGGAGAAGAAGTGATGAGGAGGAGTGAGGGAGATGAAGAGGGTGCGAGGAGAGGAGGGATTGCCGCCCCGAGGCTTCAGGCCAGATAACCGATCCCTCATCCCTCTGCAGACCCCCGGAGCGCCACGGAGGACTAAAGAGGCGAAGATCGGCTGTCAGTCACATACACACTCCACCAATGGAGATCCATCACCTGGAGACCCGCCCCCTTTTTAAAGAGCACGCATCATGCATTTGTCCAAATCTAATGAGGGAAGGTGGTGACGGGAAAGGAGGTGATGGATCCTCTCACATTCTTCCTTGAGGGCTTTAACTATTTTCCGTTTAACAGAATATTTAACGGCCTGATGCAACAATAACATCGACCTGCTCGCCTGGAGAGAGTCCTGATGCTACTGCTGCTGTTAGTGGGGACGGGCCACAGGGGCCGGGCCACAGGGGCCGGGCCACAGGGCCACAGGGCCACAGGGGCCGGGCCACAGGGGCCACAGGGCCACAGGGCCACAGGGCCACAGGGGCCGGGCCACAAGGCACGGGCCACAGGGCACGGGCCACAGGGGCCGGGCCACAGGGCCACAGGGCCACAGGGGCCGGGCCACAAGGCACGGGCCACAGGGCACGGGCCACAGGGGCCGGGCCACAGGGGCCGGGCCACAGGGGCCGGGCCTCAGGGGCCGGGCCACAGCGGACGGGCCACAGGGGACGGGCCACAGGGGACGGGCCACAGGGGCCGGGCCTCAGGGGACAGGCTACAGCGGACGGGCCACAGGGGACGGGCCACAGGGGCCGGGCCACAGGGCCACAGGGGCCGGGCCACAGGGCCACAGGGCCACAGGGGCCGGGCCACAAGGCACGGGCCACAGGGCACGGGCCACAGGGGCCGGGCCACAGGGGCCGGGCCACAGGGGACGGGCCTCAGGGCCACAGGGGCCGGGCCACAGGGGACGGGCCACAGGGGCCGGGCCTCAGGGGACGGGCCACAGGGCTACAGGGGCCGGGCCACAGGGGACGGGCTACAGCGGACGGGCCTCAGGGGACGGGCTACAGCGGACGGGCCACAGGGGACGGGCCACAGGGGCCGGGCCACAGCGGACGGGCCACAGGGCCACAGGGGACGGGCCACAGGGGACGGGCTACAGGGGACGGGCTACAGGGGACGGGCCACAGGGGCCGGGCCACAGGGGACGGGCCACAGGGCTACAGGGGACGGGCCACAGGGGCCGGGCCACAGGGGACGGGCCACAGGGCTACAGGGGCCGGGCCACAGGGGCCGGGCCACAGGGGACGCTCCCTCGAATCCGTTGTTTTGGTGCATTGTGGGATTGCGTTCAGGTCTTTTCTGGTGTTTTCCAGGAACTATAAATCCATCTGTATTCATGACGGATGAAACAAAGAGAAGGTGACATCAGCAGCTGCACATGTCCGCTTTAGGCCCAGACAATTGAATGGCCAACAGTGTGAATGGTTTGCATTCAACTAAGTAGAGAATATCTCCTAAACCCCAAGGTCTATTTGAATCATTAAAAAAAAGCTATAATATACAGAAAACCCTTGTGAATATTGATTATAAGTTCATGTATGTGTTAGTGGTATATTGGTTTATGATAGTATTTTATTTTTTTTATAAATAAAATCTAAAAGTTATTTTATTATATCGTAACTATATTAATGAACGCTGAATTAAACATTAGACATAAATGTTGAGGTTTCTCAGTGGATTTGGAGTTATTGGTGGATTCAGTAATTCTAAGGATTCCCAAACCGGATGGTACTCCTGTGTAACTTCAGGTTATCAATATGAAATGGCATATTTTCAAAACTCTGGGTGCTTTCCCAAGTTACTCTTGAGTCCCTTTGAGTCATACTTATGGTTTATGTTCATATTTATTGTGGAATAGTGTCAGAAACGTGAACAATTGACTTACATTGACTTGTAAGGTCAGGGTGTGCCATTTTTCTTTTTGCTGTATCACACCAGAGGCCCTATTTGGACTGGTAGGGCTTGGGAGATCGACGAAGAGGTTTGAGGAAGGGCTGAGGTTCAGAAGGTTTAAAGATGGAATCCTTAAGAATCCTTAAGAAATCCCGTCCACATTGGAAGATCTACACTGATGATCCATGGCGTTTACGATGCATCTCTATGCTCATCAGCCGGCGTCGCCTCACCAGAGTCCTGATGCAATGAGCCAGTTATCAACGCTTTTAACTTTCACAAGTCGAGTGGCGATTCTTTTACTTCTCGTCATATGATGAAAGTAGACTGGATGCCGGTGCAGGAGGCTCCTCCGCCTCTAACCGGCTGCTGGTCTCGGTCCGCTGTGTGTTTGGCATCATGGACGCTCCAGTGAGTCCAGATCCAATTAGTCCAACCCAGACCCCGACCAGGAGGCCGGTCAGCCGCTCCCCCATGTTCACGTGAGAGCGTCTCCTTCACTACAAGGACCAGCATGCTTTGCATCTCCGTAACAGCAGCAGCCTTCAAATGCATTGTGGGTGTAACTGTGTAGTGGGTACCCTGTGTGTGTGTGTGTGTGTGTGTGTGTGCTCCAGTCTGATTCTCAATGCATTCAAATCTTAAAAAAAGAGATTATCTGCATTTTTGGCATTTATGAGGACAGTATTTAGATATTTACATTCTACAATAACTGTCTCCAGGTTTAGTCGTTCTTCCAGCATGACGACACACACACACACGCACGCACGCACGCACGCACGCACGCACGCACACACACACACACACACACACACACACACACACACACACACACACACAGGAGTCCTAACAAGCCGTCCGTTGCTGTCAGAGGTGCTGTCTCCTCCTGATGCTCTTCATGCGCAGGTCAGCAGGAGATTAATGGAACGGCTTGAAGTGGGTTTTTTCTAACATACTAATCATATTCATAACAATTTCACTGCAATCTTTGGTGTGAAATGCCTTTCGCTTGTGAAATAATCTCCAGTAACTCATCAAGAAAACTCTCCTGGAAAGAGAGAATATATAAAAAGAACCCAAACAAACAGAGATCATAATTGTTCTGGTTGTATAGAAGTCTATGCATGTGTTAAAGCTGCATTCTCTCTCCTGACCACCAGGGGGCAACTCCTCTGGTTGTATAGAAGTCTATGCTTCATGTGTTAAAGCTGCATTCTCTCTCCAGACCACCAGGGGGCGACTCCTCTGGTTGTATAGAAGTCTATGCATCATATATTAAAGCTGCATTCTCTCTCCTGACCACCATGGGGTGACTCCTCTGGTTGTATAGAAGTCTATATAAATGACTCTACTTCTCTCTTGATTTATTCCCTCAGTAAACATTGTAAACATGAGTTTATGTCTCAATCTCTAGTTTCTAGTCTTCTTCAATACAGCATGATGTTCATTTAGTAAATGATGGTCATTTAGAGTCAAACAGACCATAAAGCAGGGGACGCTTTCCCTGTTTTCAGCCTTACAACTTTAACCCCTTCACAGTGTTAACATGTTCATAACTTGTCGTACTCTGACAATGTTATAGAGTCAGTTTGTTTACCACAAAGAAAGAACATCAACAACACATTCATGTACACTTATGTGTTTACATATAAATATTATAGTTATGCCCCTCTAGTGTCAAAGTCTATCGAGGTGAGAGAGAGCTGGTGCAAGCAACTTCTCCTTATTAAAACCTGTGTGTGTGTGTGTGTGTGTGTGTGTGTGTGTGTGTATGTGTGTGTGCCTCCACACATGGCTCAACACAATACTGTCTATTCTCAGCACGGTGCATTTGAATAGCAAAGGTAGTGTGGTGCATTCTCTGTCTGCACACACACACACACACACACACACACACACACACACACACACACACACACACACACACACACACACACACACACACACACACACATCTCAGCTTGTCTGGCGAACTGATATGTTTTTCTCTCTCCAGTTTGACTTCTTTTAAGATCAGAGGATCTCTCTCTCTCTTTCTCTCTCTCTCTCTCTCTTTCTCTCTCTCTCTCTCTCTCTGTCTCTCTCTCTCTCTCTCTCTCTCTCTTTGACGCCTCAACTCTTGAGACAGCAGAGAAGAAAACAAAGAAAATCATCACCGAAAGAGAAATTAAATTCTGAGGGGGAAAAATCAGTTTTTTTCAATCACAAAAATGTTCCTGCAAACTGTCCATCAAACTGTTTTCCCCACATCACCATCACACGTGAGTAGATTGATCCTCTCCTCTTTGGTCCCGCCTCCGTGACCGTTTGGACCCCCCCCTCACATTGACTCCTCCTCCTCTGGCCTCGGCCCCGCCCCCTTGTTTGCCCCCTTCCACCTGACTAGCCAATGGGACCAGGCGGGCTTGTCCGGGCACGGGATGACTGGAGCCTGGAGCCTGGGGACGGGGGGTAGGGGTGATAGTGGTCTGGACCAGACACCTTGCAGCCAGACCGGCAGCAGCTCAGGGCTGAGAGGACTTAAGAGCTTCGGCTGCACAGGGAAATCCTTTTCTGGCTCCTAGCGGCCAGCTGATGGCTGAGTGAACCTCCTCACAATGGATCTCTACAGGGGGGCCGGGGGGGAAGGGGGCTCCTGAACCCGGGACCCGAGACCCGGGACCTAAGACCTGACCTGACCTGAGACCCGGGACCTGAGACCTGGGACACACACACACACACACACACACACACACACACACACACACACACACACCATGCCAGGCGGGAGGCAGAGGTTTTCGGACCTGGAGCTGCTGGTGGGGATGGAGGACGGGCGCGTGGGCCGGAGCCGAGCCGGGAGCTGCGTGGAGCTGCACGGCGTCAAAGTAAGACTCCTTCGCTCTAGTCAGAGAATACCTAAAAGTCAGAGAATACCTAAAAGTCAGAGAATACCTAAAAGGAATTTCACGGGGAGACACCAAAGTGTGTTTTCACACTTGTTGCATTTCTGAGCGTAGAAATCCCCAAAAGGAACGACACACTCCTTCTGACGGAGGAATGAAAGGATAAACCCTGGTGGGATACTTCCTTTCATTATAGTGGTGGTTTGTTTTGGCCAGGGAGCGTGTGCATTCAAGCCAGTTGCAGATTATGTTGAGTACATAAAAGGCTGGTTAAAATAAATATTATGATATTGATATCACAATGTGGCAAATAGAAGTGAACTGTGCCGTGAACTGTGAGCCGCTGATAAGCGTTGCACAACCCCGGGCCTGCAGCAGTGTGCGTAAGCCGCGTTTCATAACACAATAAAGTCAGCGTAATGTCGGCGTGTTTAGAGGGATCAGTGCAGCCGTTATTACAACCACGCTGCAGTCAGCGGGCCGGAGGAGATCTGTGACGCTGCAGACGGCCTCAGAGCCTGATGGACCACTCTGCTTCCTCTGGTAAGACCAGGTCCTGCAACAAGTCTTTCAAATCAAACCACGTTCTTCTCATCTTATCTCGTTGGGGGATTGGAAATGAGCCCAACCTTCTGTTTAATATGTGACGGTAACGCACCATGAAGGGCCGAGTTTAAGGCCTTCTCTCTTTGAGTTTAACCTTTTGAAAACTTCAAAAATGTCATCCCAAACTAAAAAGGGTGTATCTCTGCAACCACTAGGGCTGTTTGAATAATGTTGGTGTTATAATAAAAGGTACACATGTGAGATGTAGTTCAGATGTGTAAATATCAGTCTATATGTTACTGGTTAAGAGTAAATGAAGATGACACACAGAAAAAAATTAAAAGGTTTCAGGTCCGCCTATAAAAAAAACAAAAACACTTTCAGGATGATTATTTCTTTGAAATGATGCAGCTGTAAGGTCCAACTCTAACCCAAATCATACACAATATGTGAACATTCTCTAACCCAAATTATACACAATATGTGAACATTCTCTAACCCAAATCATAACTCAATATGTGAACATTCTCTAACCCAAATCATAACTCAATATGTGAACATTCTCTAACCCAAATCATAACAATATGTGAACATTCTCTAACCCAAATCATAACTCAATATGTGAACATTCTCTCTGCAAAGGTTGACTTTGATAAAGTGAAGCAGAACAAAGTTAGAGGTTTTAGAACAGAGAACATTTGCATTGGGGCACATTTGTGACATTTTAATTTTCACATGTACCAAACCATATATTTCACTTCTATATTACTTATGGTGTTCAATACATACAACTACAGCAGTTTTGACCTTTTTTTTCATAAAACAAGCTATGATTTACAGTTTTATATAACAACCCCTAGAGGGATTAGATTTGAAAGGCCTTCTCACTTTCTGTTTAAGGCCTTCTCCCCTTGTGTTTGCCCTCAGGGGGTCTGGCCGTGAGGGTCCGGGGGGCGACTGTAAACCAGTGTTTTGGACACACACAGGGAACTGAGCAGGTGTTCTCGCGGTGAAAGGCTGAAACGTGACGCTCATCTGAAGCGTTGAGTTGGAGGCTCGTTCCTGGAAGAGATGCTGGGTTGAGTTGAGCCGCGTGAGGAGAGGCCTGTTTGTGATCAGATCAACTTTCACCGGCTGGGCGGACGTCCAACTCAATGCATTCGTCACCGCGAGGCGAGCGATGCTGCTATCCAGAAGGTTCTGTTCCGTCATCGGATTAAAACGTTATTTATGACTGGAACCCCTCCAAGCTTTCTACCTCTGATGTAAATATTTATGAAGTGATCCGCGTCGTCTTCTGGCTGCATGAGGCCTTCTGACCTTTTGGCCTCTTCCGCCTCTTCAATGGATGAACTGCAGAGCTCCACCTGGCTCTTCCTTGTATTGCCCTACGGTCACATGATGTCTCACCAAAAGTTACTCCTTGCATTTTTTTAAATGTGCCTTCCAAAACAAGTATAAAGCAGAACTAGTGATATTTAAATGGTGAATGGTGGAAATAGTAATTGTTTTTACGGAGAAAAGCCACAGAAATAAGCCACGCCCTCTTTCAGGCGCGAAAAATCGAATGACGCGAATTAACTTAATTAATTAAACTCAAGCGTTGCGAGTGAACGTAGCATTTGTTCGGTCGAGGAAAAGATCCTCGTTTGGGTTCAAATATCTCCGGACTTGAACCAACAACCTCCTGGCTGGAACATCGCTGTTCGTTGGACATACACAATAACAACGACGGAGCGTTGGGTGGCAGCCGGGTACGATGTACAGAATCATGCGGGGAAGGTTTTACCAGGTAGGACCGCGGTAATGCTAATGTGTGTCGTGTTGTGTGCACACACACATCTACATGTAGGGTTACGGGGTGTAAGTGAGGGTCCGTCACGTGACAAACATGTGACAAACATGTCAGAGGAATGCTGCGTCGTGTGGAGGGAGACGCCTCAGAGTCAACCTGAAGAGAGCAGCGGACAAAGATATGGATTTAATCTCATGAATGTAACATTAGGTAATCACTCATGTGCTTACCAGTCATGTCAAAGTCTTGTAATAGCGTGTGGCCTAAAGTAGATGTTTTAGGTACGGCATTACTTTCCCTTCTACGAAGATAAGAGAAGATAAGATAAATAAATACGAGAAGATAAGATAAGACTAGTTATGATATGATAAGAGAAGATAAAATACGATAAGATAAGTTATGATATGATAAGAGAAGATAAGACATGCTAAGCCCGATGTGTCGTAGAACCTGGAAACACGAGGTCTCTGGCTTCACCACATCAACACATTGGAGCAGGTAGAGGATGAAGACCATGACGAAGGTTATGTGACTCAGAGGTCAATGCGTGTGTGCGTGCTTGCGTGTGTGTGTGAGCGTGTGTGTGTGTGTGAGAGTGTGTGTGTGTGTGTGTGTGTGCAGGAATATCGGTCTGTTTGTAGTCAACACAGCCCAGTGATACTATGAGACTCGTGTCTGATGCTACAGCCATAAACGTGCACACACACACACACACACACACACACACACACACACACACACACACACACACACACACACACACACACACGCACACACACACTGAGAGTTCAGAAGCCATGCAGCTCAGTGTATTATTAAAGCTCTCTCCTGACTCTTCCAGGTATATCATTACTGCCTGAAGTCATATTAAATCAGGCCATACTGATGTACTGTATATGTATTTAGACATGTATAGTGCCTGTGTGTATATTATATACCATGTGTGTGTGTGTGTGTGTGTGTGTGTGTGTGTGTGTGTGTGTGTGTGTGTGTGTGTGTGTGTGTGTGAGGGTTCAGGAGGTTAACAATCAAGCTGTATGAAGGTATGCGATTGTTCTCATGTGACTGGTTTAATGCATATATATATATATATATATATATATATATGCGTGTGCGTGCGCGCGTGTCTGTGTGTGTGTGTGTGTGTGTGTGTGTGTGTGCGTGTGTGTGTGTGCGTGTGTGTGAACGTTTCTTGAAGGGATTTTGTACTTTATCTCCTCAATGTGTCCCAGAGTCTTCTAAAAAAGAGAAGTGCAACATCTTAAACATCTTTGGAGAGCTTCAGATCTTCAGGATCAATAACTCTGATGTTCCATTGAGGCTCTTTGTGTGTTTTTAGCATTCAGAGTGAATTGAACGTTTTGGGGTTTTGATTTGGTGAAATCAAAACAACAATAGTTGCCCTGCTGACAATGAAGACCTGCAGTTGACTTTCAGCTTGTTCATCAAGACTTGATGTGGACCTGGACTTCAGGACTTGAGACCTGACTTGGACTTGTCCTTGAAGACCTGAGACCAGGATTGGACTTCCCATTAAGGACTTGAGACTTGCTCTTCACAGACACAAGACTTGGACATGCTTTGACAAGAGGTGAGACTTGATTTTGCAACAATTTAGGATCCATTTCAGACCCAAGGACCGGTCTCCTGATCTACTGGTGTTGTTTACTTGAACTTCTCTCGGCCTCCTCCTCCTCACGGTGGCCCAGCGGCTCTATGAGGCCTCCTAAGACGCCTCCTAAGACGCCTCCTAAGACGCCTCCTTTAGAAGCCACCATCGCAGCTTTGCCTCGTCCAATGACAGCGAGAGCCGGGGGTTCAGCGTCGGGTCGCGTTACGTCTCCTCGGCTGCAGACGGTGGTCGTGACACGGCAGTTTGTGAAGTCTGAGGTGGAATTAAGACTGTAAGAGGAGGGATTATGTCCCGTTGGCCGTGCGTTCCCAGGTTAGAGAGCAGGAGGATCAGGGACAGAAAGAGAGGACGGAGGGAGGTAAGGAAGGAAGGAGAGGATACAAGGAGAACAAGGGGATAAGGTTTCTGATGAGATGGCATCTGGCAGGCCTCCGATAACTTTACCCCCACAGCGAGAGAGGGAGCTCCCTCTGCTGCTGCACCGATGAACTCTGAGTTCAGACACCTTTACTCCCTGAGAGCTGACCTCCTGCCACCACACTGTAAAGCTGCGCTGTCAGATGCTAAGCTAGTGTTGCTAGTACAAGTTTCCTCAAACCGGTAGGACATGACCAAGAGGGTAGAGGTCGCTAGTGACAGACAAGTGATCTATATGTGTGTGTTGGTAGCGTTTCTGCAACTATAGGTCCGCTGACATTACTTAAACATCTCAGCACAAGTAATGTTGTGCAGATGAGAGATCTGCATCTTGAGCGCATGTGTGATGAGCAGACATGGATATTATAACAAGAACCACTTGATTGGTGTTTCTAGCATCCATTTTGCTTCCATTCAAAAATATGTTTGTAGTTGATACATCTCAATGTGTTTTTGTGTCTCTTTGTGATTGTTTTATGTCACTTTGTAGTTGTTTAACCTCTCATTGTAGTTACTTTGTGTCTCTTTGTAGCTACTTTGTTTGTCTTTGTAGTCATTTTGAGCCTCCTTTAAGTTGTTTTGTGTCTCTTTGTAGATGAATTGTGTCCCTTTGTAGTCGATGTTGAGTCTTCGTAGTTTATTTGTGTCTCTTTGTAGTTACTTTGTGTCTCTGTAGTCGCTTTGAGACACTTTTTAGTTGTTTTGTGTCTCTTTGTAGTATTTTTGCACCTTATTGTCGTCGTTTTGTGTTTCTTTGTGGTCATTTTCGGTCTCCTTGAGTGACATGTTGCAGGTGAAGGCCAGGGAGGCCCCTGCAATAATTCATCCATTGCATGCTAACAGGTAACTTTCAAGTGGGTGTCTGCCTGGGGCGCTCCAGATTCAAACGATTGTAAAAATGTCAGTGCTGCTATTTTGAACAGGGTAGTGTCTGAAGAGCGTGTGCATGTGGTCAAACAACACTGTGTTCCTATAGCAACACCAGCAAACACAACTGTTATCCTATCAGCAGAGAGAGAGAGAGAGAGAGAGAGAGAGAGAGAGAGAGAGAGAGACCCTGGGTGCTCTGCAGCGGATGAGCTCGTTCAGATTGTTTCCAGACCGCTAGAGGAGATGGAGGAATAGATTGGGCTTTTACTTTGTTGCTGTAGTGTGTGAGTAATTGTGTGCATGTGTGTGTGTGTGTGTGTGTGTGTGTGTGTGTGTGTGTGTGTGTGTGTAGAAGTGGTGTGCACTCCTAAGCCATCCGTGAAGTGATTTGGTCATTGGGTTGGGTTATTTTTATGGCTTTTTTTCGAGGGCAACCGAGTTCAAAAACATGCGCGGCGTCTATTTTCATGAGTGCATATAGTGTGTGCAGTGAGAGTGCAATAAATAAATAAAATGCACCAACATGTCTGTGAATTCTCTCCATGGGAAGTTCCCCTCAGACGCGAGCAGAAAGATCTCTCTCAGGTTGGAGAGAGAGATTCATCAGTCGGCCTTTACGTGATCTGGCAGAGAAAATTAATCTGACAGAGAAAAAAAATGGGAAGGGTGGATGTTAATATATTTTATTGTGCACAGGAAAATGTGGCAAGAGAGATGGGTTTTTTATTTTTATTTCACAGCAGTTATGTTTTGGAAACACTTCCCTGTTGCTACACTGTACATGATGTTTTCCTTGTAAACACTACAAACTGAACACACTTTGCAATGTTTACCAAACTGAGCTGCTGTGTTATAGTGGCAATGTGTGTGTACCTACCGTACTTGTTTTGTAATGGTTACCTGGCATTATACTCAACATTTATGGCTTTCAGATCCACCTTTCCGGCCCAGAAAGCTAATTTGAGAGAGTTATATTGCTCCAATATTTAGAAAAGTGTTGTATTACCTCCCTCACCGGCTATTTTGTTGGATTGTTGCTATTAGACCCATTTTCTGCATTGTAAACATGATGCTGCATGTTTGTTGGAGGCACACATCATTATTTGAACACGTTAGTTAACGCTAGCTTGCAAGTTGGAGCTTGTTTCTCTCAATGTGTACGGTCACTTTACGCAAGTGTGACCTGAGAAAGTTAACAGCCACCGCTGGCTGACGGCTTTGTTTTGAAACGAGAGCTCAAGAGATGATGGCTAGCATAACTGGCTAGTTAGGACGTTAGCTTGTCCGTGTCCAAGGCTGGTTAGCAAGCCGCCCGCACTCCTCCTGGAAAAGTAGTGTCATCGCGACTTCATGAGGAGTGAAGTCGTGGGCCAGTTAGACCCACTATCCAGCTATTGGTTTCATTTCTGCAACACGTAACATGAAAGAATGGTGAAAATAGCATGGGAGCTAGCTAGTTAGCCAACCAGCCGCTAAATGAGTCAAATTCAACAACTTAATGCTTCATCCACACGCACTTTGTTTGGATACTTCTCCGTAACCAATGTTGCGTTAACGCATAACGTACTTAGCAAACCAGCTACACTATTAAACTATTAGCAACAAGCTAATGTTGTAGCTCGCTGAATAACTTTTCATCATCTCGAATGTGTGTGATATCGATTCTGGCACCCGACAACACAACGAGACTACATTTTTGATGTGTAACTCGGGTCCACTTCTCCGAGGCGATTTGTTTGTCCTCCAGCTAGCATCGTGACTGGGCTGTAAAACGCTCCATTAGCTTTGCATTCTGCGATTGCTTGTTCATTCATTTTAAGATAAAGCTCTTGTTTGCTCAAGAGATTAATAGATCAGCATGTTTGTGAGACGATGAACACTGCGTGGTTTCTGACACCACTTCCGCTTCCTGTCTCATACAGTTTGAGAAAACCAAAATAGCAACCGCCAGTCTCCATCGTGCCAGTGGACTCTCCTCCAGCAGACGCTCTCTATGTCTCGATCAGACAGATAGCGGCTTTGTCGCCTCAGTAGGCATCAGCATGTCCCCGTCAGTCTCAAGGGACTCTGTCAGCTGATATGAGCTGTGTTTTAAAAGCAATGCATCAAGTTGTTTCTCCAAGATAAGCCAGCGGCTCGTTCTAAAAACATTGTAATGAAACTACAACAATGAAATATGGTTAAAGGAACAAAACACATTCAATGCATTCTTCATTGCTCTAGTTATCATAGTTTCAATCTCAACACCACAAAAACTATTCTGCTGTGTCACTTTATGTCCCTGATTTGCAAAAAAAATAGTTTTTGCAAAATATTCCAATGTTGAATAAATTACAAATGCATCACATGTCTGCAAATCACATATTGCGGCATGTCTCCAGTTTTGGAGGAATTAGATAAAAGCGAGCTTTATCTTGCAGAGCACTTCTCTGCAGATAAGACTTCAGATGTGGAGACGCATTGAGAGACCATAGTGGCTCTCCACTATGGAGATGAAGGGCTGCGGTGGGAGGGGCTTATTTCATCAGAGCTATTTTAAGTCCATAGGGCTCGTTATACGATGCCACTGTTTCTCCTCCACAGTAGCAGGAGTTCTGCTATGGCAACACAGACTATAATGACTTATGAGAATGCTTACATTAGCCTCTGAGTGTGTGTGTGTGTGTGTAAGTGTGTAAGTGTGTAAGTGTGCGTGTCCCTTTGCCCCTTTATGGCGCGCTGCCAAGAAACGGCCTTGCATGTCCATTAGTCTCCTCCGTATGACCGTCTTCAAAGAATCACACAAGCTGCCCCCCTCAAAGGAAGACAAATGCACACGAGAAAAATCTGTTGCATGACGTGATATTTCTATTTCCTGTTCAATTTGATCATTAAAATAGAAAGCAAAGTCTACTGTTCTGACTGATTTGGAAACCCGAAGCAGGTGATTCACAAGTACTGTCCACACAATGATTGGCAAATTTTACGGTTAAACTTGGAATCTGTAAGTAAAGCCTTCCCGACTGATTTGGTCACCTTGTCGGGAGATTGTATTTAAATGGAAACGGGCTTATCATCAGCAAATCATGTGACTTCTTTCCCACTGCTGCTTCTTATGCAGCGTTCACACCAAAAACATGACGCACTTTTTTTTTTGCGCGAGTACATGACATACAGAGTCATTGCAAAGACGCAAATGGACGCAAGGAAACGCAAATCATATCATAACGTAAAGTATCGACTGGCATCACAATGTATCATATCATAACGTAAAGTATCGACTGGCATCACAATGTATCATATCATAACGTAAAGTATCGACTGTCATCACAATGTATCATATCATAACGTAAAGTATCGACTGGCATCACAATGTATCATATCATAACGTAAAGTATCGACTGGCATCACAATGTATCATATCATAACGTAAAGTATCGACTGGCATCACAATGTATCATATCATAACGTAAAGTATCGACTGGCATCACAATGTATCATATCATAATGTATGAACTGGAATATGATCACATGTTGAAATATTATAGCTCTGCTCTGTTCTTGATGCTCCGCCTGCTGAATGTTCCTGCTCTTTTTTTGCACAATACATTTCATGTTTTGCTTCACACATTTTGCACCCTATTTTGTGGAAATTTGTTGAACCACATTTTGCCACATTTGAACGGTATTTTAAAGAAACAGCTGCAGGTTTTCATGTAAATCCCGTTTTAGAAGACTGATAAGCTGTGTCTCAGGCTTCGGCATCACTCTCAGTTGAGGACGATGCTTTGTTTCAGTACATTCAGCCATCTTTGGCTTGCGAACACACAGACATGCTAAAAATCCCAGATTACCACGGCAGTCATTGACATATTTCAGCAAAGAATTCTCTCTAAATACCAGGATCTAATTTCCTCAGCCTTGAGTGTGTTGCACAAACTAAATAACTAACCATTCCTCAGTGTGCCACAGCGATAAGGAGAGTGATGTATTATACAAAACCCCACCAGACATTCAAACATGCACACAGCCTGCGCTCCGGCCACCTAGAGTCGGCTCTCAGCTGCTGCTGCCTTCATGCTGTGAAGGGACGCACGACCGAATGTGCAGCGAAAAGAAAAAAAACCTCCACAAGACGATTTACAGCACTCGCGGTTCCACAGAGCGTTTAAAAATAGCAACAGGCGTTCCCTGGAAGCAGAGAGGACGCGTTTCTGTGTGCGACACACACACACACACACACACACACACACACACACACACACACACACACACACACACACACACACACACACACACACATTTTTGTAGAATGTGGATAAGTTAGCATGTAATTACTGGGTTACTGTGTGTGTTCTAATTGTGGCTAGGAAATAAAAAAAAGAAAGAAGAAAAGTTCAACATTGCAATTCTGGTCCAGATCCTGTTTTTTTTCTGGCGCTGTACGGCCAAGACGTGCCTCCTAGTCTCATTAAGACACACACACACACACACACACACACACACACACACACACACACACACACACACACACACACACACCCTGGCCATCTAATAAAACCCAGACCGGGCCTTCCCTGCTCTTCCGGTGAAGCCACAGTGGAACGGGATCCTGAGCGAGCCGCTCCCTGATCTGGGATCAGCGCTTCTCTCTCTGTGCAGTCGTACTTAACTGGAGTATTTTGATGTTACGATACTTTAAACTCGTTGAAATAAAAATACGTTCACGCTTCACAGCCATGCTTGGCTGTTTGTCCGAGTTCGGCGTCCACAAACGATCCTGACCTCCGCTGGAATGCAGACTCGACCTTTGACCCCCGGCGGCGCTGATAGGAGACGGTGGATAGTGACATAGTGACAGGGCTCTGCTGTGTCGACGCCGTGAACGCTGCGCTGACTGACGTGCTCACACACACACACACACACACACACACACACACACACGCACACACACACACACGCGCACACACACACACACGCACACACACGCACACACACACACGCACACACACACACACGCACACACACACACACACACACACACACACACGCACACACACACACGCACACGCACAGAGCTGCCCGACCTCCCAAAAAGTTGCCGTCATCATTCAGAGGTTTTTAAGGAAACAAAAGGCCAACTACACAAATGCTCAGACGAGCTCCGGCACGCCGTCTCCAACTGATCCGCTACATGAAGGTCAACCCGGTGGAGAGTCAGTGCTGGATTCAAAAACACGTCGCTTTGCAAAAACAACTTCCTCATCAAAACCATTTTGCCTTCTGATGCTGAAGCAGTGCAGAAAGTAACCTGCACATATCTATGGAGGTCAAACGCGACTGATTACTGGCCGGGTAAAAGATAATTAGAAGATGACCTCTGTCTGGAAATGTCATTGTTAAGCCGACGGGGTCACCGGGGTTCAGCCCTGCAGGAGAGTAAACCAGTAGTTCCAGGATTGCTTCAGCTGAGAGATGAAGCACGATGCTCAAAACTCATTCCAGGAAGTATGAAGAGAGGACGGAGGGATGAACCGGGCTTTCACTCACTGTTTTACGAGAGTAACTTGCATAGAGAATTTAACCCAATCAGGGTTCTTACGGTCATGGAGAACCTGGAAAAGTCATGGACTTTTAAAATGTCATTTCCAGGCCTGGAAAAGTCCCAAAAGTTTAGTAAAAGTCGTGTAAATGTGTTATATTCATGTGTTCATGTAAATGTGTTATATTCATGTGTTCATGTCGTTCATTTACGCTGAGTTGGAAATAATTAATATGCTTTTAAAAGAAAGACTCAGAATATAAGCAGGCATACATACAGGCATCTATATAAATGTTTATTCTTTTAATCAAACTATTGTCTCATTCATTTGAGTCATTTAAGGTTTACTGTATGCTTTGTGTTCTCATTGTTAGTTTAAATACTACATTTACTCACTTTTTACTGTTTACACCCAGATTTCACTAAATGTTTGAAATGGACATTTGGTTTAAAGTCATGGAAAAGTCCTGAAAACCCATTGGTCAGAATGTGTATGAACCCTGTTAAATAATTTCCTCACTTTATTTCTAAAAGACTGACGATAACACGAGAACATGAGGAAGAGCTTTCTGTCAGAAATCCTACAAACTTGAATTTTGCAATTTTTGTGTGTGAAAAAAACCCTGATTCAGTCCAAAGTTTTACACGATCCAACAACGAAGACGTGATAAACGAGCGCGTCGTCGTGTAGAAAGCCAGAGTTGATTCCTGTCCAGTCTCACTTACAACCTCACGTTATAACCGACATAAATCATCCGATGGGAACGTGCGCTTTGCAGGAATGGTTTGAAGAAGGCGTTTCCATTTAGGGGCAATGTTTTTATTCTACTCGCCCTGAACCTGCCGGGGGTCCGGCTCATGACACATCACAGGAAGGGACAGGTGCATCTGGCTCATTTGCATATTAGAACAGCTTTACTCACACGTCCTCGAGGCGTTTAGACGAGGACCCAAACGTGACATCACTTCCTGTCTGAGATCAACATGCAGGGGAATATCTGCTCCATTTTATACAGATATCAAATATCGCCTCCCTCCTAAAAACTCCCTGTATCGGCCCATTCGCTCACACAGGACCCCTGCTGCTCTCCCATGGAAACCCTGTTGGGTTGAACCCGCTGCTGACACCGGCACGACCGGATAACGTAACCTGTTCCTCTGCATCCTCACACACACACACACACACGCACACACACACACACACACACACACACACGTTTTGACTTCGGGACCAAAACTCGGACGCAAAAGTGATTTATACGTTAAATAATAGTAACATAAATAATATATTATGATAAAAACATACACAAATAGAACAAATAACATAAACAAATATGTATTAACATTCAAAAGATCTAAATGTGTGTGTTTTGTATGTTAAAGTAAACCTTCCAGGTCAGCCACACACTGCTGCATGTGTGACATCCAGTCAGTTCAATACAGTCACAACAACAACAACAACAACAACAACAACAACGATGAAGCACACAGGCTCCACTAGCATCCCTCAGTCCGCAGGGAGACTGTGCTAATCAGATTAGCAGCAGGGTTAGAGGGTCTGGAAGGTGGAGGAGGGGTCCGTGTGTGTGTGTGTGTGTGTGTGTGTGTGTGTGTGTGTGTGTGTGTGTGTGTGTGTGTGAATAACAAGAGAGCAGATGTAGCCGGCCAGCAGCAGGGCTCAGACCGTCTGTTTCTCTGACTTCTGTCTCGGTGTCTCTCGCCTGTCTGGACTTCACAGGTTTCACAAACTGTCGGACAAGTGGCGACTTAAAGGGTCGCAACCCAATGACCTACTTTTCCTTTTCCCTCTTCCCTCCAGCCGTGGACATAGTTTAGATTTGTATCTGCGAAGAATTTGAGAAATCTGTCTCTGGGATGTCTCTCCCCCCCAAATACCACAGAGGTGAATAGAATTTCATTAGCTGTGCTCACGGCTAACTAAGCAAATAGTACAAATAGCCGCTGCAGTTCCTCAAATGGCCACTGGAGGCTTGAGTCAATCCTCATAGACCTCGATGTTAAAAAGCCGAAATAAACATGTTTACAGCCCGGTACAACGAAACGGGTTTGATATCGTACGAGCTGTGAATTACTGTACAAATGACCCGTTTAATTAACTTCGGCACGATTGAGGGCGGGGCGTCGTCTCAGGACGTTAGACGCTCTTCATACAGTCTAAACCTGATCCCTTTATTTTGTATTTATTTGTGTTAATTGGTCCTTCCAGTTGAGGACATCATTCTGGCAGAAACACAGTCGCACATTCAGCTCGTTTTTCAAGAAACGTCTCAGTTAATTACAGAAAAAGTCACATAACTTTGGTTCCTCCTTCAAGCCGACAGGATGACGGCTCACACAACCGGCTTCAAGCCACACGACTGTAATCAACGAGCCTCCACAGGAGATCCAGAAGAATGAAACTTTCCCACTTTGGCTGCAAACAAACAAACAAAGCAAACAGAAGGTTTAGACGTTTCTAACTAGCGGCACGTCATCGGGTTCAGAAAACAAGACCGAAAGCACCGGAGCCCAGACCAGAGCCCAGACCGGAGCCCAGACCAGAGCCCAGACCGGAGCCCAGACCAGAGCCCAGACCAGAGCCCAGACCGGAGCCCAGACCGGAGCCCAGACCGGAGCCCAGACCGGAGCCCAGACCAGAGCCCAGACCGGAGCCCAGACCGGAGCCCAGACCGGTGCCCAGACCGGTGGCCAGCAAACCCACAGTTTCCATCTCCAACACAATGTTGTGGACACGTCCTCCTCCACCTGAGCCGCTCCCTCTCACCGCAGCCCTTTGTCTCCACGGCCTGATCCGCCGCAGTGTTTGGACAAGCTGGCGGAGACGGAGACTCTCTGGCTGGAGGAGAGCGATGCAAAAAGATGTAATCCTTCTTCTCGTTGTGAGTAAACGCCCCGTGATGTTTGTCTGTGAGGGTTTGAAGGAGTAAACGAGGAGGGCGATGGACTCGAGTGAAGACGACAAGCAGAGGGCTCCTCTCAATGTGAGCCGCTCACTGGGCTTTGCACATTACATTTAGCTGACGCTTTTATCCAAAGCGACTTACAATAAGAGCATTCAACCATGAGGACAAACTCAAGAAAGCACAATTTATTCAATGAAGTTAAACTACAAAGTGCTATCAGTAAGAGACATTAAAGTACTACAATCTACCTTCGGTCAGAGTCCCCGTTAGCTCCCCGCTGTAGCCGGCTGGGGCTCCTGCTAGCGCTGCGTCACTTCCCCGCTAACTTCCGCAAGCTCTCCGTTAACTTCTGCTAGCTCCCCGAAAACCACCGAAGGTAGCGGGACCAGGCTCGACACACGACTTGGGCAGAGGGGTCGCGGGCAGTAGCAGCAGCAGCGCTAGCTAGCAGCTTGTTGCTAATGTTCATGCAGGAAGTGTCTCTAAAAGAGAACTTTTCAGACTGGTAGAAATGTCTTGGGTAACGCAGGAAAGCGCGTTCCTGAGGTCTAGTAAAGTAGTGTAGTTACCAATGTGTTGAGTGTAATGCGTTACTTTACTTCATTACCTATAAAAGTAATATCGTTACTGTAATCCGTTACCTTGTAACTCGTTACCCCAACACTGTGAATCAAACATATGGATGTATTTGTCAAGTAGCTGCTTCAGGTCTAGACTGCTGGGGGACATCTTAGGATACACTGAGCTCCTCTCTCCTGGACGAATTCATGTTTCTTCAATGCACATCACTAACTCTTCTTCTTCCCCGGAGCCTCTGTGCTTCCTCGCCTCTCATCCAGCAATCAAAGCACTGATGCACTTTGATTCGTAAAATTCCACAAAATTATTCCGTATTTCATAATCACGAACGAGGAAATATAAATAACGTTAAAAAGCTCACACAAAACGGCGCTTCAAAGATTTATTCCCAAACCTCATTTCCCATAAAGATGGAACTCTGTTCAGAAGAGACGCATCGAGCGGATATTGACACGTGTTGCTGGACAAATATATATTTCACAACATATCGCATGTATGAAAATACAGGGATGCTTATTTATGCTTTGACATGTTGGGGGTCTTGCTTGCTGTCTGCGCTCGGCGGAGGGAAAGCCGTGGCTCGTGTCGTCTGAGCCGAACGCCGCTGATGGAGGCGAGAGGACGTCACTACGCACACACACTCGTAACGCGTCAGCATGGAGAGCTAAACGCCTCCAACAAACTTATTTCACACCCACTTGTCATCTTTTCCAGAATGTGTAGCGCCGTGCCTCGAACAGGGAAACAGTGGTTCTTTATTTTTGGCAGACGACGTGGAAGTCTGGCTTTTTAAAGCAGCGGCGGCGGCGAGGTGGTGGAGGTGGTGGAGGCTGTTTTGGGTCACGGCGACGCCCCGTCTGCCTGAGGCTCCTCCCTCATCCGTCACCCGGCCGACTACGCGGCATCGAACGCCCGCACGTGTGTGTTTGTTTTCAACGCAGGGAGGGAGGGAAGGGACTTTAAATAGATATACGGCTATGTGTGTGTGTGTGTGTGTGTGTGTGAAGGTGCATGTGTTTACAGTGTAAAGCGCAACCCTGCGCAGACAAGATGAAAGCCCAGATCTCTGGACTCTCTCTCTCTCGGCCTTCAGGGTCAGTCCTCTCCCCGGCTTCAGCTTCTCGATGGCCGTGGCTCTCCAGGCGTGACCGAGACATTCCCTTACAGACACACTTAAAAGGAAATGTCAGACGGTATTCACGTGAACACGTATTCATTCTCTGTCTTTCCATTTGAAGGTGTGTGTGTGTGTGTGTGTGTGTGTGTGTGTGTGTGGGCTTCCCATTCCCCTCTGCCGGCTCGGTTAACCGTCTGACAGCGATGATGTGTGTGTGAGTGTGTGTGTGTGTTTTTTTGGGCTGAATAAACTTATTGTGGAGAGACGTGTTGATTTTTTTTCTTCCATGGACACCAAAAAGAAAAGTAAGCAAGTGCTTTGTTTAGTCGCAACCCGGCGCAGCGGCAGTCGTGGTCAACCGGCGGCGTTTCCAACCGCATCGCTGACACACCCTCGCTTTAATCTCTCTCTCTCTCTCTCTCTGCTCCGGGTCCCTCAGACGAAGGGACTCCTCTCGACAAAGAGCCCGGAAGCCAAAGCAGTCGTTTAACCCTGAACCTGCAGGTTTGTGCTGCTGAAGTTCAAGAACGCGTGACTTTGATGACAGGGCGCTTTTTAGTCGCAGAGAGAAAGAATGTTGCTCAGCGGTCCTCCAGACAGACGTGTTCCCCGTGAGCTGATCAAAGGAGATGGCCGAGCGCTATCAAGGCTATCGAGAACCTTATCGGCCCGTCAGGCCGCTCCTCAGGACGGGATAAGACGGGACAGGCATACCTCTGGGTTTGTTGTGCAGAGGAGATAGTGGCCCTCTCTGGGCTGCTGTGGGAAATAATTCTGTTAAAAGATTTGGCCCATTTTGACTGACAGATAATCTGTGGCTCTGCAAAAAAAAGGTTTCGCTTTTTTTGAAAAAAAAAAACAACTACGTAAAATAAGTTGAATGTTAATGTGTCATATCAGCCTCAAATCACGTTTGCAGAAACTCACAATTCTGCGTGGTAAAGGATTGTTAGCCAACAAAACTACTTTGTAGAAAACCATCACTTGTGTTTATGTTATAACATAACAATGTAACCAACATAACGTAACGTAACAACGTAACATAACACAATGTAACATATTACAATGTAACAACGTAACATAACACAATGTAACATAACACAATGTAACATAACACAATGCAACAACGTAACATAACACAATGTAGCAACGTAACATAACACAATGTAACATAACATAATGTAACAATGCAACATAACACAATGTAACAACGTAACATAACACAATGTAACAACGCAACATAACACAATGTAACATAACATAATGTAACAACGTAACATAAC
The DNA here is from genome assembly GCF_910589615.1 of Taurulus bubalis. Taxonomy (NCBI): domain Eukaryota; kingdom Metazoa; phylum Chordata; class Actinopteri; order Perciformes; family Cottidae; genus Taurulus; species Taurulus bubalis. The sequence goes on along the minus strand of NC_136589.1, from coordinate 2,423,474 downwards.
ACAATGTATCATAACACAATGTAAAATAATACAGTGTAACAATGTAACATAACACAATGTAACAATGTAGCATAACACAATGTAACATAACACAATGTAACAACGTAACATAACACAATGTAACAACGTAACATAACACAATGTAACATAACACAATGTAACAGAGTAATACAACGTAACACAACGTAACATAACACAATGTAACAACGTAACATAACACAATGTAAAATAACATAAAACAATGCAACATAACACAACGTAACACAACACAATGTAACATAATACAATGTAACAACGTAACATAACACAATGTAACATACCACAATGTAACATGACACAATGTAACAACGTAGCATAACACAATGTAACAACGTAACATAACACAATGTAACAACACAATGTAACATAACACAATTTAACAACGTAGCATAACACAATGTAACAACGTAACATAACACAATGTCACATAACACAATGTAACAGCGTAACATAACGTAACGTAACATAACACAATGTGAAATAACGCAACACAACGTAACACAACGTAGCATAACACAACGTAACACAGCATAACATAACACAACTTAACAATGCAACGTAACAACGTAACATAGTGTAACACAACGTAACATAACGTAACACAACGCAACATAACACAACGCAACATAACACAACGTAACATAACACAACGTAACGTAACACAACGTAACGTAACACAACGTAACAACGTAACGTAACAACGTAACAACGTAACGTAACAACGTAACGTAACAACGTAACGTAACAACGTAACGTAACAACGTAACATAACACAATTTAACGTAGCACAATGTAACGTAACACAATGTAACATAGCACAACGTAGCATAACACAACGTAACACAACACAACGTAACATAACACAGTGTAACAACGTAACATAACACAATGTAACATAACACAATGTAGCAACGTAACATAACACAATGTAACATAACACAATGTAACAACATAACACAATGTAACATAACACAATGTAACAACGCAACATAGCACAATGTAACATAACACAATGTAAAAGCGTAACAAAACGTAACATAATGTAACACTACGTAACATAACACAACGTAACAACACAATGTAACAGCGCAACATAACGTAACATAACGAAACAAAACGTAACATAACACAACGTAGCAACGTAGCACAACACAATGTAACAACATAACACAACACAATGTAACATAACACAATGTAACAGCGTAACATAACGTAACGTAACATAACGTAACATAACGTAGCACAATGTAAAATAACGCAACACAACGTAACATGACACAACGTAACATAACACAACGTAACAACGTAACATAGTGTAACACAACATAACGTAACACAACATAACGTAACACAACGCAACATAACACAATGTAACGTAACACAACGTAACATAACACAACGTAACATAACGTAACGTAACAACATAGCATAACAACGTAACAACGTAACACAACGTAACACAACGCAACATGACACAATGTAATGTAGCACAACGTAGCATAACACAATGTAACATAGCACAACGTAGCATAACACAACGTAACATAACACAACGTAACAAAACACAACGTAACATAACACAGTGTAACAACGTAACGTAACACAATGTAACATAACACAATGTAACATAATGTAACATAACACAATGTAACATAACACAACGTAACGCAACAACGTAACATAACACAACATAACATGACACAACATGACACAACGTAGCGTAACAATGTAACATAACGTAACACAACACAACATAATGTAACACAACGTAACATAACGCAACACAACGTAACAACGTAACACAACGCAACATAACACAATGTAGCGTAACACAATGTAACATAACACAATGTAACACAACACAATGTAACATAACACAATGTAACAGCGTAACATAACGTAACGTAACATAACGTAACATAACGTAACACAACGTAGCATAACACAACGTAACATAACACAACGTAACATAACAACGCAACATAATGTAACACAACGTAACACAATGTAACAACGTAACATAACGTAGCACAACGTAGCAATGTAGCGTAACATAGCACAACGTAACATCACACAATGTAACATAACACAACGTAATGTAACAACGTAACATAACGTAACATAACGTAACTCAACGTAACAATGTAACGTAACATAGCACAGCGTAACATAACACAATGTAACATAACACAACGTAATGTAACACTGTAACATAACGTAGCACAGCGTAACGTAACACAACCTAACAACCAAACGTAAGAATGTAAGGCTACGTTGTTACGTTAGATGTATGGTAACAACTTAACGTAACATAAAAATTCTAACTTAACAACGCAACGTAACAACATAACGTAACAATTCTAACGTAATAACATGACGTAACAATTCTAACTAATGTAAGGTCACGTAACAACATAACTAGTGTGAATAAGCAACAATATCCCTAAGCAGACTTTCTCATGTAAAGCTGTCAGCGTTAAGTCAAAGTTGACTTTTGGTTTCACGGACAGCGGTCTCCTGGGTGAAAGTCTTCATTTGTTTGACCCCTGTTTGTTTGACGCCCTTGCCAGACGTTCTCACTTCTTATTCTCGTTATCAAACCACGTAATGTTCGATAACGGTTGCTCGATGTATTACGTCACCCGAAACATTCAACGTGTCCGATATTTGCAGAACCTTTTTTTTCTTTGCCGACTGGCTGCTGCTTCTAATAATCAATCAACTTCCGGGAACCTCTACTACATTTAAATCCTAACTGCCGAAACCAACGAACTCTGAGATTTAATCCCAAATGCTGGAACTCAGTTTGCAAGGTCAACAAATGAGTGCAGCTGTGATGGAGGCGTGTTCTTCTCAGACCTTTAGAGTAAACACTCCAACCCACCGGGCTCCTACAGTAAAGGATACTGTAGCCGCGGCCGTACGGCCCATGTGTCATGCGTCCTTCATGCAGAAAAAAAAATAGTGAGGACATTCCTCCTCATCAGCCGTGTTGTTCTTGGCCCTGGGAGGACATTCTTACACCTGGACCTGCAAACCGCCATCCTGTCGCTCACGAACAGGCAGCTTCTGTATGGCACTGAAGAGACAGGAAAAACACACACACACACACACACACACACACACACACACACACACACATACACACACACACACACACACACACACACACACACACACACACACACACACACACACACACACACACACACAGACACAGGCACGCTTTCAGGTACATGATTTGTGTCAAGACCTGCGGATTAGGACACGAGGCGACAGGAGTCAGCTCTGCCTTCAAAATAAAAGAGGCAAACAAATGAGCGGAGTGCATAAATCATAATGCACATTTATTACACTGATAAAATAAAACAGAGTAGACAAACTCCTGAAGACAGCTCAGCTAATTTCACAGGTAAAGATCATGTTTACCTCAGACATAGTCAGCGGACTAAAAAATAAACTGGAGCATCAAACTTCTACAGAACACATGAAAACCCTTCAAAATAAATGAGGAACCAATCCCCTTTTTGGTGTAAATCAACATGTAGAATGACAATTGTGGTAAATATGAATATATATTATACTAATAATCTTAATAAGATTAATAAAAAACACGGATAACGGTCCACAAAAACTAAAATCACCAATTCTAGCTGTGTTTGCATAGAAAAAGAGCTTAATCTAACATTCATTTCCTCAAGCTACATGAATCTTAGTTCTTAAAAGGCACCAATGACCATTAATAAAGTATAAAAATAAAGGTTTGCATACACTAGTCAAGTTATAAGAAATACAAATATTGCAAATAAAAAAACCCTGACTGGATATAAATGGACAAAATGCAATATGTAAAGTAGATAACTAAACTGCATGTAACACCGGAGGTTCCCTCTTTGTAGTTTAAACAACTCCTTTAGCTTCCCTTTAGTTTCCCTTTAGCTCCACTTTAACCCATAAGGACCCTCAATGCCGGTGTCACACGTCCTTTAAATGTTCTGGAAAGTTCATAAACAGCTTTATCCTTGATTATAACGCCATAAAGTGACACCTACTGAACACCTTGGTGGGTCATGTGACAGGTCATGTCATGTTGTGTCACCATAACAACCTTTCCAAGATGGCTGCTCCAGGTTGTGACAGATCTGAATGAAATGCTAAAAATGCTAAAAGTAATATTCGCCCATTTAAGAATTATAAAGCTTAATCAACATGTCCTTTAATGTATTGAACCTGCTGTTAGCACACTTCTTGAAGAAACCGATACCAAACAAATTAGATAAAAATCGTTGTGACACATACGTCACATCGGGAATTTAACCTAAACATGTAAAAATAAAAACGGTGTGACACATATGCACAAAAAAATGATTATGATCTGATCAGTTAATTTGGCTGATTCAATGATATTTAGCTCACATATTTTATATTGTTCAATCCATATATATTCCGCATATTAAAACAAATGTAAACCCAAAAATCATGTTATAATTATGTAATTATTAATACAAAAAAATGTTGTTTTACCATTAACGCCCAATGTGGCAAAACAATGTCAGAAATGTGTTCTATGTGTTCTAATCAGTCTGTATTATGTCCCTCATCATGTTCCTTGAAGGAGAAATGGGTCCAGGTTCTTATGGGTTAAACACGGTTTTATTTTGAAAAGCAAGAGCGGAAGTGTGTGTGTTTCATCCCCCGCTAAATTCCAACATTGGAGTAAACCGAGGCAAAGCGGAGCCGCGGCGCTCAGACTCAGTGGAGACCCGCAGAGAGAGGAGCGCGCACGGGCATCACCTCCTCTTCCTCCTCTTCCTCCTCTCCATCATGGCTTCTCCTCGGGCTCGCGCCCTTCTCTCCGCCGGGTAGAACTTTTGGACTTATTCGCGCTCGTACCATGGGAATTAACCGTCCGCGCGCGCGGCCCCGTGGATCTATCCGCTCCTAATGGCCAGCATGTCTCCGCAGCAGGGGACTATGGGGCAGAACCGGTCCGACTCTCTGACGGGGGACAGCAAAAAGGTACGCGCTGATTGGAGCGCGCGCACGGGTCTGCGTCTTTACGCACTGATGTGCCCGGTGCGCGCATCCAGGATCAAAGGGGGGATTTAAATTGGCGTGTGAAGCTGATATTTGCTCAAGAGTCTAAAGCACAAATAGAGATGTTGCTCTCTGAAGTCTCAGATTTGAATTGCTTTTGAATTTGTAGTTATTTTTCTTGATATTCTTGTAATTCTGCAGTTGTTTGGCGCCTAATAACGATGAGAGTCTGCACGCGCCTACTTTAAAAAACAGTCGGTACTTCAAACGTTTGCTTTGTTTCACCAGACTGCGTTTGGTTTATCTGGTGAGTGACGTGAAGAGCGCAGTGTTTTAAGAAAGAAACAGCAGAGATATATATTTATATTTGTATTAATAATGTCAGCAAATCCCGACGTGATTAAACAACTTTTTAAACAATAAAACGGCCAAAAGGAACCTTCCCATCGGGCTGCTGGAGGTCCACTTGGTGCTAACCATATGACCGATATGTTCATCAGACTGACCGGAGTCACTCAGCGCGCAGGCGCACACAGATTAATAAATCCTGCACTTCATGTCTCCTCGTTATTCTTCAATTCAAAACAAACACACCGTTTAATATCTGAGTCTTGATCTCCAGTGACCGCCGTTGTCTCTGTTGGTCGCGGTAGCGTTCGAAGCCCCGTGTTGGTTCTCACTCTGCGGAGAGCAGACTCTCCAGCAGCTGCTCGCTTCAGTCCTTTAGGGAACAGCGCCCCCAATCAGCGCGTGGTCAAAAGGTGCAACCGCACCCTCCAGCAGGCGGAATGAGTTTATACCTGGTTCAGATGATTCATACGACGGCGCTGCATGAAAATATTAAGCAGAAGGAAAACAGAAGGAACTGCACATATTTATACACATCATATGCCTTGATTTATATATTTGTGTTGATGCTTCATGCATCTATTTATGTAGTTGCAGCATTGGTTATGTGTATTATTGAGTATTTATGATGGGAGGTACTTGTTTTCCCTGGTATGATATTATTTAAACATCATTATCATCTTTATACACTTAAAAAATATGTGGACTGATGCACTATTGGTGCAAACATTTACCGTACAGTGTGTTTCCATACTAGCATTTCATATATGCGACAGGTGTGGTAGGTCACCTGTGTGTGTGTGTGTGTGTGTGTGTGTGTGTGTGTGTGTGTGTGTGTGTGTGTGTGTGTGTGTGTGGTGTGTGTGTGTGTGAGCAAAGTAACCAACACAGACTTTCAGTCTCAGTGTGTAAACTCAGATCAACATCAGAGACTTTACGATGACTGTACGTCGTCTGTTGGCATCAGAATGCAGTTACTCGTGTTTTCACAATGTTTTTCAGCTTCGGGGCTCAAGAAGACACTAATGTTGTGACTGTAGCCCTTCTTCTTCTTCTTCTTCTTCTTCTTCTTCTTCTTCTTCTTCTTCTTCTTCTTCTTCTTCTTCTTCTTCTTCTTGTCGCTGCACTTTGGCTTTAGGAGAGTTTAGTCGGTGAGAAATGAGGAGAAAGCAGAGCTCTGCTTCATCAGAGTGAATATGTTTAATCTGGGTTGCTAGTTCCTGCAGGCGGTCGGCTTCACTCGAAGGCATCGGGGCTCCATGTCTTTCTCCGTGTTGTGTCTTCATGTTCCCTTTCAGTCACCTCACACCTTCAGCTCACCAACGCTACTGCACCTTCAGCTCCCGTTCAGGAGGCGAGCTCAACAGAAGCCCGTTAAAGAACTCTAAACCTGACTTTAATCTGTTTTCATAACTCTATTCCTCACATGGACTAACGTAAACCTGACTTTAATCTGTTTTCATAACTCTATTCCTCACATGGACTAACATAAACCTGACTTTAATCTGTTTTCATAACTCTATTCCTCACATGGACTAACATAAACCTGACTTTAGTATGTTTTCATAACTCTATTCCTCACATGGACTAACATAAACCTGACTTTAGTATGTTTTCATAACTCTATTCCTCACATGGACTAACATAAACCTGACTTTAGTATGTTTTCATAACTCTATTCCTCACATGGACTATCATAAACCTGACTTTAATATGTTTTCATAACTCTATTCCTTACATGGACTAACATAAACCTGACTTTAATCTGTTTTAATAACTCTATTCCTCACATGGACTAACATAAACCTGACTTTAGTATGTTTTCATAACTCTATTCTTCACATGGACTAACGTAAACCTGACTTTAGTATGTTTTCATAACTCTATTCCTCACATGGACTAACGTAAACCTGACTTTAGTATGTTTTCATAACTCTATTCCTCACATGGACTAACATAAACCTGACTTTAGTATGTTTTCATAACTCTATTCCTCACATGGACTAACATAAACCTGACTTTAGTATGTTTTCATAACTCTATTCCTCACATGGACTAACATAAACCTGACTTTAATATGTTTTCATAACTCTATTCCTCACATGGACTAACATAAACCTGACTTTAGTATGTTTTCATAACTCTATTCCTCACATGGACTAACATAAACCTGACTTTAGTATGTTTTCATAACTCTATTCCTCACATGGACTAACATAAACCTGACTTTAGTATGTTTTCATAACTCTATTCCTCACATGGACTAACATAAACCTGACTTTAGTATGTTTTCATAACTCTATTCCTCACATGGACTAACATAAACCTGACTTTAGTATGTTTTCATAACTCTATTCCTCACATGGACTAACATAAACCTGACTTTAATATGTTTTCATAACTCTATTCCTCACATGGACTAACGTAAACCTGACTTTAATATGTTTTCATAACTCTATTCCTCACATGGACTAACATAAACCTGACTTTAGTATGTTTTCATAACTCTATTCCTCACATGGACTAACATAAACCTGACTTTAGTATGTTTTCATAACTCTATTCCTCACATGGACTAACGTAAACCTGACTTTAGTATGTTTTCATAACTCTATTCCTCACATGGACTAACGTAAACCTGACTTTAGTATGTTTTCATAACTCTATTCCTCACATGGACTAACGTAAACCTGACTTTAATATGTTTTCATAACTCTATTCCTCACATGGACTAGCATAAACCTGACTTTAGTATGTTTTCATAACTCTATTCCTCACATGGACTAGCATAAACCTGACTTTAGTATGTTTTCATAACTCTATTCCTCACATGGACTAACGTAAACCTGACTTTAATATGTTTTCATAACTCTATTCCTCACATGGACTAGCATAAACCTGACTTTAGTATGTTTTCATAACTCTATTCCTCACATGGACTAACATAAACCTGACTTTAGGAATGTTAGCAGAAGTCTAGGTGAGCTTCAGGAGGCGACGGCCTCGTTCCTTTCTGTCGCCATAGGTTCGTTTCCCCCACCAGACTGCAGTAAAGGTTTCGGGCTCACGGGGTTTTGGTATGTCGTAAATAGATTATATTCTTGAATTGGAATATCTGGCGGCTGCAGGGATCCTGTGGTGCTTCTGTGATCCTCGTCTCAGAGAGGAGAGACGAGGATCACATGGATCCAGTTTCTCTCTGTCAGTCGACTTCTTTATCCATTTCACTCTCTTCCTCTTATCCTTCTCTACAGCTGTCACTTCTCCTTTTCTTTCAGACAACATCCTCCTGTGTCTCTTAGAGCCTCACACACACACACACACACACACACACACACACACACACACACACACACACACACACACACACACACACACAGCCAACAAGCATCCGAAAGCATTTGTGCTCTGCAACCGTGCAAACCCTAAAAAATGATATCACCACCACCTGTATTGACCCACCTCTCTCTCTCTCTCGCTCTCTCTCTCTCTCTTTCTCTCTGTGTCTCTCTGTGTCTCTCTCTCTCTCTCTCTCTCTCTCTCTCTCTCTCTCTGTGTGTCTCTCTCTCTCTCTCTCTCTATGTGTCTATCTCTCTCTCTCTCTCTCTCTCTCTCTCTCTCTCTCTCTAGAAGATGAAGACTTTGGCCCAGAGGCGACAGTCTGCTCCCTCGCTGGTCATCAGCAAAGCACTCACCAGATCGAGAAGCACGTCCAGGTACGAGCTCACACACACACACACACACACACACACACACACACACACACACACACACACGTTATTGTCGTTGTGCAACAAAGACGACATGGAGTTGCAGCACAAGTAACAAATGGTTGATGCTCTTCATCATGTTGATGCATGCTCTTCATCATGGTAGATGCATGCTCTTCATCATGTTGATGCATGCTCTTCATCATGTTGATGCATGCTCTTCATCATGTTGATGCATGCTCTTCATCATGTTGATGCATGCTCTTCATCGTGGTTGATGCATGCTCTTCATCATGTTGATGCATGCTCTTCATCATGGTTGATGCATGCTCTTCATCATGTTGATGCATGCTCTTCATCATGTTGATGCATGCTCTTCATCATGGTTGATGCATGCTCTTCATCGTGGTTGATGCATGCTCTTCATCGTGGTTGATGCATGCTCTTCATCATGGTTGATGCATGCTCTTCATCATGGTTGATGCATGCTCTTCATCATGTTGATGCATGCTCTTCATCATGTTGATGCATGCTCTTCATCATGGTTGATGCATGCTCTTCATCATGTTGATGCATGCTCTTCATCATGTTGATGCATGCTCTTCATCGTGGTTGATGCATGCTCTTCATCATGTTGATGCATGCTCTTCATCATGGTTGATGCATGCTCTTCATCATGTTGATGCATGCTCTTCATCGTGTTGATGCATGCTCTTCATCGTGGTTGATGCATGCTCTTCATCATGGTTGATGCATGCTCTTCATCATGGTTGATGCATGCTCTTCATCATAGTTGATGCATGCTCTTCATCATGGTTGATGCATGCTCTTCATCATGTTGATGCATGCTCTTCATC
>NC_136589.1:2403483-2408483 GCF_910589615.1 Taurulus bubalis | reverse complement strand
AAGAAAGAAAGACACAGAGAAAGACAGAAAGACACAGAGAAAGAAAGAAAGACACAGAGAAAGAAAGAAAGAAAGAAAGACAGAGAGAAAGACAGAAAGACACAGAGAAAGAAAGAAAGACACAGAGAAAGAAAGAAAGAAAGAAAGTAAGACAGAGAGAAAGAAAGAAAGAAAGACAGAGAGAAAGAAAGAAAGAAAGACAGAGAGAAAGAAAGAAAGAAAGACAGAGAGAAAGAAAGAAAGAAAGACAGAGAGAAAGACAGAAAGACACAGAGAAAGAAAGAAAGAAAGAAAGTAAGACAGAGAGAAAGAAAGAAAGAAAGACAGAGAGAAAGAAAGAAAGAAAGACAGAGAGAAAGAAAGAAAGAAAGACAGAGAGAAAGAAAGAAAGAAAGAAAGACAGAGAGAAAGAAAGAAAGAAAGACAGAGAGAAAGAAAGAAAGAAAGAAAGACAGAGAGAAAGAAAGAAAGAAAGACAGAGAGAAAGACAGAAAGACACAGAGAAAGAAAGAAAGAAAGAAAGTAAGACAGAGAGAAAGAAAGAAAGAAAGACAGAGAGAAAGAAAGAAAGAAAGACAGAGAGAAAGAAAGAAAGAAAGACAGAGAGAAAGAAAGAAAGAAAGAAAGACAGAGAGAAAGAAAGAAAGAAAGACAGAGAGAAAGAAAGAAAGAAAGAAAGACAGAGAGAAAGAAAGAAAGAAAGACAGAGAGAAAGACAGAAAGACACAGAGAAAGAAAGAAAGAAAGACAGAGAGAAAGAAAGAAAGAAAGAAAGAAAGACAGAAAGAACAAAAGAAAGAGAGAGAGAAAGAAAGAAAGAAAGACAGAAAGAACAAAAGAAAGAGAGAGAGAAAGAAAGAAAGACAGAAAGAGAGAAAGAAAGACAGAAAGAACAAAAGAAAGAGAGAAAGAAAGACAGAAAGAGAGAAAGAAAGACAGAAAGAGAGAAAGAGAGACAGAAAGACAGAAAGAGAGAAAGAGAGACAGAAAGACAGAAAGAGAGAAAGAAAGAACAAAAGAAAGAGAGAGAGAAAGAAAGAAAGACAGACAGAGAGAAAGAAAGAAAGAAAGAAAGAAAGAAAGAAAGAGAGAGAGAAAGAGAGAAAGAGAGACAGAGAGAAAGAAAGAAAGAAAGAAAGAAAGAAAGAAAGAGAGAAAGAAAGAGAGAAAGAAAGAAAGAAAGAAAGAGAGAGAGAAAGAGAGAAAGAGAGACAGAGAGAAAGAAAGAAAGAAAGAAAGAAAGAAAGAAAGAAAGAAAGAAAGAGAGAAAGAAAGAGAGAAAGAGAGAAAGAGAGAAAGAAAGAGAGAAAGAGAGAAAGAGCGGTGCATGAGTTGTGTAAATGTTTCAGAGTTCGAAATCATTTCACAGTTTTACCACATGGAAGTATTTTGTTTCTTCAGGAACAATAGATGATTGTTTTGCTACTGATGATTCTGCTACACGCCGTCTCTGATGTGTCCTTCATGTCTCCTCTCAGTCTCTGATGTGTCCTTCATGTCTCCTCTCAGTCTCTGATGTGTCCTTCATGTCTCCTCTCAGTCTCTGATGTGTCCTTCATGTCTCCTCTCAGTCTCTGATGTGTCCTTCATGTCTCCTCTCAGTCTCTGATGTGTCCTTCATGTCTCCTCTCAGTCTCTGATGTGTCCTTCATGTCTCCTCTCAGTCTCTGATGTGTCCTTCATGTCTCCTCTCAGTCTCTGATGTGTCCTTCATGTCTCCTCTCAGTCTCTGATGTGTCCTTCATGTCTCCTCTCAGTCTCTGATGTGTCCTTCATGTCCTTCATGTCTCCTCTCAGTCTCTGATGTGTCCTTCATGTCCTTCATGTCTCCTCTCAGTCTCTGATGTGTCCTTCATGTCCTTCATGTCTCCTCTCAGTCTCTGATGTGTCCTTCATGTCCTTCATGTCTCCTCTCAGTCTCTGATGTGTCCTTCATGTCTCCTCTCAGTCTCTGATGTGTCCTTCATGTCCTTCATGTCTCCTCTCAGTCTCTGATGTGTCCTTCATGTCTCCTCTCAGTCTCTGATGTGTCCTTCATGTCCTTCATGTCTCCTCTCAGTCTCTGATGTGTCCTTCATGCCCTTCATGTCTCCTCTCAGTCTCTGATGTGTCCTTCATGTCTCCTCTCAGTCTCTGATGTGTCCTTCATGTCTCCTCTCAGTCTCTGATGTGTCCTTCATGTCCTTCTGTCTCCTCAGTCTCTGATGTGTCCTTCATGTCCTTCTGTCTCCTCAGTCTCTGATGTGTCCTTCATGTCCGTCGTGTCCTTCGTGTCCTCCGTGTCCTCCATGTCCTTCGTGTCTGTAGGGTGACGTGTCCTTCGTGTCCTTCGTGTCCGTCATGTCCTTCGTGTCTGTAGGGTGACGTGTCCTTCGTGTCCTTCGCGTCCGTCGTGTCCTTCGTGTCCTTCGTGTCTGTAGGGTGACGTGTCCTTCGTGTCTTTCGCGTCCGTCATTTCCTTCGCGTCCGTCATGTCCTTCGTGTCCGTCATGTCCTTCGTGTCCTTCGTGTCTTTCGCGTCCGTCATTTCCTTCGCGTCCGTCATGTCCTTTGTGTCCGTCATGTCCTTCGTGTCCTTCGTGTCCTTCACGTCCGTCATGTCCTTCGTGTCCTTCGTGTCTGTAGGGTGACGTGTCCTTCGTGTCCTTCGCGTCTGTCATGTCCTTCGTGTCCTTCGTGTCTGTAGGGTGACGTGTCCTTCGTGTCCTTCGTGTCCTTCGTGTCCGTCGTGTCCTTCGTGTCCTTCGTGTCTGCAGGGTGACGTGTCCTTCGTGTCCGTCGTGTCCTTTGTGTCCTTCATGTCCTTCGTGTCCTTCATGCCTGCAGGGTGACGTGTCCTTCGTGTCCTTCGTGTCCGTCATGTCCTTCGTGTCCTTCGTGTCTGCAGGGTGACGTGTCCGTCGTGTCCTTCGTGTCCTTCGTGTCCTTCATGTCCGTCGTGTCCTTCGTGTCCTTCATGTCCGTCGTGTCCTTCGTGTCCTTCATGTCCTTCGTGTCTACAGGGTGACGTGTCCGTCGTGTCCTTCGTGTCCTTCGTGTCCGTCGTGTCCTTCGTGTCCTTCATGTCCTTCGTGTCTGCAGGGTGACGTGTCCGTCGTGTCCTTCGTGTCCTTCGTGTCCTCCGTGTCCTTCGTGTCCTTCGCGTCCGTCGTGTCCTTCGTGTCCTTCGCGTCCGTCGTGGCCTTCGTGTCCTTCGTGTCCTTCGTGTCTGTAGGGTGACGTGTCCTTCGTGTCCTTCGCGTCCGTCGTGGCCTTCGTGTCCTTCGTGTCCTTCGTGTCTGTAGGGTGACGTGTCCTTCGTGTCTTTCGCGTCCGTCATTTCCTTCGCGTCCGTCATGTCCTTCGTGTCCTTCGTGTCTGTAGGGTGACGTGTCCTTCATGTCCTTCATGTCCTTCGTGTCCTTCGCGTCCGTCATGTCCTTCGCGTCCGTCATGTCCTTTGTGTCCTTCGTGTCTGTAGGGTGACTTGTCCTTCGTGTCCTTCGTGTCCTTCGCGTCCGTCGTGTCCTTCGCGTCCGTCATGTCCTTCGTGTCCGTCATGTCCTTCGTGTCCGTCATGTCCTTTGTGTCCTTCGTGTCTGTAGGGTGACGTGTCCTTCGTGTCCTTCGCGTCTGTCATCTCCTTCGCGTCCGTCATGTCCTTCGTGTCCTTCGTGTCTGTAGGGTGACGTGTCCTTCGTGTCCTTCGCATCCGTCATCTCCTTCGCGTCCGTCATGTCCTTCGCGTCCGTCATGTCCTTCGTGTCCTTCGTGTCCTTCGCGTCCGTCATGTCCTTCGCGTCCGTCATCTCCTTCGCGTCCGTCATGTCCTTCGCGTCCGTCATGTCCTTTGTGTCCTTCGTGTCTGCAGGGTGACGTGTCCGTCGTGTCCTTCGTGTCCTTCGTGTCCTTCATGTGCTTCGTGTCTGCAGGGTAACGTGTCCGTCGTGTCCTTCGTGTCCTTCGTGTCCGTCGTGTCCTTCATGTCCTTCGTGTCTGCAGGGTGACGTGTCCGTCGTGTCCTTCGTGTCCTTCGTGTCCTCCGTGTCCGCCGTGTCCTTCGCGTCCGTCGTGTCTGTAGGGTGACGTGTCCTTCGTGTCTTTCGCGTCCGTCATTTCCTTCGTGTCCGTCATTTCCTTCGTGTCCGTCATGTCCTTCGTGTCTGTAGGGTGACGTGTCCTTCATGTCCTTCGTGTCCTTCGTGTCCGTCATGTCCTTCGCGTCCGTCATGTCCTTCGTGTCCTTCGTGTCTGTAGGGTGACGTGTCCTTCGTGTCCTTTGTGTCCGTCATGTCCTTCGCGTCCGTCATGTCCTTCGTGTCCTTCGTGTCTGTAGGGTGACGTGTCCGTCATGTCCTTCGCGTCCGTCATGTCCTTCGTGTCCTTCGTGTCTGTAGGGTGACGTGTCCTTCGTGTCCTTCGCGTCCGTCATCTCCTTCGCGTCCGTCATGTCCTTCGTGTCCTTCGTGTCCTTCGTGTCCTTCGCGTCCGTCATGTCCTTCGCGTCTGTCATGTCCTTCGTGTCCTTCGTGTCCTTCGTGTCCTTCGCGTCCGTCATGTCCTTCGCGTCTGTCATGTCCTTCGTGTCCTTCGCGTCTGTCATGTCCTTCGTGTCCTTCGTGTCTGTAGGGTGACGTGTCCTTCGTGTCCTTCGCGTCCGTCATCTCCTTCGCGTCCGTCATGTCCTTCGTGTCCTTCGTGTCCTTCGCGTCCGTCATGTCCTTCGCGTCTGTCATGTCCTTCGTGTCCTTCGTGTCTGTAGGGTGACGTGTCCTTCGTGTCCTTCGCGTCCGTCATCTCCTTCGCGTCCGTCATGTCCTTCGTGTCCTTCGCGTCCGTCATGTCCTTCGCGTCTGTCATGTCCTTCGTGTCCTTCGTGTCTGTAGGGTGACGTGTCCTTCGTGTCCTTCGCGTCCGTCATCTCCTTCGCGTCCGTCATGTCCTTCGTGTCCTTCGTGTCCTTCGCGTCCGTCATGTCCTTCGTGTCCGTCATATCCTTCGTGTCCTTCGTGTCTGTAGGG
>NC_136589.1:2390983-2395983 GCF_910589615.1 Taurulus bubalis | reverse complement strand
ATGCAATTAAAGGGAGAAAGAGTCAAACCACACTGAAGGAAATTGATGAGAAGTCATGTGAGACCGCAGCATTTACCCGTCCTCACATGAAATCATCATTCTGTTATTTTTCTTTGGTTTAGTGTGAAAAAAAAGACGCAATTTCTTGGAAAAGTTGCAAAACAAAAATTTGGGGTTTAAAGCTGCAGTCAGCAATAGGCATCAGCTAAAGTATGTGTTGTGAGGAATATTCCATGAATCTGATTCTGTTTGAAACCACAAGAGGAAATATGAGGATGCAGAAGTATGAATGCACGACAGACACTTCCTCAGAATCTCTGTCACTTTCCACTCCTCTTTGTTTTGAGCTCGTCGCGTTGAGGATGACTCAGGAGGCGAGGAAGAACCGGAGAGCGGTGGGAAAGAGAGACTTGAGCGGACGAGGGGTCACGGCGGGGGGTCGGGATGACAACAACAGACAAAGAGGAAGAAACCCCAGAAGGGACGATGAGGGTGAGAGGAGGAAGAAGGAAAAGGGAAAAAGTGATGACACAGCGATTGAGTCAGTCTGAAAGGCCAGCGGAGGTGAAGGAAAGAGAAACAACATAACGTAAGAGAGAGAGAGAGAGACCTGAGGAGGAGGAGGAGGAGGAGGAGAAGGAGGAGGAAGAAAAACAAGAGGCCGGGGGCCGAGGAGGAAGAGTGGCGGGGTCAGAGGAAAACAAGTTGAGGGTAAAAAATGTTTTCCAGTCGAGGCGGCTGCAGTCTGCCAACCACAAGCTGCACAACAGAGTCTTACGTAACAGTGTGTGTGTGTGTGTGTGTGTGTGTGTGTGTGTTAATGACATTGCATCTAGTCACACTGATCTATTCCCCCCAACATGTTCCACATCGCCCCGGGAGCTTTTCCTCTGCAGCGTTCTGCTCCAGAGGTCGATGAGCGTTTAATGTTATAACGAGCAGAGCTTATTTACAGTTTTACATCTGTCCCCAAAAAACATATCTATGTATAATACATATTTTATTTGAAAGTTGTAATGGTCATGTTTCATTTGCACACACCCCATGAAGCTTGATCTGCAGTGTGAAGTCATTTCATCCCATTTTATCATTTTGGTGAAAGGTGTGAACAATAGAATAACTAATTTGGTTTTAGACATTTATTTACATGTATCTACCATTTTATTCATATGTTTCACTACTTTTGTGAACCTAAGACCTTTGGTAAAACAATTTCCATCACCTAAACCGATATACCACCTGAGTAAAGTTATGTTTTCACAAGAGATGTGAAGAATTTCCAAAATCGAGATTACATTTTTCAGCTTTAGGGTCATATTTTCTCTTTACACTTTAATGGTGCCTCATTATATAGAGAGCTGAGATTGTTCTGCAATGTTTGATGTGAAACATGTATCTGACATGCAAGTGCCTATAAAAAGTGAATTTAAGAAATTATATAAAATCGAGAGAATGACCTCAGTCCCTGAAGGGTTAATAACACAGCGGGAAGGAAGGACTTTGGGTACTGATGTAACCCCGATGCCCGCTCTCAGCTGGTGGTTTTGTTTCCGATGAGGGGCGGAGCCTCCAGAGCTCAGCGGTTCTTTCCTCCGCCTCAGTGTGTCCATAATAAAGCAAAGCGTTCATAAACATGAGCGCCCATGAGCCACCGCTCACCTCTTCCTCTTGTCCCGCACACAGAGCCCGGTCAGCAGAAGTCCTTCAAGAGGAAGCGGTCCCTGATCAACTGGCCCTTCTGGAGGGGCTCCAGCTCGCAGCTGGACGGGCCCCCGATGTCCCCGACCTCGCCGTCCCCCACGCAGGGTCGGCTGTTCGGACGCCCGCTGAGCTCCGTCTGCTCCCCAGACCACGGCCTGCCCAAGCCCGTCATGGTGAGCCGGGGGGCGGGGTCGCGTAGGCCAGCGGGAGGGGGGGGGGGTCAGGGGGTATTATGGGGGAAAAGGGGAGATGTAGTGGAAGTAGACTCTGTTATGATTGGATTACTGCTGGGACTCAATGACAGAGTCAGGGATTAAAGAAATAATGGACATGGAAGTGACATTTTAATCTGATGAATAAGCGATCCAGAGTTTCCTCTCTGGTCTCGTGGTCCACAGAAGCCGTTCAGGAAGTCCAGACCAGATCCACGTTAGCTAGTTCTGCTCTTACAGTCTTTATGAACCCTAATGCCTGAACACCCTAAAAATAAATCATTGTATTACCCAGCTGAAGCTGCAGAAAGTGAATCAGACTCTTCATGTTTTTGCAGATACAATTCAGATTTTTTTTAAATATAAAGCCAACAGCAGGGACTCAAAAAGCTAAATGCACTTAATCCCTTCAGGTTTAAAACACACAGAGCACTACTGCTGCTATTAGAAGTTCCTCCTGGTCTTTATGAGTGAATAAAGGTTTCTGGCCCCCAGGACATGCTGGTGTTCCTGTCCCTGGAGGGCCCGTACACCCGGGGCGTCTTCAGGCGCTCCGCCGCGGCCAAAGCCTGCCGGGAGCTCCGGGACCGGCTGGACCACGGAGCCGAGGACCCGGAGATCACACACCAGTCTGTGTTCGTCATCGCTGCTGTCCTCAAGGTACCACGCACACACACACACACACACACACACACACACCCACACACACACACACACACACACACACATGCACGCGCTGCCTCGTCTCACCGGTTTGAAACCCAGACGATCAGAAAGCGACTGATGTGCGTCCAAAGTCACAGAAGTCCAGACGGGATAATCTGTCTCTGCACAGCCGGGCGGGCTGCCAGTCTCACACACACACACACACAGACACACACACACACACACACACACACACACACACACACACACACACACACACACACACACACACACACACACACACACACACACACACACACACACACAAGGTGCTGCATTGTTCAGCATGCAGGCCAACGGACCAAGCTTCACAAAAGCATTGTTGTTCATCACTTGATGAAGAAGTGAAACTACAGTCAGATTAAACAGTCAGATAAATTATGAATTTGGGGATTTTTTTCTTGTTATTTTACACAGTGTGCGGCTGTTTTAATAATAATATATTTTTACAACTAAACTATCCAGTTTTTATTAAAGTGAAATATTTGCCGGCTACTTCTTCTCAAAAGCTAAATGTGAGTGTGTGAATGCTTCCTAGACATTTGGTTTTCTGCATTTTATAGACTCAATGATTAACACAGAGGTTGATCATTGAGCTCATAGTCAGTCTCTCTCCCCCCCTCTCTCCCTCTCTCTCTTTCTCTCTCTCTCTCTCTCTCTCTCTCTCCCAGGACTTCTTGCGTAACATCCCGGGCAGCTTGCTGAGTGAGGATCTGTACGAGCGCTGGATGGATGTGATGGAGGGAGAGGGGGAAGAAGAGAGGGCGAGAGCTGTGCAGAGGTAGGACCACCGAGTCAGACAGACGGGTGACGGGTTGAAGGACAGACAGGTGACATGTAGAGGGACAGACAGGTGACATGTAGAAGGACAGACAGGTGACATGTAGAAGGACAGACAGGTGACATCTAGAAGGACAGACAGGTGACGGGTTGAAGGACAGACAGGTGACGGGTTGAAGGACAGACAGGTGACATCTAGAAGGACAGACAGGTGACATCTAGAAGGACAGACAGGTGACGGGTTGAAGGACAGACAGGTGACATCTAGAAGGACAGACAGGTGACATCTAGAAGGACAGACAGGTGACGGGTTGAAGGACAGACAGGTGACATGTAGAAGGACAGACAGGTGACATGTAGAAGGACAGACAGGTGACATGTAGAAGGACAGACAGGTGACATCTAGAAGGACAGACAGGTGACGGGTTGAAGGACAGACAGGTGACATCTAGAAGGACAGACAGGTGACATCTAGAAGGACAGACAGGTGACGGGTTGAAGGACAGACAGGTGACATGTAGAAGGACAGACAGGTGACATGTAGAAGGACAGACAGGTGACATGTAGAAGGACAGACAGGTGACGGGTTGAAGGACAGACAGGTGACATCTAGAAGGACAGACAGGTGACATCTAGAAGGACAGACAGGTGACGGGTTGAAGGACAGACAGGTGACATGTAGAAGGACAGACAGGTGACATGTAGAAGGACAGACAGGTGACATGTAGAAGGACAGACAGGTGACATGTAGAAGGACAGACAGGTGACGGGTTGAAGGACAGACAGGTGACATCTAGAAGGACAGACAGGTGACATCTAGAAGGACAGACAGGTGACGGGTTGAAGGACAGACAGGTGACATCTAGAAGGACAGACAGGTTACATGTAGAAGGACAGACAGGTGACATGAAGAAGAACAGATAGGGGACATGTAGAAGGACAGACAGGTGACATGAAGAAGGACAGACAGATGACATGAGGAAGGACAGACAGGTGACATGAAGAAGGACAGACAGGTGACATCTAGAAGGACAGACAGGTGACATGTAGAAGGACAGACAGGTGACATGTAGAAGGACAGACAGGTGACATGTAGAAGGACAGACAGGTGACATGAAGAAGGACAGGCAGGTGACATGAAGAAGGACAGACAGGTGACATGAAGAAGGACAGACAGGTGACATGTAGAAGGACAGACAGGTGACATGAAGAAGGCCAGGCAGGTGACATGTAGAAGGAGAGACAGGTGACATGAAGAAGGACAGGCAGGTGACATCTAGAAGGACAGACAGGTGACATGTAGAAGGAGAGACAGGTGACATGTAGAAGGAGAGACAGGTGACATGATGAAGGACAGACAGGTGACATGTAGAAGGAGAGACAGGTGACATGAAGAAGGACAGGCAGGTGACATCTAGAAGGACAGACAGGTGACATGTAGAAGGAGAGACAGGTGACATGTAGAAGGAGAGACAGGTGACATGTAGAAGGACAGACAGGTGACATGTAGAAGGAGAGACAGGTGACATGTAGAAGGACAGACAGGTGACATGAAGAAGGAGAGACAGGTGACATGTAGAAGGACAGACAGGTGACATGAAG
>NC_136589.1:2300983-2388483 GCF_910589615.1 Taurulus bubalis | reverse complement strand
ACACTGCCTGTTTGTGTGTCCAGTCTGAGAGCAGGCGGCATTTTTTCTCGGAAGGAAACTTACAAAAAAATAACAAAAGTGGGATTTCGACATTTCCCTCGCTGCGGTCGGGGGGTAAACCGCGCGTGGGCTGCTGGCGCTGGGATGGCTGCTTTCCAACCGTCTGCAGTCACGTGAGCGCTCGGTTTTAGCCAATTCAGTTTGGTCTCTGTGCGCCGCCTCCTCTCCTCTCTCCTGCAGGGTATGATTTAAATGTTCTCAGGAGGTAAATACAGCTTCAGAGACACAGAGACCAACCGTGCAAAGGAACGTTGTTTTTCTCTTGAGCTTTGGTTCTCGAAACGTGGACCGAACTTTCACTTTTCTCCTGCTTTAGCTTTTTTTACATTTTAATTACAGCGACTTTTCTACATCACATGAAGGTGAAACATGCAGCTCCAGAGTCGCTTCTGTGCAGCCTGCAGGACTTCATGCACACAATATATACAATATATATTACT
Organism: Taurulus bubalis; assembly: GCF_910589615.1. NCBI lineage: Eukaryota > Metazoa > Chordata > Actinopteri > Perciformes > Cottidae > Taurulus > Taurulus bubalis. The sequence goes on along the minus strand of NC_136589.1, from coordinate 2,387,983 downwards.
GCACTTGTTTTATATAGCTAGCTATATATATATATATATATATATATATATATATATATATATATGTATACAATATATATATATATATCAGGGTTCTTACGTCATGGAAAACCTGGAAAAGTCATGGAATTTTAAAATGGTTATTTTCAGGCCTGGAAAAGTCCTTGAAAAAACTAAAATCCCCAAAGTTTAGTAAAAGTCATGTAAATGTGTTATATTCATGTGTTCATGTAAATGTGTTATATTCATGTGTTCATGACGTTCATTTACGCTGAGTTTGAAATAATGAATATGCTTTTAAAAGAAAGACTCAAAATATAAGCAGGCATACACACAGGCATCTATATAAATGTTTATTCTTTTAATCAAACTATTGTCTCATTCATTTGAGTCATTTAAGGTTTACTGTATGCTTTGTATTCTCATTGTTAGTTTAAATACTACATTTTCGGTCATGGAATACATTAAATGTTTGGTCATGGAAATTTGGTTTAAAGTCATGGAAATCCATTGGTCAGAATGTATGAACCCTGACACACACACACACACACACACACACACGTACAGAGAGTGTATATATATATATATATATATATATATATATATATATATATATATATAAATCCACTCAGGTGGAGAGGCTGCTTATCGTCCTGTTGAGTAGAAGGAGAGGAGGAGCGTGTGAAGGGCTGTTGATGGATGGGTGAACATCCTGGACGCCCGGAGGCGTTGTAGCCGAGCTCTTCATCACGTAGACGCTCCTCTGAGTGACAGCGAGGAATGCGTACTGAGTGATGGATGGAGGGCGGGGAGGCGAAATGAAAGAGAGAGTGATAGAAAAGGAAAACTGAAGAGAGAGGAGGAGGGAGAGCGGTGAAAAGGAGAAGCGGTAAAGAGGCGTTTAGTTGTGAGTTGTGTCATAATCGTGTTATCTTTCATTTCATTATATTTTATGGACGATTAAACAACGCAGGCTTCTTGACTCTGTGTGGAACGTACTACTCTAGAAAGACCGTCTGTTCTCCTGACCAGTTAGTCTCCACCTGACCAGTTAGTCTCCTCCTGACTAGTTAGTCTCCTCTTGACCAGTTAGTCTCCACCTGACCAGTTAGTCTCCCCCTGACCAGTTAGTCTCCCCCTGACCAGTTAGTCTCCTCTTGACCAGTTAGTCTCCCCCTGACCAGTTAGTCTCCTCTTGACCAGTTAGTCTCCCCCTGACCAGTTAGTCTCCTCCTGACCAGTTAGTCTCCTCTTGACCAGTTAGTCTCCCCATGACCAGTTAGTCTCCCCCTGACCAGTTAGTCTCCTCTTGACCAGTTAGTCTCCTCTTGACCAGTTAGTCTCCCCCTGACCAGTTAGTCTCCTCTTGACCAGTTAGTCTCCCCCTGACCAGTTAGTCTCCCCATGACCAGTTAGTCTCCCCCTGACCAGTTAGTCTCCTCTTGACCAGTTAGTCTCCTCCTGACCAGTTAGTCTCCCCCTGACCAGTTAGTCTCCCCATGACCAGTTAGTCTCCTCTTGACCAGTTAGTCTCCCCTGACCAGTTAGTCTCCTCTTGACCAGTTAGTCTCCCCCTGACCAGTTAGTCTCCTCCTGACCAGTTAGTCTCCCCCTGACCAGTTAGTCTTCACCTGACCAGTTAGTCTCCCCATGACCAGTTAGTCTCCTCTTGACCAGTTAGTGTCCTCCTGACCAGTTAGTCTCCCCCTGACCAGTTAGTCTCCTCTTGACAAGTTAGTCTCCTCCTGACCAGTTAGTCTCCCCCTGACCAGTTAGTCTCCTCCTGACCAGTTAGTCTCCCCCTGACCAGTTAGTCTTCACCTGACCAGTTAGTCTCCCCATGACCAGTTAGTCTCCTCTTGACCAGTTAGTCTCCCCCTGACCAGTTAGTCTCCTCTTGACCAGTTAGTCTTCCCATGACCAGTTAGTCTCCTCTTGACCAGTTAGTCTCCCCCTGACCAGTTAGTCTCCTCTTGACCAGTTAGTCTCCAGCGACGAGGAGTGAGTCATGTAGCAAAAAAGCATGTTGAAGTTAGCAATGTAGCTAGCTAACTAGCATGCCGCTAAAGTAGCAACATTTTACTTTAATGTTGTCAGCGTAAAGGAAAGCACATGGCTATTGCCTAATAGGTGACAACTTATTTCAGATGATTTTCTGTGTTGCATGAAAGCATGTTGGAGTTAGCAAGGTAGCTAGCTAACTAGCCTCATAGTAAAAGTAAAGTAGTAAACTTTAAAGTTGTCAGAGTCTAGGAAAGCACATTGCTGTCGCTACTAGTTTAGCTTTGTGACGACTAGCAAGGTTAGCAGAAGGCTAAGCTAAACTAAAAGCATGTTTTCTCCCCGTTCCGGAAACAATTCTCCAACATTTTCGACGTATATCTTTAGCCGACGACTTATTTGATTGTACATTTTCATATTTTCTATTATTGTCACACACCAATCACCAAGCCTGATCCCTTGTATGTGTAAACATACTTGGCAAGAAACTGTTTCTGATTAGAAATGTATAACAGGAAACAGTTTAACTTGAACTACTCAGTAGGCGTCCTTAATGGACACCCTGCAGCCAATCGGAATGGAGTATTCACAGAGGACTATAAATCAAAATGTCTGCAACGGGCTGTTCTGCAGGAAGGAGACAGTGGAACAGCACCGTGTCTAAAGCCGGAGCTTCATCTGTGATCTCCAACTGGTTGGTTCTCTGAGAGATGAGCCGAACGTTCGATGCCGTTTGCTTATGTAAGCGTAACTGTCACCCCAGGTTACAGACAGAAGAGCGGCACATTACCCATAATGCAAGTCGACCGCGGCCTCAGGACTTCCATCATTAGCACATATCTGAGCAGAGGAGATCAAACCTGGAGGTTAATAAGTGTTACCAGAGAGCAAATGCAACATTAAGGGATTAGCTGGGCTGACTCCGTCATGTAACAGCTCTCATCCCCGTCATCCGGCAGGTGGACGGTTTGTCTCTCAGGTTTTAATCCAAAATGTGGTTCTCAAATGCGGCGCTGGGTCTTTATGACAAAGAACATCCCATTGCTCTGAAACGACCTGTTTCATCCATGAACCAACTGGTTCTTCTATTATACAAGTTGGTTTAAAATAATCTCCTGGTTTCAGATTACTGCATTTGTTTTAGAACATAATGATTTGATGACGGTGTAGCCGGGTTGTGTGTGCTTTTAATCCAGGAACACTGAGTCACACACACGCATGTGGACGCCATGCAGACGACATCTGGCCACACACACACGCACACACACACACACACACACACACAGACACACACACTGTGGGTTTGTATCAAGTGTCTAAGCAACGGCAAGAAGAAGAAGCACCTCGTTTATAAACCCAATTTACAGACGGACTTTAGTGGGAACTTTCCGCGAGTCTGTTGTGTGTTCAGTCTGTTGTGTGTTCAGTCCGTTGTGTGTTCAGTCCATTGTGTGTTCAGTCCGTTGTGTGTTCAGTCCGTTGTGTGTTCAGTCTGTTGTGTGTTCAGTCTGTTGTGTGTTCAGTCTGTTGTGTGTTCAGTCCGTTGTGTGTTCAGTCTGTTGTGTGTTCAGTCTGTTGTGTGTTCAGTCTGTTGTGTGTTCAGTCCGTTGTGTGTTCAGTCCGTTGTGTGTTCAGTCCGTTGTGTGTTCAGTCCGTTGTGTGTTCAGTCAGTTGTGTGTTCAGTCCGTTGTGTGTTCAGTCAGTTGTGTGTTCAGTCCGTTGTGTGTTCAGTCAGTTGTGTGTTCAGTCCATTGTGTGTTCAGTCTGTTGTGTGTTCAGTCCGTTGTGTGTTCAGTCCGTTGTGTGTTCAGTCCGTTGTGTGTTCAGTCCGTTGTGTGTTCAGTCAGTTGTGTGTTCAGTCCGTTGTGTGTTCAGTCAGTTGTGTGTTCAGTCCATTGTGTGTTCAGTCTGTTGTGTGTTCAGTCCGTTGTGTGTTCAGTCTATTGTGTGTTCAGTCCGTTGTGTGTTCAGTCAGTTGTGTGTTCAGTCCATTGTGTGTTCAGTCTGTTGTGTGTTCAGTCCGTTGTGTGTTCAGTCTGTTGTGTGTTCAGTCTGTTGTGTGTTCAGTCCGTTGTGTGTTCAGTCTGTTGTGTGTTCAGTCCGTTATGTGTTCAGTCCATTGTGTGTTCAGTCAGTTGTGTGTTCAGTCCATTGTGTGTTCAGTCCGTTGTGTGTTCAGTCTGTTGTGTGTTCAGTCTGTTGTGTGTTCAGTCCGTTGTGTGTTCAGTCTGTTGTGTGTTCAGTCCGTTATGTGTTCAGTCCATTGTGTGTTCAGTCCATTGTGTGTTCAGTCAGTTGTGTGTTCAGTCCATTGTGTGTTCAGTCAGTTGTGTGTTCAGTCCATTGTGTGTTCAGTCAGTTGTGTGTTCAGTCAGTTGTGTGTTCAGTCCATTGTGTGTTCAGTCAGTTGTGTGTTCAGTCAGTTGTGTGTTCAGTCCATTGTGTGTTCAGTCAGTTGTGTGTTCAGTCCGTTGTGTGTTCAGTCAGTTGTGTGTTCAGTCCGTTGTGTGTTCAGTCCGTTGTGTGTTCAGTCCGTTGTGTGTTCAGTCCGTTGTGTGTTCAGTCAGTTGTGTATTCAGTCCGTTGTGTGTTCAGTCAGTTGTGTGTTCAGTCCATTGTGTGTTCAGTCTGTTGTGTGTTCAGTCCATTGTGTGTTCAGTCCGTTGTGTGTTCAGTCAGTTGTGTGTTCAGTCCATTGTGTGTTCAGTCTGTTGTGTGTTCAGTCCGTTGTGTGTTCAGTCTGTTGTGTGTTCAGTCTGTTGTGTGTTCAGTCCGTTGTGTGTTCAGTCTGTTGTGTGTTCAGTCCGTTATGTGTTCAGTCCATTGTGTGTTCAGTCAGTTGTGTGTTCAGTCCATTGTGTGTTCAGTCCGTTGTGTGTTCAGTCTGTTGTGTGTTCAGTCCGTTGTGTGTTCAGTCCGTTGTGTGTTCAGTCCGTTGTGTGTTCAGTCCGTTGTGTGTTCAGTCTGTTGTGTGTTCAGTCCGTTATGTGTTCAGTCCATTGTGTGTTCAGTCCATTGTGTGTTCAGTCAGTTGTGTGTTCAGTCCATTGTGTGTTCAGTCAGTTGTGTGTTCAGTCCATTGTGTGTTCAGTCAGTTGTGTGTTCAGTCAGTTGTGTGTTCAGTCCATTGTGTGTTCAGTCAGTTGTGTGTTCAGTCAGTTGTGTGTTCAGTCCATTGTGTGTTCAGTCCATTGTGTGTTCAGTCAGTTGTGTGTTCAGTCAGTTGTGTGTTCAGTCCATTGTGTGTTCAGTCCGTTGTGTGTTCAGTCCGTTGTGTGTTCAGTCCGTTGTGTGTTCAGTCAGTTGTGTGTTCAGTCCATTGTGTGTTCAGTCTGTTGTGTGTTCAGTCCGTTGTGTGTTCAGTCTGTTGTGTGTTCAGTCTGTTGTGTGTTCAGTCCGTTGTGTGTTCAGTCTGTTGTGTGTTCAGTCCGTTATGTGTTCAGTCCATTGTGTGTTCAGTCAGTTGTGTGTTCAGTCCATTGTGTGTTCAGTCCGTTGTGTGTTCAGTCTGTTGTGTGTTCAGTCTGTTGTGTGTTCAGTCCGTTGTGTGTTCAGTCTGTTGTGTGTTCAGTCCGTTATGTGTTCAGTCCATTGTGTGTTCAGTCCATTGTGTGTTCAGTCAGTTGTGTGTTCAGTCCATTGTGTGTTCAGTCAGTTGTGTGTTCAGTCCATTGTGTGTTCAGTCAGTTGTGTGTTCAGTCAGTTGTGTGTTCAGTCCATTGTGTGTTCAGTCAGTTGTGTGTTCAGTCAGTTGTGTGTTCAGTCCATTGTGTGTTCAGTCAGTTGTGTGTTCAGTCCGTTGTGTGTTCAGTCAGTTGTGTGTTCAGTCCGTTGTGTGTTCAGTCCGTTGTGTGTTCAGTCCGTTGTGTGTTCAGTCCGTTGTGTGTTCAGTCAGTTGTGTGTTCAGTCCGTTGTGTGTTCAGTCAGTTGTGTGTTCAGTCCATTGTGTGTTCAGTCTGTTGTGTGTTCAGTCCATTGTGTGTTCAGTCCGTTGTGTGTTCAGTCAGTTGTGTGTTCAGTCCATTGTGTGTTCAGTCTGTTGTGTGTTCAGTCCGTTGTGTGTTCAGTCTGTTGTGTGTTCAGTCTGTTGTGTGTTCAGTCCGTTGTGTGTTCAGTCTGTTGTGTGTTCAGTCCGTTATGTGTTCAGTCCATTGTGTGTTCAGTCAGTTGTGTGTTCAGTCCATTGTGTGTTCAGTCCGTTGTGTGTTCAGTCTGTTGTGTGTTCAGTCCGTTGTGTGTTCAGTCCGTTGTGTGTTCAGTCCGTTGTGTGTTCAGTCCGTTGTGTGTTCAGTCTGTTGTGTGTTCAGTCCGTTATGTGTTCAGTCCATTGTGTGTTCAGTCCATTGTGTGTTCAGTCAGTTGTGTGTTCAGTCCATTGTGTGTTCAGTCAGTTGTGTGTTCAGTCCATTGTGTGTTCAGTCAGTTGTGTGTTCAGTCAGTTGTGTGTTCAGTCCATTGTGTGTTCAGTCAGTTGTGTGTTCAGTCAGTTGTGTGTTCAGTCCATTGTGTGTTCAGTCCATTGTGTGTTCAGTCAGTTGTGTGTTCAGTCAGTTGTGTGTTCAGTCCATTGTGTGTTCAGTCCATTGTGTGTTCAGTCCGTTGTGTGTTCAGTCAGTTGTGTGTTCAGTCAGTTGTGTGTTCAGTCAGTTGTGTGTTCAGTCCATTGTGTGTTCAGTCCGTTGTGTGTTCAGTCAGTTGTGTGTTCAGTCCGTTGTGTGTTCAGTCCGTTGTGTGTGAGTTTAAAAGGCTTTCACATGATTCATCACATGATTCTAAACAACACCATTATTTAAACGATCTCCTCCGGCCACAACAACTGTGAACCGATGACAAGGAAGTGGTCAGCGGCTCTAACCCCGGCGGCCTCTCTTCCTCCTGCAGGTGTGTGAGCTGGTTCGCCTCCTCATCGAGAAGTGCGGCGCCGTCCTGGGAGAGGACGTCCCGTCGCTGTTCAGGAGCTTCAGCCAGAAGAGCAGCAGCAGCGACCACGGGTCAGGTGAGAGGAGGAGCCTCACTAACGATGGAGGCCGGGGCGCTGGTTCCCACCAATGTGTCCACGTGTGGAGGAGAAAGAGTTGAGTCAGTGACATCAGAGGAAAACCCCCAACAATTAAATTAAAAAAGACGCACAATGAGGACAAGTTGGAAATGTCGTATTGAACATACAAAACTGTGTGTGTTTTAGTTTTCTTTTAGTCATACATGCAATGAAAGTGCAGAACTGAAAGATGTTCACAACGTCTTCCTGCGACCTTCAAACTAAACAACAACTTGAAAACCTTAAATCACAAATGGAAAATGGCCGACCTCCTGCTGGGTCTAGATCAGAAGGTAGGTAAGTATTGCGCTACCTACTGGCATGGAAGAGTATTTCCTCACTAGGACAGACACTATATTGCAGCTCAGACGCTCAACAGTGGAACATTATTTGCAGCAACTAAATAATATTTTTGAAATTGGTTGAAAATCACTGATGTAGATCGTGGCCCCAAGAGACTTTTATTTGAAGTCTACATGTGAAACGTGTGCGTATGAAATGCCGTGCAACTTGTGCTGAAACGTACTGCAACGGCTGCTTCGTAATAAAAAAAGGTCAAGGTCAAGGTCAAAGTGTGTCCTTAACTTGGTGTCTTCTGAAAACGCTTCAGTGTGTTCCACCTCAAGAATATTGCAACAAAGTGGCTTCAGAGCAACGCGCTCATAGGGGGCGGGACCAAAAGGCCTCGGCTCCTTCACGCCCGCCGATTGGGGTCACATGAGGTCAGCAGAGGTCACCAGAGGTCAACGGCAGCTGCTGATTATCTGAACCTCCTCCTTCATAAATACTTCTGACCTTCACCTCTGCTGCTATAAATAAGCAGCAGAGGTGAAGGAGCGCACGGCGGGACGACGCTGTGTTCTCTGTGTCCTCTGTCCTCTGTCCTCTCTATCCTCTGTCCTCTGTCCTCTCTATCCTCTGTCCTCTGTCCTCTCTATCCTCTGTCCTCTGTCCTCTCTATCCTCTGTCCTCTTTCCTCTCTATCCTCTGTCCTCTTTCCTCTCTATCCTCTGTGTCCTCTGTCCTCTCTATCCTCTGTCCTCTGTCCTCTCTATCCTCTGTCCTCTGTCCTCTCTATCCTCTGTCCTCTTTCCTCTCTATCCTCTGTGTCCTCTGTCCTCTCTATCCTCTGTCCTCTTTCCTCTCTATCCTCTGTGTCCTGTGTCCTCGGTCCTCTGTGTCCTCTGTGTCCTCTCTGTCCTGTGTCCTCTGTCCTCATTTATAAACTCTCTCACTTCGTTGAGCTGTTTCAGGAGCGAGAACCAGAACATTTTCTTTTTCCCTGGTTGTGTAAATAAATGTTTGGTCAGTTGATAATTTTGGAGCCAGTAGGCGGAAATTGCCAGATGCTCGCTGACGAGCGGCCATCTTTAATGTGAGGACTTTACAGGAAACATAACGTGAAGTCAGACTGGAAGGAAATACTTTGTGTCTTTAGTTTGCAGAATGATTGTGTTTTGGGATTGAATTCTCTTGATCTAAATTTGACGATTCCACTTTTATTTCTCCTCCTCCTCCTCCTCCTCCTCCTCTTCCTCTTCCTCTTCCTCCTCCTCCTCAGACGTGTCGTCCTTCCAGATGAACGACTCGTCCTACGACAGTCTGGAGAACGAGCTGAACGACGACCCCGAGTCTCCGTTCCAGGAGCCGCCGCCGCTGCGGGACAAAGACAAGCCGGACAGCCGCAGCCGCGACTCCGTCATCACGCTGAGCGACTGCGACCCCGACGCCGACGCCGACCTCCTGCTGCAGCTCCCGGCGCCGGCCCGGCCCCGCAGGTTCAACCCCCGCCAGGCCAACGGGCCGCAGCAGGGGCCCCGCAGGCTGAGGAGGAGCTCGGAGCCCGCCTTGGCTCTGGCGAGCGCCGCTCCGGTCCGCGCCGACGGCCGCCACCCGCCGCCGAGGAAGGCGAGCTACGACGCCGCCATGGAGGGCGGCGGCGGGAGGCGGGGCGAGGACGAGGGGTTCCTGGAGCGGGGGGTGAGCGGGCTGCAGCTGAAGGAGGAGGAGGAGGACGGGTGCGAGAGGGGAGGAGCCAAAGTCCTGAACAGCGGGCGGAGGAAGTCGAAGCACGCCCCGCCGCCGCCGCTGCGCCTCGACGCCAGCTGTTCCAGCTTGTCGTCGCCGGCCACCTCGCCGACAGGCTCCTCCCTCAGCTCTTTAGACTCCGCCTTCTCGCAGTACTCCACCGACTACGCCGCCAACGGGGCGATCCCATTGGCGGAGCTCTCGCCTCTCTTCCCCGGACGGCCCCAGGTGTCGCCCGGGGACTCCCCGCCTCAGCGGGAAGCCCCGCCCCTCTGCGCCGGCCAAACCCCGCCACACCAACACGGCCTCCACCCGAACACGTGGCTCAAGAAGGACCGCCGCCTGTCTCTGAGGCAGCCGGATAGCGGGCCCTCGGAGGAGGAGCGCCCGAGCGGGCCCGGCGACGCCCACCGGGACGCCGCGGGCGCGAACCCCAACTGCCGCCGGAGATCCAGCAGCCCTCCGTCCTACCAGCAGGCTCTGCAGCAGCTGCAGCGCGGCCGCTCACCGTTCTACCGCGGCGCCGAGAAGCCCCTCACCATCCGAGAGCTGAGGCAGCTCCACGACCAGACCTGCGTCCGCAGACCCCCGGTCCCGGACCCCCGGACGGGAAGCGAGGTCGCGCAGCGTCCGGCGTGCGCCGCTCAGCCGCCGCAGGGCGTTTTCTTCGGACAGAGCGCCACCACTCTGGTGCTCCAGAGGCAGAAGTCTCACTCTCTCACTCCGTCCGGGGAGCGACCCAGAGGGAGCCAGACTCTCCCCCGCCGGGCGTCCGAACCCGCCGAGCTCCCCGCGGACGCCCCCCGCTCCGGCAGCCTCACCCTGGACCGGCCCCGCGCCTCCAGAGGTCGGCCCCGGGACGACGGCGGCCTGCGGGTGTCCGAAGTGGAGCCGCCGCGCTTCTGCCTGTCTCCCTCCGCCACCCGGGCCGTGCGGGACTACTTCTCCTCCCAGGGGCCCGAGGACGCGGGCGCCTGCCTGCGGAGGAGCCAGGAGGTGGCGCTGGCCCTCGTGCAGGGGAAGAGGGAGTGGCAGAGCCGGCGCTGCAGCGACCCGCGGGCGGACGACTTCGACCAGCTGTTTTTTGCTGAGGAGTCGTACGTGTGAATGTGACGGACCTCGATGTCCCCGTAAACACCGTCCTCCTCCAGCTCATGTGAAGGTGTTCCTGTTTTCTGTCGCGTGGCGTCCAAGGTTTTAGATTTAAAAAGGTACACACGGACTTCCTGTTTCCACAATATACCTCCTTCCATTCATTACGAGTCCTCAGAATATTGTGACAGACGTTTAGATGATTTGTTATTATATTTTAATGTCCTTCATGTATTTGACAGCCCTGCAAGTCGGGATCCTCGAATAATTATTTACCGAGTGGTGAAGATGGATCCTCAAACAAACATTAAAGCTGCTGGTGAAACGGGTCAAAATATGGTTCCTCTGAGAAATATTTTTCTCAGGCAAAATGAAGGAAGAGGAGTTTTTTCATGAGTAAAAAAAAGAAAATGAACGATGAAGTCTTTTATTTTATTTTCTGGAAGCGTTTTTAAAATCTAAATGACACATTTTTGTGAAACAAAACATTTTATTTAAAAAGAAATTGACATCAAATATGCATTTGACTTTGTTACATCTATTTTTTCATGTGCAGAAACAGAAACTCACAATTCTCAAGAACACAAACGTTAAGACTATAAATGAACGCTCTTAGCTCCTCCCACTCCCACGGCCACGACGAGCCGGAGGAGGACACCTGTACATATTCAACAAAAACACCTTTTTATGACGTCTGCAAAGTGAAACGTTTTCTCCCGCAAGAAAGTGAAGCGTTGAGTCGGTGAATCAATGGAGCCGGTGTTTATTCAGCCGAGGTTCCAGACACAGTGTCGTCCTCTGTAGCTCCGGTTTACTACTGGAGAGGAGGAGGAAGAGGAGGAAGAGGAGAAACCATCCGTGTGTGTGTGTGTGTGTGTGTGTGTGTGTGTGCATAGAAGAAAAGTCACAACCAGAGCAGGAATGTGAGAAAAGAGTTGCCATTGAGGGAGAAATCTCCTTTTATTCCGGCGAGTAAAGCACTTCATTATATTCTCAACAAGAAACCCTTTCAAACTCACAGGAATGACAAGGACACTGTGTGTGTGTGTGTGTGTGTGTGTGTGTGTGTGTGTGTGTGTGTGTGTGTGTGTATGTGTTTCTGAGGCGACGCTTAAACAATAAATGACCTTATTTCACTGTTTGTTAATTTACTGAATAAAGTGTGTAAATACATCCGTGTAGATAATATATTCCGAGCACAACATGTTCACGAGTATTAAAAGTGTTATTATGAACGTTTCCACACCGCACACACACTGCGATGAGGTCGTTGTCGTGTTAAGCGTTTCCATTTTACAACTTTAAAAATATCCTTTTTGTTCCGTATTATTAATATTTTAACTGGTATCTCCATTACGGTGAATTGTGTGTATAGTTCTGCATATTTATGATACAGAAATATATGAATATATATAAATATATTACCTTGTTACGTTGGTATGTCTGTGTTGTGTGAGAAAATCAAAGTGTATTTTTCTACATGCCAATTCTGCTGCTGCTGTCTCTATAGAAAGTATATTTGCTACGAAACGCACCGTTTGTATATTTGTGTACATTTGATGTTGAAAATGTCATTGATTTTAATAAATGTTGCTCTTGGGAAACGACCTTGAGATCAGACTGGATTTGTGTTTTTATAGTTTGAAAGAAACGTTTCTGCATGAAGAGGTTAAACATGTAGTTTTCTAATAAACTTCTATACAACCAGAGGAGTCGCCCCCTGGTGGTCAGTAGAGAGAATGCAGCTTTAACACATGAAGCATATACTTCTATACAACCAGAGGAGTCTCCCACTGATGGTCAGGAGAGAGAATGCAGCTTTAACACATGAAGCATAGACTTCTATACAACCAGAGGAGTCGCCCCCTGGTGGTCAGTAGAGAGAATGCAGCTTTAACACATGAAGCATATACTTCTATACAACCAGAGGAGTCTCCCACTGATGGTCAGGAGAGAGAATGCAGCTTTTACATATGAAGTGTAGACTTCTATACAACCAGAGGAGTCGCCCCCTGGTGGTCAGGAGAGAGAATGCAGCTTTAACACATGAAGCATAGACTTCTATACAACCAGAGGAGTCGCCCCCTGGTGGTCAGTAGAGAGAATGCAGCTTTAACACATGAAGCATAGACTTCTATACAACCAGAGGAGTCCCCCCCTGGTGGTCAGGAGAGAGAATGCAGCTTTTACACATGAAGCATATACTTCTATACAACCAGAGGAGTCCCCCCCTGGTGGTCAGGAGAGAGAATGCAGCTTTAACACATGAAGCATATACTTCTATACAACCAGAGGAGTCTCCCCCTGGTGGTCAGGAGAGAGAATGCAGCTCTAATTGTCTGAACAGCACTCAGCCGGAGAGGCTGAAGAAGTGAGAGGATTAAACCGCTCAGGTTCAGGTTCTAGTCTGAAGCACCAAAGACGTTTGTTTGAGATTATTATGAATATTTACTGCAAGGAAAGTCTGAGAGGGAAATTTAGGAACACAAGAATCAACTTGGTTCCTTCAACCTTAATTTACGATTGTTTCTGAAGGCCTTTATCACGCAGTCCAACAGGTCTCGTATATTTTGGAAAACACATTCTTGGACGTCAGAAGGAGATGAAATATCGACGTAATGATGAAACGGCTTCAGATTTGTTCGTTTTATTCTCCTCATATTTTCCACCGGCTCATGACATTAAGATCTACACGTCGTAGTCAAGGTGATGTCATCCAAACACGGCGCTGTTGCATATTGGGAATGTCTCCCCGTAAAAAATAAAAGATTTCACAGTTCACAAAGTTCTTTACGAGGCCGTCTGGTGGTGTCGGCGCTCCAGAGGCCGACAGGAGCTGAGTGTTGGAGCAGCTGCAGCTGTATTCTCTTCTAACCTCAACATTCATGTCTTTAATGCGCCTAAACCCGCAGCTCTTTTTTCCTTTCTCCCGAAAATATTTGCTCTAAACTAAAACTCTGCTATCTCCTCACATTTCTGACCAGTATAAGTGTCACAAAATTGCGACGCGAGATCAGAAGTTTTTTCTCGCTTTTTTGGGGCATTCCGAGATCCTGCGATCTCTTTGGTCCTCAGACTCTTCTGAAAGCGCGTCAGACGGCACATGTGGAAGCAGACGGTCATTTACATGTCCTGTTTGTCATGTTGCGACCAAGGGAAAGCTCAACGTAGGTCGTTTTTCAATTTCTCAACCGAAAAACATGTTTTTTGGACTGAATATGCATCCTAACATGTCAATGCTTGTGTTTATTGTGATTATTATTGCAGATTTTCATGCTTTTTTGTTTTGTTTTTAAAGGCAAGGAGTTGCATAGTCGTTAGATTAGGGGACCCTAGGGTTGAACTAGCTGGTTGAGCACCAGAACCCCCCAAACACCTCCAGTCTTGTGCATGACGCGAACAATATTTGACCAGAGAAGCTTTGTTTTCACAAGATGGGGACGTTGGTTTGGAGGCGTCGGTTTGGAGGCGTCGGTTTGGAGGCGTCGGTTTGGAGGCGTCGGTTTGGAGGCGTCGGTTTGGAGGCGTCGGTTTGGAGGCGTCGGTTTGGAGGCGTCGGTTTTGGAGGCGTCGGTTTGAAGGCGTCGGTTTGGAGGCGTCGGTTTGGAGGCGTCGGTTTGGAGGCGTCGGTTTGGAGACTTCGGTTTGGAGGCGTAGGTTTGGAGGCGTAGGTTTGAAGGCGTCGGTTTGGAGACTTCGGTTTGGAGACTTCGGTTTGGAGACTTCGGTTTGGAGACTTCGGTTTGGAGGCGTCGGTTTGGAGGCGTCGGTTTGGAGGCGTCGGTTTGGAGGCGTCGGTTTGGAGGCGTCGGTTTGGAGACTTCGGTTTGGAAACGTCGGTTTGGAGGCGTCGGTTTGAAGGCGTCGGTTTGGAGACTTCGGTTTGGAGACTTCGGTTTGGAGACTTCGGTTTGGAGACTTCGGTTTGGAGGCGTCGGTTTGGAGGCGTCGGTTTGGAGGCGTCGGTTTGGAGGCGTCGGTTTGGAGGCGTCGGTTTGGAGACTTCGGTTTGAAGGCGTCGGTTTGGAGACTTCGATTTGAAGGCGTCGGTTTGGAGACTTCGGTTTGGAGGCGTCGGTTTGGAGGCGTCGGTTTGGAGGCGTCGGTTTGGAGACTTCGGTTTGAATGCGTCGGTTTGGAGACTTCGGTTTGGAGGCGTCGGTTTGGAGGCGTCGGTTTGGAGACTTCGGTTTGGAGACTTCGGTTTGGAGACTTCGGTTTGAAGGCGTCGGTTTGGAGACTTCGGTTTGAAGGCGTCGGTTTGGAGACTTCGGTTTGGAGGCGTCGGTTTGGAGGCGTCGGTTTGGAGGCGTCGGTTTGGAGGCGTCGGTTTGGAGGCGTCGGTTTGGAGGCGTCGGTTTGGAGACTTCGGTTTGGAGACTTCGGTTTGGAGGCGTCGGTTTGGAGACTTTGGTTTGGAGACTTTGGTTTGGAGGCGTCGGTTTGGAGGCGTCGGTTTGGAGGCGTCGGTTTGGAGGCGTCGGTTTGGAGACTTCGGTTTGGAGACTTCGGTTTGGAGACTTCGGTTTGGAGGCGTCGGTTTGGAGACTTCGGTTTGAAGGCGTCGGTTTGGAGGCGTCGGTTTGGATGCGTCGGTTTGGAGGCGTCGGTTTGGAGGAGTCGGTTTGGAGGCGTCGGTTTGGAGACTTCGGTTTGGAGACTTCGGTTTAGAGGCGTCGGTTTAGAGGCGTCGGTTTGGAGGCGTCGGTTTGGAGGCGTCGGTTTGGAGGCGTCGGTTTGGAGACTTCGGTTTGGAGACTTCGGTTTGAATGCGTCGGTTTGGAGACTTCGGTTTGGAGGCGTCGGTTTGGAGGCGTCGGTTTGGAGACTTCGGTTTGGAGACTTCGGTTTGGAGGCGTCGGTTTGGAGACTTCGGTTTGGAGACTTCGGTTTGGAGACTTCGGTTTGGAGGCGTCGGTTTGGAGACTTCGGTTTGGAGACGTCGGTTTGGAGGCGTCGGTTTGGAGACTTCGGTTTGGAGACTTTGGTTTAGAGGCGTCGGTTTGGAGGCGTCGGTTTGGAGGCGTCGGTTTGGAGGCGTCGGTTTGGAGGCGTAGGTTTGGAAACGTCGGTTTGGAGGCGTCGGTTTGGAGGCGTCGGTTTGGAGACTTCGGTTTGGAGGCGTCGGTTTGGAGGCGTCGGTTTGGAGGCGTCGGTTTGAAGGCGTCGGTTTGAAGGCGTCGGTTTGGAGGCGTCGGTTTGGAGGCGTCGGTTTGGAGACTTCGGCTTGGAGACTTCGGTTTGGAGGCGTCGGTTTAGAGGCGTCGGTTTAGAGGCGTCGGTTTGGAGGCGTCGGTTTGGAGGCGTCGGTTTGGAGGCGTAGGTTTGGAAACGTCGGTTTGGAGGCGTCGGTTTGGAGACTTCGGTTTGGAGGCGTCGGTTTGGAGGCGTCGGTTTGGAGACTTCGGTTTGGAGGCGTCGGTTTGGAGGCGTCGGTTTGGAGGCGTCGGTTTGAAGGCGTCGGTTTGAAGGCGTCGGTTTGGAGGCGTCGGTTTGGAGGCGTCGGTTTGGAGACTTCGGCTTGGAGACTTCGGTTTGGAGGCGTCGGTTTGGAGGCGTAGGTTTGGAGGCGTAGGTTTGGAGGCGTAGGTTTGGAGGCGTAGGTTTGGAGGCGTAGGTTTGGAGGCGTAGGTTTGGAAACGTCGGTTTGAAGGCGTCGGTTTGAAGGCGTAGGTTTGGAAACGTCGGTTTGGAGACTTCGGTTTGGAGGCGTCGGTTTGGAGGCGTCGGTTTGGAGGCGTCGGTTTGGAGGCGTCGGTTTGAAGACTTCGGTTTGGAGGCGTCGGTTTGGAGGCGTCGGTTTGAAGACTTCGGTTTGGAGGCGTCGGTTTGGAGGCGTTGGTCTGGAGACGTCGGTTTGGAGGCGTCGGTTTGGAGGCGCAGCGACGTGACGCTGCGTCAGGAGAAATATGTTAAACCTTGCAAAGTTACAGAGCCGTCTGCCTTCGTCTGTTAAGAACATTGCCGTCACCGTCGCATTGCATTGTGGGGTATTTATATTTGTGGTCGCATACTGTTCGGCAACATCTTTATACTACTGTTTTGTTTGTTTAGTTTTGTTAGTTAATTTAATCTATTGTTATTATTCTATTCTATTTTTTGTATATATTGTGCATTTATCATGTTTCATATTGTATCGCTTACCTGTTTATGTAAATGTCCACCGCATCACCTGCTCATCACCTGCAGGACACGGTGAACGACGATGCAGGACAAGTAGAATCTCTGCAGCGGACTCGCTGAGTTTCTCCTCTTTTATGGTTCATTCTCTTCCCGCTAAAAAAGATGGCTGCAAGTTGATGCACTTTATTTTGCAGCCTGTATTTTGTTATTTTGTTCATGAATGGAGCAACACCATCGCTGGGCTCTGAGGCTGCAGCATCTAACCGGAGGAATCCAGATAAACATGTGAGAACCTCAAGTCCAGCACCTGAAACAAGCCATAAAAGTGATGAATGCACCTCAGGTGTAACGATGTGTGTGTGTGTGTGTGTGTGTGTGTGTGTGTGTGTGTGTGTGTGTGTGTGTGTGTGTGTGTGTGTGTGTGTGTGTGTGAAGCCGAAGGGAAACAGCAGCAGACGTGTCGGAGTTTGTGGCGTTTAACAACTGGTTGTCAGAGATGATTGATGCCGCCGCCATGCCATCGGGACGGGACGAGCTGGACAGGAACATCAAGACGTCTCCTGACAGCCGGTGTGTGTGTGTGTGTGTGTGTGTGTGTCGTGTAACGTGTAACGTGTGCAGGAAACCGTCAGCGGCTGCTGGTATTTAGAGCTCCGCATACCTGAGTGGAGGTTTGCACCCAGTGGATGAGCTCATGATGTCGTACGGATCGTTTACAGGCCTGTACAGCGGGACGGGGTCAAAGGTCAACGGGTGTAAACACACTGCAGAGAGAAGAGGCTTGTGATGGTTTCAGTCAAGGAAGGAAACCACATTTTAATAAAGTCTGAGGAACAACACTGTAAAGTTAGACTTCCCAATAAATTACATCAGAAGACAATTTTAAAAGCATAAATAAAATGACTAAATGTGTCGTTACATCCAGGAAATATGAAGTCATCCGTCTTTTCTCCTCCTCGGTCTCTCAGACACTTGGTAAAGTTTATTCTTTAGCAAAAGTGAAGATGACGGTGCCATGAAGTGAGAGCCCGGAACTGTCAAACAAAAATAGAAAGAATAAACTCTGGGAAGCTCTTCATGTGTTTATGAATCCGGTAGACAGATGGATGGATGGATGGATGGGTAGGTAGGTGGATGGATGGATGGATGGATGGATGGGTAGGTAGGTGGATGGATGGATGGATGGATGGATGGGTAGGTAGGTGGATGGATGGATGGGTAGGTAGGTGGATGGATGGATGGGTAGTTAGGTGGATGGATGGATGGATGGATGGATGGGTAGTTAAGTGGATGGATGGATGGATGGATGGATGGATGGGTAGGTAGGTGGATGGATGGATGGATGGATGGGTAGGTAGGTGGATGGATGTTGGGATTGACCTGACTGTCTCGAGGCTAGAGGTCTCAAACATTTGTCCTGTATCGATAACCACGATCTGAACACAAAACAGCTGCAAGCCAATTACTGCGGATTCTGTGTTCAAACGGGACTCGCTAGCGTACGGGTCGTGGTTTGTGTTGAGCTAACGTTAGCAATCATTCAGGGGATGCAAAAAAAAGCCCTGAATACAACATGTTGCAACATTGTGTTTGACCTTTAGCGAGCCTCTCGGGAGCCGCTACGCTACTTGTTGAAGACACGAAACATGTTTCTGTTTTACAAGTTTCTGGAGTATTTCTCCTGTTTGTTTTTCTTGTCTCTCTCGCTCTCTCTCTCGCTCTCCACGCCGGCGGTCCGGGTCACGGTGTCCAACGTGCCGCCGTTTATCAGGGACGAGGCGCTGGTGAGGGAACTGGGAAAGTATGGCAAGATTATGTCCCAGGTGAGGAAGGTTTCCTCTGGGTTCAAGTCGCCATTATTAAAGCACGTGGTGTCACACAGGAGGCAGGTGCTCATGGTTTTAAATGACCACAGCAGAGACCTCGACCACATGGTCAGGATCAGGGTCGATAACTTTGACTACATGATGTTTGCGACCTCAGGGTCGAAGTGTTTTGTGTGCAGGAGCTCAGGGCACCTGGCCAGAGCCTGCCCCGAGAGGAGAGCAGGTGAGGGCGCTGCAGGAGCTCCTGAGGGGGAGCCGAGGGCTGCAGAGCAGGAGGCGGAGGGCAGAGACCCCCAGGACGACCAGGCAGCACAGGAGGGGACAGGTGGGGTCCAGAAGGTGGGTCAGGAGGGTGTGGTGGAGAGTCAGGAGGGGGAGGGAGACGTCCAGCAGGAGGACGTGGGAGGACAGGTGGAAGAGGAGGGTCAGGAGGAGCCAGGTAAGCTCCAGGGGGACGGGGTCCTGCAGGTGGACGTGGTCCAGCAGGTGGAGGTGGTCCAGCAGGTGGAGGTGGTCCAGCAGGTGGACGTGGTCCAGGGAGTGGACAGGGTCCAGCAGGTGGACGTGGTCCAACAGGTGGACGTGGTCCAACAGGTGGACGTGGTCCAACAGGTGGACGTGGTCCAGCAGGTGGACGTGGTCCAACAGGTGGAGGTGGTCCAACAGGTGGAGGTGGGTGTTGGGCAGGACAAGCAGGCGACTGCTGGAGGACAGATGAAGGCCAGCAGTAGGCAGGTGGTGAGTGTAGAGGAAGGAAACGAGGCTGACTTGGAGGAAGAGGAGGAAGGGGGTACAGCTCGTCAGCTCAAGAGGAAGAGTGGGGGGCGCTGGGAGCTCGCAGGCCAAGAAGGGACCAGGGGGCTCTGGGGATGTCGAGAGAGACAGAGAGGAGGGTGAGTCCAGTGAGTTCTCTGACAGTTGTCTCACCTCTGGCTCCGAGGATGAGGGCATGAAGGAATACGGTCTGGGACGGATTAGAACGTTTCTCAAAGACACGAAGGGAATGAGGAAGATAAAGCTAGAGTAGAGACTACTTCTCTGATAAGGACGGGTTGAGAGTATCTGCTACAAATATCCTCCGCAAACAAGGGAGTGAAGGCTTCACTACGCTGGAGCGCTTCAGAGTGAAGAAGCTCATAGTGAGGATCCTCGACGAGCTGCTAGAGGAGAGTGAGGTCATGAGGAGGATCTGTGGGACCAGGAAGTGAGCGGGGCCAGGAGGAGAGCTGGAGTCCAGCCGGCGGAGGACCTGGTGGACCGAGAGACGGAGGAGGAGGAGGAGGAGGAGGAGGAGGAGGAGGAGGAGGAGGAGGACGCTGCAGAGACCGGCAGAGGAGAGGAGGGCCGGCCTACACGGTACCGAGCCGCCTGCCTGCTGTGGGACGTCCCAGGGGGTTCTGGAGCAGAGCGGAGCGGACCGTCAGCGCTGGACGACACGCTGTGCAGCGCGGGACAGACGGACATGAGGAGGCCGTGCTTCACGTCCTTAAAGAGTCTTAAACATTGTGCTTAAACAAGTGTTAAATAAAGGTTTTGTAAAAGTAAAAAAAAAGTCTCTCTCTCTCTCTCTCTCTCTCTCTCTCTCTCTCTCTCTCTCTCTCTCTCTCTCTCTCTCTCTCTCTCTCTCTCTCTCTCTCTCTCTCTCTCTGTCAGCTGCCCTCCCGGCAACTGTAAAGTTTGCTTTTGTTTTCAAAGGGGAGTTTTAGGGCAGCCAGATTCCCCATGCCAGCTCGTAGCTCTCTGTGCAATGAGCTCACGCCTGATACCATCCATCCCTCTCGGGAATTTATGTCAAAACAGAAATTAAGCGTGTTTCCCTCCCTCTGCTTGGCTGTTGACCGAGACAGAGAAGCATGCGCCTCCCTGCACAGGACCCCTGGTGACGCTCCCTCAGATGCTTTTCCTCACTCACGATCTGCAGCTTTGGTGAAGCGCTCGTGTTGCAATGAAGCGATGACCTCACGGGGCCCTTCAGCCGGCGTCCGTCCATACGTGCAAAAACAAAAAGCAGCCGCTTTGTTTCCACCCGGCTGAAAACCCCACAAAATTTAATTGTGTGGTGATTTATGGGACTCGAGAGGTTCCGAGCTGTTGGAAGGAAAAACATGTCAGGTTTCTGTTTGACATTTATACATCTAGATATCCGCTCAGAAGAATTTAAGCCTCCAGTGACGTGAGAACCAGAGACAAGGTGTGTGTGTGTGTGTGTGTGTGTGTGTGTGTGTGTGTGTGTGTGTGTGTGTGTGTGTGTGTGTGTGTATGCATGAATCAATGTATTTGTGCATGTCCATCCATCCATACATGTGTCTATGTGTGAACTTCACTGTGCAAACATTGGCAAGAATATGTAGAATCACAGTTTGTAATGAGGGTGGGGGTGAAACAGAGGGGTCATGCTGTGGGTGACTGGTGTGCGTGTGACTGGTGTGCATGTGACTGGTGTGCATGTGACTGGTGTGCATGTGACTGGTGATTATTGGAAGCCGCTGATGCTGATTGGCTGACAGCTGGCACGACTTCATCGCTCTGCCAGAACCAACGTAACGCTTCAATGAGCCTGAGTCCAGAAACCGTTTTCCTTTAATGCACGTTTAAATCAGAGAAGAGTCAGTCGACTGCATCAATGCACGACGGGCCCCTGGGCCCGTACACATGACAGACCCCTGGGCCCAGACGCATGACAGACCCCTGGGCCCAGACGCATGATGGATCCCTGGGCCCAGACACATGACGGACCCCTGGGCCCGTACACATGACGGACCCCTGGGCCCGTACACATGAAGGACCCCTGGGCCCATACACATGACAGACCCCTGGGCCCAGACGCATGACAGACCCCTGGGCCCGGACACATGACGGACCCCTGGGCCCGGACACATGACGGACCCCTGGGCCCGGACACATGACGGACCCCTGGGCCCAGACACATGACGGACCCCTGGGCCCGGACACATGACGGACCCCTGGGCCCGGACACATGACGGACCCCTGGGCCCGTACACATGACGGACCCCTGGGCCCGGACACATGACGGACCCCTGGGCCCGGACGCATGACGGACCCCTGGGCCCAGACGCATGACGGGACCTTGGGCCCAGACGCATGACGGGCCCCTGGGCCTAGACACATGACGGGCCCCTGGGCCCAGACACATGACGGGCCCCTGGGCCCAGACACACGACGGGCCCCTGGGCCGCAGATTCAAAGAGATATGTCTTTGGTTATTTTGCATCTCACTCTCGTCGTTTTGTGTCTCTTTTTAGTCCTTTTGCATCCATTTGTAGTCGTTTTATGTCCCTTTTGAGTAACCTCGACCAGAAACCTGGTCCAGGGCCCAGGGCCCATCTAACCTGTTGGGCCCCTGGGTCAGTGTTTAAACTGCACGCGTCTGTGCTGCTGTAAGGCTAAAATGAAGACGTTTCCTCTCATCTACAAAGGCTGGAGTCCCTTCTCAACAACTACTCCTCATCCACACACATCCAGCTGACACACACTTTACTAAATCACAGAAACCATGAACCGGGTGTAAAGTGACTGACATTGAGAGTACATGACGGGACTGAGCGCTGTACCTACGTACAGTTCACCAGGTAACATGAGGACACGCCCACACAGGAACAGTCACGGTTCAGTCTGCAGCTCAGAGGAACCCGCATGCTTTTGTGTTCGAGTCCCTTTCATGTGTGCGTCGGTGAAGGTGGGTGGGAGGGCACACGAGGCTGACCTTCGCTGGCATTAAACTAAATGGATTAGGTCTGACTTTCATCTGGGCCTTTGTCCTCAGCGACACTCTCATCCATGTGGATGGCTTTGAAGAACTTTTCTCCTGCTCAGGGGAACCCTGGTGGTTCCTCTGGGAACCCCTTCAGACGGGGATCTCAAGTCTTGAGGCTCTCTGGTGCAGATCCAGATGAGCACTGTGCGGATCTGAGTGTATTTTGCTGGCTTGAATATGATATTTTTTATCATAAACATTGGATGGAAGCCAAAGTTTCTTCACATACAAAACTCATTTGTACAAATTTACTTTTTATCTCACTGACCTTCGTCAGATGAGACAGCGACAGAGTTGATTAGTGTGGATCCACAAAGAACCAGACCCAGATCCATGAAGAACAAACCCAGATCCATGAAGAACCAGACCCAGATCCATGAAGAACCAGACCCAGAACCATAAAGAACCAGATCCATAAAGAACCAGATCCAGATCCATGAAGAACCAGATCCACAAAGAACCAGATTCGGATCCATAAAGAACAAGACCCAGATCAATGAAGAACCAGATCCACGAAGAACAAGATCCAAAAAGAAACAGATCCAAAAAGAACCAGATCCAGATCCATGAAGAACCAGAGTAAGATCCATAAAGAACCAGATCCATGAAGAACCAGAGTAAGATCCATAAAGAACCAGATCCATGAAGAACCAGATTCAGATCCATAAATAAGAGTAAGACCCATGAAGAACCAGATCCACGAAGAACCAGACCCATTAAGATCCAGATCCATGAAGAACCAGAGCCAGGATGGGATGTGTTGCAGTGGGACAGACACAAGAGAGGCCGTGACCTTTGAGGAAAACCCAGGTTCCCCTGCACGACGTGAAGGCTTCAAAAGGACAGCGACCCCATGTCCCTCTGTGGGGACCGACACGCTTTTGAATCTGTCCGGTGTCGTGCAGCTCAGAGTATTCATGATGGAGGGATGAAGTGATGGAGTGATGGAGGGATGAAGGGATGAAGTGTTTCAGTTCTTCCAGTGGCCATTTTGATCGTTACACAACAGAAAGAAAAGTTACTGATCAACATTTTATTACCCAGAGAGACACACAGACAGACAGACAGACAGAGACACACACACACACACACACACACACACACACACACACACACACACACACACACACACACACACACACACACACACACACACAGAGAGAGAGTGTGTAATTTACACCACAAAAACCATCCGTCTCTCTTATTACCAGCTCAAGCTTATGATGTGAAACAGACGTGCTCCTGCACACACACACACACACACACACACACACACACACGTACACACACACATGCACACACACTCACACACACGTTAAACCAGTCTCACACACACACACACACACACACACAGACACACTAAATGTTATATAACACGCCCAAACCCCAATGAACTTGTACATTTTACAGTGAAAACTAAAGTCAACACTTCAGGGTGAGAATTTTGTATTAACGCCATCAATAGCAAATCTATAAAATACTATTAAAAATGTATAATTACATATGATTGCATATCATGTGATGTACTTCCAACACCTGTCTCAGGACACATGTATAAGGCCCGAGGGAAGTACAGGTGTTGATGTGTGATTCCACTCAAAAGCTTGATTTACAATATGCTGTGTTGGCTTTTGCTTTAGTCTCAGGGGTTCAACAGCATGACCTCAGAGACAGAGCTTGGCAGGCATGTGAAACCGCTGTGTGTGTGTGTGTGTGTTTTCCCTCTTAATACCTGGTCATGGGTGGCCTTTATATGCATGACCTCCGACCCCCTCACATAAGCTCCTGTGTGCGCTCAGGCCTTTCATTACAGATCCAGAGCCTTCGGTCCGCCAACATGTCCGTGTGTTTTATTCTGCATCCCAAGAAGTGACTCAGTTCTGACTCTCAGGTGATGCAACACCTGGAAGCCATTTTGGAGGTCCAATGCTCTTTGTGCTGTTTGGCCGTTTGCAGATATTTGAGTTTTACAATGAAAAACTTCTCCTATGAATATGAACTCCAGGTACTGCTGCCTTAAGCTGCTGCTAGAAACTTTCATTATCTGTTGGTTCTGGTGCCCCCTGTGGACTACAGTGGTAGTGTCTCTGAGCACCAGGGTCCCTTTAGAAAACCTCTCATTCTACTGCAGCGGGTCTGACAGTCTGGTCCTCTCAGTCCTGGTTCTCTCGTTGCCTCCCTTCCCTCCAGCGGGTCCACGGTGGACTGGTCTCTGCTGGAGTCTGAGCTGAAGGAGGTTCTGGTGAACCTGCATGATGTCATCTGGTTTCACCAGAATACGACCCGGTGGCTCTGATGAGGATCTTTAAGAAGAACTCTATAGAACCAGACCCTCTTCTCTCTGGTAGTCTGGTTACTGATGGAGGTCTATAGAGGACCAGGACTACACTGAGGTCTACAGAGGACCAGGACTACACTGAGGTCTATAGAGGACCAGGACTACACTGAGGACTATAGAGGACCAGGACTACACTGAGGTCTATAGAGGACCAGGACTACACTGAGGTCTATAGAGGACCAGGACTACACTGACGTCTATAGAGGACCAGGACTACACTGAGGTCTATAGAGGACTAGGACTACACTGAGGTCTATAGAGGACCAGGACTACATGAGGTCTATAGAGGACCAGGACTACATGAGGTCTATAGAGGACCAGGACTAGACTGAGGTCTATAGAGGACCAGGACTACACTGAGGTCTATAGAGGACTAGGACTACACTGAGGTCTATAGAGGACCAGGACTACATGAGGTCTATAGAGGACCAGGACTACATGAGGTCTACAGAGGACCAGGACTACACTGAGGTCTATAGAGGACCAGGACTACACTGAGGACTATAGAGGACCAGGACTACACTGAGGTCTATAGAGGACCAGGACTACACTGAGGTCTATAGAGGACCAGGACTACACTGACGTCTATAGAGGACCAGGACTACACTGAGGTCTATAGAGGACTAGGACTACACTGAGGTCTATAGAGGACCAGGACTACATGAGGTCTATAGAGGACCAGGACTACATGAGGTCTATAGAGGACCAGGACTAGACTGAGACTATAGAGGACCAGGACTCCACTGACGTCTATAGAGGACCAGGACTACATGAGGTCTATAGAGGACCAGGACTAGACTGAGACTATAGAGGACCAGGACTCCACTGAGGTCTAGAGAGGACCAGGACCCCCCCCCCCCGTCCGCGCCCCCGCCCATGCCGTATGCCCACAGACCAGCCCCCCTCCCCCCCATATTATTATTATTAGCTTTATTTTCATTGGTTGCTGGATTACATTTCACCCAGATACAACAGATGCGTTTTTCTGATTGGCTATTCGTGTAGCCCATTTCTTATTTTTGATTGGCTGATGAGTGGCACCTCACAGCAGAACTCCAGGGGATTCGGGGGAGACGTGCTTGATTCCTCCATGGTGAGGGCAGCGCGAGGTCATGTTTGTGCGCTGCGGCACATTAAATAGCCTAGAGTTTTTTTTCAGCGTGAGAAATACGATGTGTGGCGGGAGGGCGTGACTTAAGACCGAAATGCGTGACAGTCACCCTTAATGCGTGACACTTGAGAGCCCTGCATATATTGACCACCACGGGGAGACTCCTCTGGTTGTATAAAAGTCTTTAGAAGAAATGATGGTCCATTTAGAGTCAGACCATAGAGCAGGGGATGCTTTTGGGCGGGGCTACAAGGTGATTGACAGGTCGACACCAGAGACGTATACGGCGCCTGTACCTCAGTCCAAATATGGTCACTTCCTGTTCATTGATTGCGGAAAAAACAACATGGTGACGGCCATAATCCAAACGTCGAACTTGAGGCTCCAAAACACCCTCAAACCGATGAGTGACGACACGACGACCACGTCCACTTCTTATATTCAGACTCTGGTTCCAGCTCCAATGTTTAAAACGCTCAATAAATCTCAGTAATTCCCTTTAAATCTGATTAATATAATCACTGTAAGTGGCTCTAAGAGGCTTTGGCCAATGTGATTCCTCTCTGACTAACTGAACAATAGAAGGAAAACTAATATTCATGTATGTCACTGATTCATGGTGGAGGAGAATCCAGCATGCTGACCCACTTTCTGCTTCCCTATTGGCTCGCAGCCCAGAGTTCACCAGCTGTCGTTCACCAGCCTGTTTGATGGGATGCGACTCAGATTATCAGTATGTTTATCTCTCTGTTTGTGTGTGTTTGTGTCCAACATGTCCAGGCCACTAACACGGTGGCCCATCATGTCAGGATGTACAGATCATATCAAGAAGAAGATCCTAGGGATGGTTTACATCTTTGTTTATGATGAAAGATGGATTTACAAGACAAAGGAAGGGCCTGGTATCCTTGTTTGAAGCTAAAAGACACGTTTGAGCTGAATTTAACCAGAAAATTCCAGGAACATTGGTGAAGTTTAGTCCACATTCCATAAAAACCTTGCTGTTTGGTGATGTCTATTTGAGGTTCCCTACCCGCGGATGCATTACTGCACAGACCCGACAGGGCACAGGCCTTCAACCTCAAAATGTCACTCAAAGAGACATGTGTGAACCACAAAGAGACACAAAACAACCACAAAGAGACACAAAACAACCACAAAGAGACACAAAACAACAACAAAGAGACACAAAACAACCACAAAGAGACACAAAACAACCACAAACCAGAAAACAATATTTAACTGAATTTAACTGAACACCAGTTTCAGTGTATAAAAGCACTGTACTAGGTATAAAAAAAAAGATTAAAATTCAAAATTCAGTGGTGGAAAGTAACTAAATACATTTACACAAGTACTGTACTCAAGTACAGCTTTGAGGTACTTGTACTTTACTTGAGAATTTCCGTTTTCTACATTATACTTTGTATTGTACTCCAATATGTGTATTATTTATCCGATTAATAATCCAAATTATAATCAACGAACACATTATGATGTGTCAGTATAAATAAAGACTACACAAATTCACAAATGAACCCTGCTGCACTTTGGGTAATGAAGTATTTTCGCCAGCAGATGGCAGCACAGAGCTATTTGATGAAGTCCAGGGCCCAGTCAAAGTTGCCTATTGTGTGACAATAAATGAGTCGGCAGGGTGAGGGAAAGACTTAACAGTATCTCACAGATTAATTTCAACTTGTGTCAATAGATATCATGTAAATGTTCTTTAATAGTATGTTCTCTCCCCGCAATTTAATAAATAATAATGATATATAATTGTTATAATATATTATAATTACAAAATCCATCCATCCATTATCAGCCGCTGATCCGGGGTCGGGTCGCGGTGGCAGCAGGTTCAGCAGGCCGACCCAGGCTTCCCTCTCACCCGCAACACAATATCATTTATAACAATTATAATTTAATATATAATAATAATGATATATTATGATAATATACAACTATTATTGTTTTTGTAGTTTGTGTGTGTTCTGTTGGCAAACATCGATATTCAGAGTGTAGTTTATAGTATTAAAGGTCACGGGTTTAAAAAGGTCACATATGTTGGTTATAAGGAGTCATCTGGGTTTTAATTTATTGATTTAAAATCTTTAAAAAATCCCTGAAATGTGTGTAATCAAAAGAAATGTTGAGACTTGCTGCAGTGTGTTTTATTAAATAAAATAAAAACCATTTTAAGTCTGTTAACTCGAGACTTAAGGGGCACATTCATCTCAATTATAGAATTATAGAATATGAGAATATGTTTATACTTGTGTACTATGTAAAGTTATCATGTTCATGGGGAGAGAGGTCGTCCTGAACCACAAGGCCGCGGTTCCTCCTGGTCTCATAGTTTCATGTGGAAGTGTCCTTGAGCCCCTGAAGCCCCAGAGCTTCACAGCAGCTCACTGCTCCTTCATTGGGTAAATGCAGAGAAGAACTTCCCCACTGTGGGATTAATAAAGGATTATTTAATTATTTTTTTAGGAATCTGAAATTTGAAAGAAAATCAGCTGCAATAATGAACAGTTTCACTTTTGCATGGCATCTGCAGAATGCCCACTAACAGACTAATGTTGTGCCCAAATGTTGTGATTGTATTTGTTTAACACAGTGGGATAATATCTCCACTCGTCCTTATAGGACTTCTATTGTACGTTTGCCACTAGTCAGTGTGCCGCCTCTTCTATTCACATTTCTTACACTTTTGGAAAACAACTTCCACTGACAGTTTATCAAACGACTTTCTCTTTATTGATGTGACTAGAGTGTCTTTTTTTAAAAATATAATAATTTCTTGGGTCTCAGTCCATCAGTTTCTCTGACACCAAGTGGCTCTTACAGTATTTATCAGTGGCGGCCGGCCAATAGAGGGCAGCGGGGCTTGGCCCCACCCACCTTGAGCCACCAAAAATAAAAATAATTTTATAATATTATTAATTATAAAAAATATAATAATATTCATAAATTATACACATTGTCAACATCTGTGTTTTTGAGCTATGGAATGTACCCAGTAATATTTGTAAAATAGGATATCTGCGCCAAATATCTGCTTTTCCTGCTTGTACCCTCTGCTCATGCACATCCTCTCTGCTCCAGTGCACGTCTCTAATGCTCGTGCACGTCTCTAATGCTCATGCACGTCCTCTCTGCTCCAGTGCACGTCTCTAATGCTCGTGCACGTACTCTATGCTCCAGTGCACGTCTCTAATGCTCGTGCACGTCTCTAATGCTCATGCACGTCTCTAATGCTCATGCACGTCTCTAATGCTCGTGTACGTCTCTAATGCTCATGCACGTCTCTAATGCTCATGCACGTCCTCTATGCTCCAGTTGATAGAAAACTTTACTCAACACCTGGTGGTAAAATCATAGATCAGGACATTTAATCTTTGCAAAGAGGAGCAGAGTCAGAATCACAACATGATATGTCGATTGCGTATCCTGGACTGCTCCCTGAATGAGAGAGAGTTACCTTTTAAATTCATGAATGACACGATCACAGAAGCTCTCATGACGTCTTCAGATTGGCTTGCATCGGCATGGTCATAATAACAAGGAACACCACGTTCTTCACACAGAGACATGGAGGCATCCACATCTCAGGACCATCAGAAGGTCACTGTGAAAGCAGACGCATGTTTTAACAGGAGAGGAGGTCACATGAGAAGCACAAGCCTTCACACAGTATGTGATTAATAATATAACTGTGAAACAGTAGTTGATTAAGAGTAAATAAGTTTTTCTTCTAACACCAGTGCACGTCTCTAATGCTCGTGCACGTCTCTAATGCTCGTGCACGTCTCTAATGCTCGTGCACGTCTCTAATGCTCGTGCACGTCTCTAATGCTCATGCACACTTGATACAGCACATTTAGAGGAGTGCTGATCGCGACTGACTCAGTGCAGGTAGGAAATCCACGGCCCGCCCCTGCGTAAACATCATATTATCATATTCCGCTTCGAAGCGGGCGTGGACCCCAGAGGGTTAATCGTCCTAATTGCTGTGGAAGTGAACCGGGACTTCCCTAGCTGAGCTCATAAGATAGACAACACCCCAGCTGCTCAGGACATTGGGTGTGAGGCGGGTGTGTTCTTGCTGCGTCATTTATAATCACTGTGTAATTAGATTAGATGTAATTAGAAGTATCGCTAGCCTCGCTAGCTAACGCAGCACTGAAGGCCTCAAACTGTTCATGAAATCACTTCCTGTTGTCAACTACTGATGGTTCTACACATATTTGTCACTACTATTCAGCCCTTTCTCCACCACAACAACCACGACTACTAAAACTACCAGGACACATGCTGGTAACTTCTGTAATGGACGGCTCAATGGGCAATGCCCCAACCCCGATGACACATTATTTTACAGTTGTGCTGATGAAAGAGCTTTCATCCAACGCTGGCAACTCATTTAGTCTTCAAATACTGAAATTGCATCGAACTCTCTCCCTATTAAACTAATATAACTAATATCGCTCCTTCACCAATGAGGAAGGGAGCTGCCTTTTTTGTCCGGTGGGAGTGGCCAGCTTATCCAGTGAAGTTCAGTAAGCCTGCGCTGGAGCAGGTTAACATTTTTGGATGTGTTGCTATGGTGATTTATTAAAGCTTGCTTCGAGAAACCGAAAAGCCTGACCTACGTCATTTTATCCCGAAAATTAGCCCGCTAACTCAGGAAGCCAGCTACGAGAAATAGGGCCCAGGAGAGGTCCTTAAGCTTAAAGTCATACAATTTCCCAAAAGATATTCGTGTGATGGAGCCTGTAATCTGCTAAATTAGCCATGGACAGACAGAGAGATGCACGCTTCTGAGCGCATGATCTCCCCACTGTGAGAGGATATGTCCTGATTTTAGCAGCTTTTCACTCACATCTGAATATATTTTCTGAATTGTTACTCATGTGCCAGTAGGGGGCGCTGTTGTACCCCCCCTCAAAAAGCACTGTTTAAGAATAAATACCATGACTCCATACAATGTCATGTTTTTTTAATTGCATTTTTTTAAATTGTAAAAGTTTTAATAGACGTCTTTTGTCCTCTATTATTCTACTACTTTTCCAGACGCTTTAGATTGTTGCCGTCGTCGGTATGGAGGTATTTAGGCAACATCGTGGCTCACCCGTCCCCGGCATGCAGTCCCGGCCCGCGATGAAGAGCTCGTACCCGCAGGCCTGCATCCAACGCTGGCAACTCATTTAGTCTTCAAATACTGAAATTGCATCGACTATCCCAAACATCTACCACAAACAACCCCAAAACAACCAGCACTACCCTCTCTGAAAAACCTGTGAACTCCTGTATTGGAAAGATCAACGGGCACTATGCCAACCCTGTGACCCAAAATGACCTTACAACTTTGCCAATCAGGAAATTGGGTGGGTACGTTGTTGTTGTTGTTGCGAAATGTATAATTACTATGTAATTAGAGGTGCGTCACATGCTGTTCCTCATTTACAAAAGGAAGCTAGACTGGTTTTGTGCATGTTTTGTTACTTCTCAATAGTTTCTGTATTGGACATCATCACAACACGATGTTATTTGAATTATAATTAAAATATAATTGTTCAATTCAGTTTATTTTATATAGCCCAACCTCACAAATACAAGTTTGTCTCAGAGGGCTTTACAGTCTGTAACATAACATCCTGTCCCGGGACCTCACATCGGATCAGGAAAAACTAAAAAAATAAAGATAGTAAAAACCCTTTCACAGGGAAAACAGAAAGAAACCTGAGGGAGAGCAACAGAGGAGGATCCCTCTCCCCGGATGGACAGAATGATGTCATGTGACCAGAATTAATAACAATTCTGGAGCGCCGTTCCAGTTGTAGCCTCAGGTCCGTGTTGTCCGGTGTGGTTTTCTGCTTCTTTAACCGTCTGCTTCAATGTTGAACCTGTTGTTGTGAGATGCTCTTCTACACACCTCTGTGGAAACAAGTGGTTCTGTGAGGTACCAGTCTGGCCAGTCTCCTCTGACTTTGCATTTTTGGAGAGGGCTGGATTTTTGATCTTCTTCCGAAACATTCCAACAGCCACTTTTCTTCTGTGCCAGTTCCATCAGCATAATTAGAGCATTGTGTCTTAATGGCCACACCTCATCAGCTCCCTATTTAAAGCATTGTAGCAATTCAACTGTCAGACATCAGTCCCAGCAGAATTTGCGGAGTTTATAATTACTATGTAATTAGAGGTGCGTCATGTTCCTCATTTACAAAAGGAAGCTAGACTGGTTTTATGCATGTTTTGCTACTTCTCAATAGTTTCTGTATTGGACATCATCATGTCACGATGTTATTTGAAATATAATTAAAATATAATTGTTCAATTCAATTCAGTTTGTTTTGTATAGCCCAGCATCACAAATACAAGTTTGTCTCAGAGGGCTTTACAGTCTGTAACATAACATCCTGTCCCGGGACCTCACATCGGATCAGGAAAAACTAAAAAAATAAAGATAGTAAAAACCCTTTCACAGGGAAAACAGGAAGAAACCTGAGGGAGAGCAACAGAGGAGGATCCCTCTCCCCGGATGGACAGAATGATGTCATGTGACCAGAATGAACAACGTAACAGAGTTACAGCACATTACATGAATATGACAGAAATTATTCATATAATGAGTAGTAGGCATGGACCACGATCCATGAAGCAGAAGGAGGTAGAGAGGAGGGAGGTGAGGGGGGCATCAGCAGGGCCATGGCAGGAGGGAAATCAGACATCATCAGACATCATCAGACATCATCAGACATCATCAGACATCATCAGACATCAGTCCCAGCAGAGAGACAGTGTACTGGCCCCATGGAATGAAACAGGGCTGGTGGGGAGGATCCGGCGGAAATCTGACTCGGAGGAGTGGAGGGCGACGGGACGGACCCTAGAGAAGGACCTTTTGACGCACGCCTCAGCTAAAAAGGGTGATCAAATTCTGATTTGGATTATTACAAACTCGTGCATGCGATAAACACATTAAAAACTAGACCGACACCACACACACCATAGGGTATATTTGGATGAAAATGAAGGTTTTGGAAAATGACCATAAGTCATGTTAACTATTCAAGGTAAGATGTTCCATATTTGATTGACACGGAGCCACACTCTCAAATTTGAGGACGTCTGCTTTACCTGCCCCTCCTGAGAGAGTCAGATGTTGCAGAAGGGTTGGCTCGGTGGGCGTATCAATGAGTGAACCGTAGACAACGCTATTGTCGGTACAGTTGATGACATCACAGTCAAACACGTTTCTGCTGTCTGATTGCTCCCTATACATTAGCTGTGAAGAGATTTAATGTGCATATTTGGAATTATTCTCACATCGGGCCCTGATGGTCCGATGGTGAGCGGACAAGGAACCGAACAAATAATGAAATATGACGCGGTGGATTTGTCGTACCGTTAGGAGTGGTCTTCAGGAACATGGGGGGAGGGGGGGCGTTACAGCTGACTGATTTTGCTCCACAACATTCACCACGTGTGGAAAGTCACATGCAAGTTGATTCACTACACTGCACCGCACACGTGGCACATGGGAGAGATGCAGATATGAGGAGGTGTGGTTTGGAGTGAATGAGGAAGAGATAGAGGGTTGGTTTATGAGGGACATTTATTGGACCAAGAGTAATGCTGCTGTTCCTGTCTCCGTCTCCCAAGCAAGCTGAGTTGTTAGGGGAGATTCCACATGTTTCCTTGGCCCGAGGCCAGGAATGGAGAAGAGGGCATGGCTGGCTGGCTGCGCACGCAGACTCTGCTTTCTGATCTCAGGCCTTCATGAGCTCCTCAGGACCGGTACAGTAAACAGTACGGGAAATAAATATTCACAGGTTTAGTGATTATTTGAGAAAGTACAATACGATGCTGCTTCACTGAAACAGTTGGCTGGACACAGTATAATGTATGACACCAGAGGGTCTGAGAATAACTACTGGCGTTAGTTAGTAAGTTATGCTAAGTAATGGTGATAGGAGGCAGATCTCCAGTACAGGGCACCTATTCCGAGGCCCGGGTGGAGGTACAATGTGGTTTCTGTACTTCTGTGCAGTAATAATTGTGTTCTCTATCACCAGAAGGGGCAACTGGGCAACACCAATTATAGTGAAATAGAACCAGCAACCACAGTCGTGTTTGAACCGACAGAGCACACATCAGAGGAGTGTGCCAAAGCTCAAAAACATTTTACACATCGCTAGTTGTTTAATCTGTTTTTCTAACTCATTCCAAGTTAAATTGTTCAAAGATGAAACCTTCTGTAAGCATGTTGCGTCATAAGGATTTTCCTCCGACAGACTTTGAAGTTCTAAAGTATCTCACTTTCACTGATTGCTTTGAATCAGAGAACACTGAGCACAATTTGGACATTAAATAAAACGTATTTGGAATCCACATGGAACACAACAGTGCTGTAATACGTCACAATAAAGGGCTGAATTTGGCTGAGAAGAAATATGCGAATGATCGCAAGGCTGACGTCTCGTTCGAATGAACGAGACGTTTGAGGCGGTTCAGCCTTTGAGGAACCGACATAGCCTGACGTCAATCATCTCGGTAATTTAAGATGGATAATAGGACATTTGATCGACTTGTTGAACCAGGTACGAGAAACAGGTCCCAGGACACCTACTGGAAATCCCTGTCATGGACAAAATGATGGGCAACGCGCCAACCCTGATGACACTTTAGTTTTCCTGCCGATGAAAGAGCCTACATCCAACCCTGATGACACATTAGTTTTACTGCCGATGAAAGAGCCTACATCCAACCCTGATGACACAGTAGTTTTCCTGCTGTGCCGATGAAAGAGCCTACATCCAACCCTGATGACACAGTAGTTTTCCTGCTGTGCCGATGAAAGAGCCTACATCCAACGCTGCCAACTCATCTGATCAGGAATTTTGCTCAGGACATTGGGTGTGTTCTTGCTGCGGAATTTATAATCACTGTGTAACTAGATGTGCCTTTCATGATGAGACTTAAATACTTGGTTATCTAACCTCTAACCTTAAGGTTCCATACTACAGCAAATGTCCCACTGACTCAGCATTAGACTCTGCATCGTGTGAAGATGCTTTTGGATGCAGCGCTCAACAGCAGAGGTCTTCAACAGGGCTTTTAGTTGATTATACATTTGTTTCATTTTTTTCATATCCAACATCTTGTAGCGAATGGATAAATGGAGGTGCTAGCGATACTAGCATCGGGCTGATGTGACCCTCTGCCCTGGCAACCTCCATCCATCCGAGGATAGATACGTTGTGTGCTCCTCATCAGTGTCAGACGTCTCACTAATGTCAGCATAGGCCATGAATGTGTGCATCCACATGGCTTGAGGATCCACTGTCCCCCTCTGTGTATGTTTAAAAAAGACATCTTTCCATTATTGTAATAGTTCAGTATTGTATGCAAGATAACATGTAACGTTTACGCATGGCAGTGGGACTAATAGGACATTACTCATTTCCGTATGTTTAAAATAAAAACATGAATAGCTTGAATAGATGATTATCATGCAATTGACAGACAATGTTTGTATTGACATGGTATCAGTTGACAAGGTACGTTTATAAATGGCAGTGGCACAATCACTGTACCTTGCACATGTTTAAAATAAAAACATGAATATGTGAACCTGTGTATTATTTGACTAGCTTAGTATTGAATGCACAATAACTAGGTATGTTTATACATGGCACTAGGCCTAATGTAACATAAAACACAATGTTATACAATATACATAGTCGGGGGTCCCTGCTCCATCTCTATCAGTTTGGGGTCTTTGGCCTGAAACACGTTGAAGACACCTGCTCTACAGAGATGTAAGTTCACGTTCATTATATGTCAGGATAATATGTTCATAGGAATCAATGTGTGTTCTGAACTACTGGTGGTGCTACTCTTAACTGGAGGAAGTGCTGTGGCGGTGAAGGTGTATTCATGATAGAGACACAAGATGGACTCGTTTATGAAAATGTGGACTGCAAAATCATTTCAATGTACACTCACTGGCCAGATCAGCAGACATGTACAATCAAATGCATTTTAACAGTCATATAATAAGTGCTTTATAGCACATGCTCTGCAAAGAGCAGGCAATGTTTTTCCAGTCTTCTATTGTCCAATTCTGGAGCGCCGTTCCAGTTGTAGCCTCAGGTCCGTGTTGTCCGGTGTGGTTTTCTGCTTCTTTAACCGTCTGCTTCAATGTTGAACATGTTGTTGTGAGATGCTCTTCTACACACCTCTGTGGTAACGAGTGGTTCTGTGAGGTACCAGTCTGGCCAGTCTCCTCTGACGCATGGCATCAACTTTGCATTGGACTGGATTTTTGATCTTCTTCCAAAACATTCCTACAGCATTAGGAACATTGTGCCTTAATGGCCACGCCTCATCAGCTCCCTATTTAAAGCATCGTAGCAATACATCTGTCAGACATCAGTCCCAGCAGAGAGACAGTGTGCTTCTTTCACCATTTGTAAGTATACCTTTACTTTGATCTTACAACAACTTTGTGTTATTACATGTATTGCTATCACATACAGGGATACTTATGTGTGGGCAGATGCTGAGCACCACCATGTCCTTCCTACTCTATACATATACTTTTGCATTTGATATCTGTATTGTACATCTTTCTCTGCATTATTGTCACTAAATTTGACAATTTGAATGTTAGTCTTGGTGAGACTGGAGACTACCCCTTCATATGTTGGTGGGAGCTGACTATATCAGTGTCTGTTGGCTACATCATATCTGCACAAATACACCACCTGTGTGAAATGTGTCAACAATTATTGTTTAATTAAACCTTTGCTTCGTGGCCCTGCTGGAACAACCACAACATATGAAACTGACCCACTGTGCGGTTGTCTGACTCAAAAACTATTGTGGATCACGTTATTAATAATAGCTCAGAGGATTTGTCTAGTTCATAATTCTGTTCATATTTCTCCTGCTGCATATTAATCCAATGCTTCTGTTTCTGCCCACACAGTGGCAACATGTGCAACCTCGTCCTAACTGCAGGTAAGATTGTTAAATTGAATGAAATGTACTTCTGTTGATTATTCATCAGAATCAGAATAATTTATTGCCAAGTATGTTTACACATACAAGGAATTTGTCCTGGCGGGACGTGCACAACATTTAACATTTAACAATAAATGTAAAACAGAGTGCAATAAAAAGGGAGCATGAATATTTACAATTGGGTCTACAGAATTTAAAAATTAAAGTTATAATTCAAATAAAGTGCACGGAATGAAGTGATTGTGTGAAAGTGTAAGAAAACATACAACAGTTTCATTTAAAGAAGGTAAAACTAAATTCCATTCAACTGGGTGACTGCAGAAATCTCAGAGAGTATTCTCTCATTAACAGACAAATACAGATACAGACTAGTGGACGAAGGATATAAGACCTGTGTTGTAATCTTCATCTATGCACTGACCTGGGGTCTGTACCACAGAGCATTATTTGAGGTCAGCAAGGTAACTTCAGGGTTCAGTCTCCATGGGACAGTTCAAAGTGACTCAAAGTGACAGCTGGCAAGAAATGAATTTGTAAATGGACGGATTTAGAATATGGCTGCTTCATCTTGAGAGCAAGATAGCTGTGTATATGAATGAATGTGTGTATTCTGGTGAAGTATTGTTTAACTTCTACGTATTTGTCCGATATTATAGTTTTCTCTTCGCTCTGCTGACGGCAGACCTGTCCCCCTTTTTATGTGAACGCGCTCGTGACACAGAAGAAACCCTGGGATGGTTTACTGAGTTGATAACCAGCGGCTGTTCGGTTTAGTTGAACCAGATAACTGAAACATACCCTGGGTATGCTGAACTCCCTTTGTGGTTCAGGTCCCTGTTAAGCTTTGTTGAAGCCGATACTAACCAGTCTGTCACTTTCAAGGTCTCTGTGTGGTCATCGCCAGCTTGGGTAAGTTTATAAACATGTATAATTCATAATCAACAGTCTTACTATTCCATGCATTACGTCCTTAACTCAACAAGCGTTGGATAACCAGGAAGTGATGGGGTGGTGGTTTTCAGTGTTTATATGATGCAATGCCATCATCTTCAATGTCATCCACTTTTACTACATTTATACATTTGTGTAATGCACTGAAAATATATGTGCTCTTTCAGAAACAGCTATTAACACAAATCTGAATCTGATTATTTTAGGTTTACCTGTCCTCGGTGTGCTTCCTTCCAACTACTGTGATGGCGAACCAGATGGAGACATCCCTAACCCTGATGACGAATCTTCTTTTATCACCTGCGCACATGGAATAGACAATGTCAAACAATGCCCAGGAGATTTGTTGTATAATCCAACCATAAAAGTCTGTGACCATGCTGCTGTCGTTACTGCTCAAAACACTAATGACAACTTCTGTAATGGCGAATCCGACGGGAACTACTTTAACCCTGATGACGTAACTTCTTTCATCAGCTGTTCAGGTGGAAACGACCACGTCTTTCAATGCCAACCAACTTTGGTGTATAATCCAAACACAGATAAATGTGACTATTCTGCTTCACTCATTGGCGGAAGGTTTTGTGTTGGCAAAGATGATGGGAATTACCGCAAACGTAGTGACCAAAGTAAGTTCATCAGCTGTTCAGGTGGAACAACTTACATCCGACAATGCCCAGGAGGTTTGGTGTATAAAAAACGCAAGGATCGCTGTGAATAACGCAGAAGTTAATCCCCCTAAAGAAAACCCTGGTCATGGAAAAGAAAAACATAAAAATACCCTTAAGACTGGCAGTCTTTTCACTGTTAAATTGCTGACGTGAAAAGTTGGACAGTGGTAAACTATGATCATTTATCTGACATGCCTTACTTAACTTCATGATGGTTGTTTATGATACAGGCCGATGTCACTGATGGTGTATTTAATCATACGGGTGTGTTCTCTTTGGTTTGTGTTTAACCTTTGGTGACTGGATTTGTTTCACATTATGACACAGATGTCGCATATTGCATATGTATGTATGTGTCTGAATGTACATAATAGAACAATATCATCACGGTAAAATAATGAAACAATAAATCAATCAAATGCTGCAAATATAGCAGACGTGTAATGGCTTGTTTTGGGGAGTTTTGGTCTGTGTTGGGCTGCTCTGTATTGGTTGCTCTTTTCCTATCTGTTTGTAAAAATGAAAAACACAACAGAGACCGGTTCATAACCAATGCCATGATGATGTCACGGTGTTAGCAGGAGGTACAAGGATATGGAGGCAAACACAGATCACTCAGAGTAGTGGGCTAGACTCACCCATTAAATATGTCATCTCTTTTTGGGAGACAGAATTGATATGGCATACATTTGAGATGATATACTTTGACTCTAGGCCAGGGGGCGCTAACCCGCATGTGGCTCTTCTGCCCTCTAGTGCTGCTCCCTGAAGTGGACCCTCTTTCAAAGGGAACACCTCTTCTCTTGGAGCATGAGGTGATACCGTGTCACTATGATGTCACATCCTATCACGTCGCTGTCGAGCGCCTTTCCCTGCAGGTGTCGAACTCCTCAATCTTCACATCTTCATCCTCCTAAATTACTGACTAGCCGAGGTACATTGTCTATCAGATTTAGGGGAACCAAATTATGGAATGACTCCATACCACTTTACCACTATGACACCATTCACCCATTCATACACTGATGAGAGGAGCTACCATGAAGGAGCCACATCAGATTATCACCCATTCACACACCGTAGAACAGCTACGGGAGACATGTAGGGTTAAGTGTCTTGCTCAAGGACACATCCACATATGCTAGCGGAGCCGGGGATCGAGCCGCCGATCCTCTGATTGAGGGACGAC
This sequence comes from Taurulus bubalis, assembly GCF_910589615.1. Taxonomy (NCBI): domain Eukaryota; kingdom Metazoa; phylum Chordata; class Actinopteri; order Perciformes; family Cottidae; genus Taurulus; species Taurulus bubalis. The sequence goes on along the minus strand of NC_136589.1, from coordinate 2,348,806 downwards.
CCTGCTCACCCCTGAGCCACAGTCGCCCTGGTGGCAGCATTACCAGTGCTTAGGAAATGCCACAGGGGTAGAACCCAACATCCTGTTGTCGGAGTAGCAGCACTTGGGAGAGTCTGGACTCGGGAGTCAGCGCTCGACCCGTCGGCGTATCTTTTTAAGTCGGCCGATTCTTGACAAAGCGACCACAGATTTGATGCTTAAACCACTAACTTCTCGCCTGAAAACATCTTGAAATTACATTTTGTGACTCAACAACGGTAGTATTCAGAGAATGTCAACTTTCAGTTATGAGTTTTCTCATCCGCCATTGTTCCCCGTTTGCTGGTCCGAAATGCATTCTGGGATATTGGCTCTCTCAAGTACGCTCAAGTCTGCTCTGATGCATCCTGGGTAAATGGGAGGATCAAGTCACATCCGGGCATTTTCACCGTTCTTGGCGAGAAGCGGACTTTTGAATTGGAACAGTACTTGGGCCGCGACTGATGACGTTTCACGAGTCCAGAGAACACGAGTCCAGAGAAGAACGCTGATTGAGAAACGGCCAAGGACTTCACAACAAGACAGGACACCAGACAAACCAACATCGACAACCGTGCATCCCATCGCGAAAATAACGTAATCATGAGAAGCACAAGACTTCTGAGGACGTTTCCGTCTACTTAAATATTTGTAAGGATTTAGAAATGAGATGTAGCTTCAGTTTATAAAGTGCTCACGTTTCCGTCATGAGAGAAAGTTGTGGTCCGATTTAACATGGAGGTTGATGGAGCAGTTGGCCGGTCTTCATGTTGCTTTCAGGCTTGCTGACAAAACAGTATTTGTTTGTTGGGTTCCACGACGCATGTGTACCACAAGCACAATATTTCCGACGTTTTCATATATAAATTATGCCGCAAAAGTAAATATTGTGGAGTGAATGGCAAAATACAAATATTTTTTCCGCAAGAGTCTGAAGCTCTTCCAGACTCTAGCGATGACATCACCGCTCTAACCTGCGCCATACACACCCATTGTAATCTCTGAAATGGTCCCCATATTTTCCTAAACTTGAACAATAATTACATGAAAACTGTGCTAGCTATCAAAAAATGCTCAATTGGGCAAATAAACTCCAGACTTTTGTCAACGTTTTAAACTTTAAATCACTTCTCTACGTTAAATTATGGCGAGTCACTATGGGCACAAAGATGAGTGTTTTTTTGCTCTCTTCACGCCGAAACCCCATTCAAGTCAATGGAACAATTTCTCGCCGTTTTTCGCGCTTTTCGGCAAAACGGCCGGTCGAAGCTCTTTGAAAACTCGACTTTATTCCACGGAACAAACATTTACATATTCAACTAATTATACTTGATTGCTGCTGTGAATCAGGAAGGATTGTGCAGGAAAGCACACTTTCCTTCAGGTTTGAGTGCCACTGACAAAGCTGTGTGTTTTTAACAAGCATTAGTGTGAAATGAGTTTAGATCAAAGCTCAGACACACGTGTCTTAACTCATCCTAACCATTTGAAATATAATTACAGCTGGAGAAAACTAAAACAAATCCCCAGAGTAATTTTGCCAAGAAAACAATACAGAAGTGTGTAATCCTTTTAAATGATTGTTTATATGATAACTAGGATATATTTTAGCTATAGTATTGGTAGTAATAGTAGTTATACTATTGGTCCTGATGACACGTCTAAAGCAGCACGTTTTTGACCTGTAGGAGAAAGAAAATATATATATATTTAAATATATCTTAGACACTTCAATAAAAAAATTAAATCAACATGTTTCGCCATTTGGAGAAAACCAACTAGAGTATTAATAGCATCCCTCGTCTGAGCAACACATGAAAACCTACTTGTGTGTAACAGTGAAATGTTTTCTGTGTGAGAGCTCTGGCCTTTCATATTATTATTGTATGTATCTTTCATCCCAGTTGTTTTTATATCTTATTTTTTGTCCGTAAATTGCTGCTACTAAACACCAAATTTCCCCTTGGGGATTAATTAAGTATATATTCATTCATTCGTCCTGGTTTGAACACTGCAAATTACAAGCTCTACCCACTGGAAATCACAGAGGACAAAGGCCCACAAGATATTAACTAATATTAATGCGATTAATGTTCATGGTGGATACATTTGTTTTCCCAAACCTGAAACCTTTTTTAAAAGGAGAAGAGTAGACATTTGAACTCTGGCGTCAGGCAAAACATGATGGAGATCACCTGGTTTAAAACAGCTGCTGATGGTCTCACCTGTGTGTTGTAATTAAGGGATGTATATAACAGCTGGCGGTGGATCAGAAGGCAGTCAGTGTTGGTCTGTTGTTCAGTGCCTAGCGCTCCTCGCTGGATTCCGCTACTTCTTTTGTTTGGCTGCACTCAGACTGCAACATGTGGAGGCTTGGTAGCATGTAAGTTCAATTTCTTTTTTCGAAGACTGCTAGCTGCACACGTAATGTCTCTAAATGATGTGCTTTTACTTGTTTAAGATTGTTATGGAACTTGATGGCTGCAGGAATCCTCTTGGGTCAAGCAAGGCCGAATATGAAGCTCAATTCACAGTCGAGTAAGCCTGAACTCAAACAACGACTTTACCGTTGTTACAGAAAGTTGACTCTTCCTCACAAGCCTTTTCTTCTAACAGGCAGCGGCTTACACTCAGACTGTGTGGGTAATCTAATGAGGCTGACTGTGGACAAGGCCCTAGCAGTAGGGAATGAGCTTGAGGTGGAGGCCATAAGTGAGTCTACAAGGTGCTAACAAGCATGACTGGTTCCTCACTAGGAGAGTGGTGTCCTCATGTTTATCTTTATTCCCCCCAGACGACACCCAGCACATCGTGTTAACACCCACCTTGGCTGCTCAGTGTGGCTACAGCATGGAGTCTGACCCGTGGGGCGACACCAGAATCTACTCCTCTCTGCTGGGCTGCTACGTGGACAACAGCGTATGTTTTGAGCTCATTTTATTTGACGTTTTATTATAATTTCCCAGTGAGGAAAACGTGTCATCAAATGTTTGGCATTAATTCCTTAAACTGCTTGATTTCAGCTCTGACTTTCCTCATGTCAAATTCTTTCTCATGCATTTAACTTGTAGGACGATCAAACCTTTCATGTTGGCTTAAGGCTCCGGCTGTACGGCCCCAGTGGATCAGACGTGGTTTCCCACGATGTGATGCAGACGTGCCGCTACACTCGCTGGGCCTCTAGAGAGATTCTCTGCGACAGGAACTACATGGAAGTAGGTCACTAAACATTGATGGTTCTACCAACTCGTCTCTGAGAAACTAAGCCACCATTTCTTGTTCTGAGGTATCGCACCACATTTCTACTCCTGAAGCTAAGGGACCGGCTCAAGATGTTAAAGAGATCGACACCATTCCTGAAGTATGTGTAAAAAGTCCACTGTTGCTTTTCAACCATTTAGCTCATTGACTGGAGGAACTTATGACTTCTCCCCTTCCCTATAGGCCTCTGGGGCAGCACATGGTATCTGGAAGTTGACATTTTACACCCCAGAACCAGTGACGATGGCGCTGAGGGAGGCTGAACAAGCCGGCTATGGTGCCATGGTGACCTCGACCCGTCTGGTGATGCGATCCCCGTACAATGCAGCAGAGACTTCTTCAGAGGATGTAAGCAACACGGCCATCTCAAGTGTTTTGCATTACACCTTGCTTCGAAGCATGACATTAAACCTGACCTCTCTCAGGTGGGTGGAGTCTCCATGGAAGTGTTCAGGGTGAGCGCCTACTACAAGGCCCCACATGGGCTGAGTGTGCTGAACTTGGCAGCTGCTTGTCCCACAGGCAAGTCTGGAGCACTCGGTGGATGGACGCTGTTGGCGTTGCATTGTCACACAGTTGCATCAACAGTTTTTCATTAACAGGTGGCGTCCTCTTCATCAACGATGTCATCTCTTGGCACGTGCCTCGCCGTGTGACACCTCTGGTAGATGGCAGCTTTGAAATTCTAGAAATGCACATGGGCATCAACGGGAAGAGGCTTGATGGATCTCAGATGGCCGCACGGGGGTACACGCTGTCCACCACAGAGTTCTACATGGTCATTGAGATCCCAGTGGGGTCGCCTGATGGCCACTACAAGGTTGGGATGTCCTATCTTAAAAATGCAAGTCACTTTAGAGTAGTTTTATTAAATGTCGTGAATAATTGCAGAGCCATGCCCCAGATTACCAGTACCACATCACCTACATTGTGGAGCCCATGCTTGAGGTACTGTGGAGGGCCACTGACACCCAAGATGATACCAGATACAAGGTTTTGTTCCCCATTGCCACCCCTCTTGCGCTTCACCCTCCCCACGTCCAAGAAGGTAAGTCTCATTATCTGGCAGACAATAACTTCAGGCTAGTGGAGAAGGCTACACACCTGTCTCTGTCTGTCCCTCAGATACTGTCCCAGAGTCCCGGGTGTTCAGCGTTCTCCTGGGGCCCCTTCTTCATGATGTGGTGCTGAGGAACATCACCTTCTTCACCCAAGTTCTCACCGTTGAAGAGAGCAATGGCAGAGGCTTTACCGTCCAGGAGCACCGCTACTCCAATGGAACCAAGACCATCTCCGTTTTAGTGCCCTTTGATGCAGATATTGTCCTGAAACATGTATGAAGTTATAGATGCTAAATGTCACTCTGTGCCAGCTTATCTGCTCTGTATTGAAGCGTTTCAGTGACATGACTGGGCTGTTTATATCTGCAGAATCCTGAACCCTTGGTTACAACCTACTCCCTTTCTCTGATCTTTGGGTTCATCATCCTACCTGAAGAAAGTCCATTTGCACACCCAGTCGAGTTGCAGTTATCTCTGCAGGATGTTGGTGAGATATTTTTAATTGGTCTGAAAGATGTGTTATGGAAGCAAATTTACGATAATCTTCAGTGTCTCCCCTTATTGAAATGATGCCAACACAACCCCAGTGAGAGCCTAGGGGAGAAGGATGCTCAGACAAATGGCGAACCTCTTCTCTGCTTTTAGAGCTGCCCACCATCACTGGCACCTGTGACCAGAACCAGTTTTACATCAGCGTGACGTACGGAAGTCAAGGCAACCATTTCAAGGCAATGATTGGACATCAACAGCTGACACCTGAGATGGCTGACTACCAGGTCCAAGAAAACGGCACACATTTCAGCCTCGTACTGCCGTACACTGCCAAGGACACAGCCTTCGAGGTTTGTCTCTCTATAACATCCCGCCATGAATCTTCCACAGTGGATGACTTCCCTCTTTGTCTTACAGCTGATCACCTCAGATTCAGTAAGAGCCCACGTTGACTTCTTTCTGTTGCATGCCAGTAATGACTGGGTTCTTGCTGATCTCTTCTTGGCCTGCAACTTCCCCTTAAAAACAACCGGTAAGACTTAAACCTGTAGTTTTTCTGCTGATGAGATTGTAGGACATTGTCTTAGCCCTTACCACCTCTCCCCTCAGAGTGCTATCCCAATGGCACAATGACTGCTATGGCTGTGAAGGTGGATTCTGTGACTAATATCCTCCCAAGTAGGCTGACCCTAAAGGACCAGTCGTGCAAACCGGATTTCAGTGATGATCGCTTTGCATATTTCTCCTTCAGTGTTGCTTCCTGTGGAACCACTAGAACGGTAGGTGTTGGTTCACCTTAAATCTCCACATTATTTGTGTTAAACATTCTAATGCCTCTGGTCTTTATTTGTTTTAAGTTCTTTGACCACTACATGCTGTATGAAAATGAGATTGCCTCACCTTACAATAAAGGAGCACCCCCCACATCACCAGTTGGTCCGCAGTACAGGTAGAGGGACTCACTTGTTTATCCTAATAAACTGTCTAGTGAGGGCACCCCTTCAGTGTAATTCTCTTTTCTCCAAGACAAACCATTTCCTGCTACTATGTGGTCAATGAGACTCAGACTGTTGGCTTCAGCTCCAAACCAAGACTCTATGAACCCACCGCAGAGATCGGCTCGGGACAGCTGATGGTGCAAATGAGGCTCGCCCAGGGTAACGTTGACTTTATTAAAAACCTTCTCTTGCAAGACTGTACACTGTCTGGGCCATGTCTCTTTCTAATGACGCTTCTCCTCCAGATTCATCGTACGAGCTCTTCTACCAAGCAGAAGACTATCCAGTTGTACAATATCTGAGGCAGCCTCTGTATTTTGAGGTGGCGCTGGTTGAGTCTACTGACCCACATGTGGAGCTGATCTTGGAGAGCTGTTGGGCTACGCTTGATGAAGACCGGGCGTCTCTGCCCAGCTGGGATATCATTGTGGACGGGTAATGAGTATCATACAACTAAATGCAATCAAACTTCAGGTTTGACTTGTAACAATCATCATTTGATGGGTTTAAAAAAGAAGCATTAAAATGTGTGTTATGTATCCCCAGCTGTGAGAATCCTGATGACAGCTATGTGACACTTTTCCATCCGGTTGTGAGTGACGCCAGGGTTTTAGTCCCATCCCACATCAAACGCTTCTCCATGAAGATGTTCACCTTCACTAAAGATGAGGAGGTTCTGAAAGACGAGGTAAAATGAGTCGTGTCCAAATGAAGCGTATTGGCCGCATGGGAGCTCTGCTTAATAAACCCTTCTGTCGTCTACAGATCTATGTCCACTGTGATGCAGCGGTGTGTGACGCACACAGCCAAGCAGACGGTTCATGCAGAGGCCAGTGTGTGCAACCGCCACAACAGATGAACTACAGACACGAGAGAAAAGGAGTGAAACGGGGTAAGTGACACCTGGAATAACATTTTATCAACTAAATCTACGTGCAGTTGGTGATCGCTTTTTGTTTTTCTAGTGCGACGAGGAACCGACTCTACCAACCAAAGGCAAATCTCCTCTGGGCCTATTCTTTTAACTTCTGAATAAACTTGTCTTTAAACTTTTACAATCATCTCTTCACTCAATTTGTATCAAAGCTTTGAAAAGTCCTTTTGGTTTTCACCCTGCATTACACCATACATACCCACTGTAATGGTGACTCTTTGTATGCAGATGCGGTAGAAGCTGCAAAATGCAGACTTTAGAAATTGTTCATTCAAAGCATCAATCATTTGCTGCATTTTTGTAGCTGGGGGATATGGTCCATGTGCATTAAACTCTGGTTTTAAATTGTTGCCGCCTTTACAGGCGCTTTAGCCCAGAGCTTCACTAGACCAAATGATCCCATGCGCTAAAGCTTTTTGAAAGTGACCCGTTTCATGTGTGTTTCTGCTGAACTCGCCACAAAGTGAAGCGTTACAAAGGCTGCACCACTTGGAGTGTTGTGTTCAGTATCGCTCACAAAGGCCACGAGATCCAGAGTGCGATTACCGTAAAGTCGGGTTACACGCCGCTACTACCTTCGGCCGGTGTCCCTGTTTGCGCCCTGCTGTAGCCAGCTGGCATTCATGCTAGTTCCCCCGCTAACTTCCACTAGCGCGCCCCGACAACCACCGGTAGTGGGACCAGCCCTGACTCGACACCCGACTTGGGCAGGGGGGACGCCGGCGGGAGCTAGTAGCAGCTAGCTCCTAGCTTGTTACAGCGGGAGGTAGGAGCGGCTTGTAACCCGACTTTTACGGTACTGATTTTTAGTCAACTGAGGGTACATCCCAGGTGTCTTGTCGTTGTTCTGCGCCGCCATATTGACGGCCGTCCCAAAGCTCTTACTTCTGCTGGAGTTGTGAGTAGAGATCTGGAAGGAGCGAGGACGCACAAGAGTGACCTTCCAGGAAGTGTTTTATAACACTCTCAAAACCGAATATTGATCTAAGCTCAACATTGAGCATGAGTTGAGAACGGCCGTCTCAAATCTACAACCCTGTTTATAAAATATTTGGAGGAAAGCAGCTCGCTGCAGCCACTGATACAACATGATCCACTCATTCTGTTTTGCACAGGTTGAACGTTATTATCTTGCAAATATATTCAGTGCAAAACAGATTATTTGCAGATGTTCGTCAGTCCAGTATCAGTGAAATCCATTTTATAGTTTACAATCACCATGAGGGATTTACGCTGAAACTTTCCACTTTGTCTACATACACCCAATATCAGTGAGATCCATCTCATGGTTTAGTCACAGCAGGAGAAGTTACGTTACTGATGCACATTTATATGAAACTTGACCGATTCCAAGTTATGACTTTCTAAGTATTGTAATTTACAGACTTCTTTAATGAGCAAGTCTAATGAACTGAGTTTAAAAGATTGTTCATCCTCTTCAGTAGCCAGGCTTGATATTGGAATCATTATTTTGAACGATAATGTATCAATATCTTCTCAATACATAACTAAATCCGGTTTTAAACTCCTTTAAATTGCCTTGAATCCCTGAGTGTAACGCAGTCTCCTCCGTTCCTGTAGTGCTAGATGTCGCTTGCAAGAAGGAACGTTGGTTCTGGGCTCCGTTATAAACTCTTCCTTCCGACGGGTCGGGTACAGGAACATGCAAGGACAGAGGGTGAAAGGTGCATCAGAGGTTCTATGGTTTGCTTAACTATATTTTGGCAATTGTGGAGGAGGTTACAAGCTTCTGGCTCAGCGGCAGATTTACAATCTGAGGGCCGCAGGAGATTAGAGACTAACAACTTTACTTATTGCACTTTATTTCATGTTTATGGGTCTATGGAAGGTAAGCGGTCAGTGACGCAATAAGAAAATAATACACGTGTATCTTATTTTCAAATGAAGTTGGTAAGTGCATTTTAGAAAACAAGTGTTGATTGACACAATGAGAATACAATTCTCATACAAAGTTATGCATCGTGAGTTGCTTGTTAATATGAATATATATTGATATGGATGTGCAGGTTTAAAACTGACCAGGTATTTGAACAGAACGTGAAGACTTCCTGGACGAGAGCAGCAACAATGGTGAGGAGGCAGTCAGGTCGTGTACTCTAGCAGGAGCAAGTGCTGCTGTACTGAATACACTGCAAACAAATGCTATAATAATGCTATAATCCTTCCTCGTTGAAGAAAAAGAAGCCAGCGTTTGCCGCTAAACCTACGAAAAATAACGTGCCACAATTCATAGATATGCCATGAAAAGAATATCTGCGTAATCGTGAACGTATAAAAAGCACATCAGAGGCAGGAGTGCAGGGTTACGGTCACGTTCAGCTGTTCGCTCCCCGTGAAACCAGAAGTCAGCGATTCGTCTCGTCGCTTTCATCGACACTTTGTGTCACTCAACATTGTGTGAACTTTTTAAAAGTAGAAACACATTTTAATGGCAATAATAATAATATTCACATTGTGCTGAAGGTGGAAGAAGCAGATGTATTGTGTTCCAGCTGTTAGTGAAGCTACATGCTGGTTATAGCGACTGTTATAACATTCTTACCACTCCTCCACATTTAACTGATCCAACCAACAGTCCTAAAGAAGCAGATTAACTGACTTGTTGATTACATATTCATCTTTTTTTCTTTAATTGCTGCTCATTCAGTCATGCACATTTAATGCTGATGAGACACACTAGAGATTTTAAGTTTTTAAGAGGCTTTTATAGAAAAAACTAAACGTAATGAACTCATGATCAAGATCCCACTGGAGATCATTGTTCTGACGGATCAGTCAGACTCTGGTGGAAGTTGATCCGTTTCAGGGATCAGCGAGTCAACGTTGTTGTCGAGGTCGATTTCTGAATCCTAGTTCTTCACGGGGAAGATGCAGTTCATTGGAATTCCCACATTGGCACTGAAAAGCTCCATCTACAATAAAAAAGATCAGATTACAACTCAGAACGCTTGTTGGGTTTGTTCTCACTGCACTGATCCGATGGAATGATAATCATATGAATCATTTCAGTACAATGCAACCAGAGGAGTTGGTGCAGAAGTCAGATCGTGGTCATTTATTGAAAATGTTTTGACTGTATAACTATATTTCTAATTGTGATTTCCATCTCCGTGCAAATGCATAATATTGCTGATCAGACATACCTTCAGGTACCTTGTATACGTTCTTTAAATCATTTGAGTTCAGGACAGGCCGCATCAAATTTGATGAGAATGAGATCTCTGCCAGGACAGAAGGTAGAAAACTACTGAGTCCATCACTTAAGGACAAGAATGGAATTATTTTTCCACCAGATAAACCTGAACACACCGAGTGTAACAGCGACTATAACCGCACAACTATATGAATTAAAGTCTAATTAACTTGTTTTCTACACGTAGATCTTAAACTCTTGAACATAAACCGGACCCATTGACATCGGATGATAACTGCAACGGTGTGAATAAGTTGCTCTACGTAGCTTAAAACTATATCTGTGATGAGCAACCAGGTCAACTTTATTCAGATATTCACTTCATTGAAGCGCCGCTAACAACGCTATGATTTAGGCCGTTTTGAAAGGAACAAAAATACAGTCTCTACAAATGTGGCCTACTTCAATAGTCATAATCAGCTGCAATAATGAAGTGTTTCACTTTTGCGTGGCATCTGCAGAATGCCCACTAACAGACTAATGTTGTGCCCAAATGTAATAATTGTATTTGTTTAATACAGTGGGATAATATCTCCACTCGTCCATAGGACTTCTATTGTACTTTTGCCACTAGTCAGTGTGCCTCCTCACCTTTCTTCCACTTTTAGAAAACACAAGACATTTTATTAAGTGACTTTCTCTTCATTGATGTTACTAAGGTGTCATTTAAAAAAAAAAAAAAAAAAAAATCTTAATTTCTTGTGTTTCATGCCATCAGCTCCTCCGACGCCAAGTGGCTCTTCCAGTATTTATACTGTGCTCTACTTAAAGCACAGGGCCGATGCCTACCGTCGGAATGAGTTTAATTATTTGCGTCTGTATGTTTTGCAATTTCATGAAATAACCAGAATGCGATTAGTTTCTCTTGAACACTGGAATTCATAAGTCTCAATGTTTCAGGTTAAACTTATATTCTATAATTCAAATCCACACTGAGGAATGATCCTCACAAGACTGAAAGAAAATGACAATAAATGTAAAAAGTGTTTCCTCTGCAGCGTGTTGAATATAAAGTGTATCCATAAGCTGGAGGGAAACAGATCAAGAAAAGATAATATCTAAAAGAATTTAGTTTCTGGTCCTTTTGTTGTTCAAACCGTCAATGAACATTTTAACCAGACAAGAGTTTAAGCTGTGATCCATCTTAGTATTAAACTCCAGTGATCAGTCTGATCAACTGCAGCATCCAATCAAACAGCGCTAGTGGAAGTTAGCGGGGGAACTAGCATGAATGCCAGCTGGCTACAGCAGGGCGCAAACAGGGACACCGGCCGAAGGTAGTAGCGGCGTGTAACCCGACTTTACGGTAATCGCACTCTGGATCTCGTGGCCTTCGTGAGCGATACTGAACACAACACTCCAAGTGGTGCAGCCTTTGTAACGCTTCACTTTGTGGCGAGTTCAGCAGAAAGACACATGAAACGGGTCACTTTCAAAAAGCTTTAGCGCATGGGATCATTTGGTCTAGTGAAGCTCTGGGCTAAAGCGCCTGTAAAGGCGGCAACAATTTAAAACCAGAGTTTAATGCACATGGACCATATCCCCTAGCTACAAAAATGAAGCAAATGATTGATGCTTTGAATGAACAATTTCTAAAGTCTGCATTTTGCAGCTTCTACCGCATCTGCATACAAAGAGTCACCATTACAGTGGGTATGTATGGTGTAATGCAGGGTGAAAACCAAAAGGACTTTTCAAAGCTTTGATACAAATTGAGTGAAGAGATGATTGTAAAAGTTTAAAGACAAGTTTATTCAGAAGTTAAAAGAATAGGCCCAGAGGAGATTTGCCTTTGGTTGGTAGAGTCGGTTCCTCGTCGCACTAGAAAAACAAAAAGCGATCACCAACTGCACGTAGATTTAGTTGACAAAATGTTATTCCAGGTGTCACTTACCCCGTTTCACTCCTTTTCTCTCGTGTCTGTAGTTCATCTGTTGTGGCGGTTGCACACACTGGCCTCTGCATGAACCGTCTGCTTGGCTGTGTGCGTCACACACCGCTGCATCACAGTGGACATAGATCTGTAGACGACAGAAGGGTTTATTAAGCAGAGCTCCCATGCGGCCAATACGCTTCATTTGGACACGACTCATTTTACCTCGTCTTTCAGAACCTCCTCATCTTTAGTGAAGGTGAACATCTTCATGGAGAAGCGTTTGATGTGGGATGGGACTAAAACCCTGGCGTCACTCACAACCGGATGGAAAAGTGTCACATAGCTGTCATCAGGATTCTCACAGCTGGGGATACATAACACACATTTTAATGCTTCTTTTTTAAACCCATCAAATGATGATTGTTACAAGTCAAACCTGAAGTTTGAGATTGCATTTAGTTGTATGATACTCATTACCCGTCCACAATGATATCCCAGCTGGGCAGAGACGCCCGGTCTTCATCAAGCGTAGCCCAACAGCTCTCCAAGATCAGCTCCACATGTGGGTCAGTAGACTCAACCAGCGCCACCTCAAAATACAGAGGCTGCCTCAGATATTGTACAACTGGATAGTCTTCTGCTTGGTAGAAGAGCTCGTACGATGAATCTGGAGGAGAAGCGTCATTAGAAAGAGACATGGCCCAGACAGTGTACAGTCTTGCAAGAGAAGGTTTTTAATAAAGTCAACGTTACCCTGGGCGAGCCTCAGTTGCACCATCAGCTGTCCCGAGCCGATCTCTGCGGTGGGTTCATAGAGTCTTGGTTTGGAGCTGAAGCCAACAGTCTGAGTCTCATTGACCACATAGTAGCAGGAAATGGTTTGTCTTGGAGAAACGAGAATTACACTGAAGGGGTGCCCTCACTAGACAGTTTATTAGGATAAACAAGTGAGTCCCTCTACCTGTACTGCGGACCAACTGGTGATGTGGGGGGTGCTCCTTTATTGTAAGGTGAGGCAATCTCATTTTCATACAGCATGTAGTGGTCAAAGAACTTAAAACAAATAAAGACTAGAGGCATTAGAATGTTTAACACAGATAATGTGGGGATTTAAGGTGAACCAACACCTACCGTTCTAGTGGTTCCACAGGAAGCAACACTGAAGGAGAAATATGCAAAGCGATCATCACTGAAATCCGGTTTGCACGACTGGTCCTTTAGGGTCAGCCTACTTGGGAGGATATTAGTCACAGAATCCACCTTCACAGCCATAGCAGTCATTGTGCCATTGGGATAGCACTCTGAGGGGAGAGGTGGTAAGGGCTAAGACAATGTCCTACAATCTCATCAGCAGAAAAACTACAGGTTTAAGTCTTACCGGTTGTTTTTAAGGGGAAGTTGCAGGCCAAGAAGAGATCAGCAAGAACCCAGTCATTACTGGCATGCAACAGAAAGAAGTCAACGCGGGCTCTTACTGAATCTGAGGTGATCAGCTGTAAGACAAAGAGGGAAGTCATCCACTGCGGAAGATTCATGGCGGGATGTTATAGAGAGACAAACCTCGAAGGCTGTGTCCTTGGCAGTGTACGGCAGTACGAGGCTGAAATGTGTGCCGTTTTCTTGGACCTGGTAGTCAGCCATCTCAGGTGTCAGCTGTTGATGTCCAATCATTGCCTTGAAATGGTTGCCTTGACTTCCGTACGTCACGCTGATGTAAAACTGGTTCTGGTCACAGGTGCCAGTGATGGTGGGCAGCTCTAAAAGCAGAGAAGAGGTTCACCATTTGTCTGAGCATCCTTCTCCCCTAGGCTCTCACTGGGGTTGTGTTGGCATCATTTCAATAAGGGGAGACACTGAAGATTATCGTAAATTTGCTTCCATAACACATCTTTCAGACCAATTAAAAATATCTCACCAACATCCTGCAGAGATAACTGCAACTCGACTGGGTGTGCAAATGGACTTTCTTCAGGTAGGATGATGAACCCAAAGATCAGAGAAAGGGAGTAGGTTGTAACCAAGGGTTCAGGATTCTGCAGATATAAACAGCCCAGTCATGTCACTGAAACGCTTCAATACAGAGCAGATAAGCTGGCACAGAGTGACATTTAGCATCTATAACTTCATACATGTTTCAGGACAATATCTGCATCAAAGGGCACTAAAACGGAGATGGTCTTGGTTCCATTGGAGTAGCGGTGCTCCTGGACGGTAAAGCCTCTGCCATTGCTCTCTTCAACGGTGAGAACTTGGGTGAAGAAGGTGATGTTCCTCAGCACCACATCATGAAGAAGGGGCCCCAGGAGAACGCTGAACACCCGGGACTCTGGGACAGTATCTGAGGGACAGACAGAGACAGGTGTGTAGCCTTCTCCACTAGCCTGAAGTTATTGTCTGCCAGATAATGAGACTTACCTTCTTGGACGTGGGGAGGGTGAAGCGCAAGAGGGGTTGCAATGGGGAACAAAACCTTGTATCTGGTATCATCTTGGGTGTCAGTGGCCCTCCACAGTACCTCAAGCATGGGCTCCACAATGTAGGTGATGTGGTACTGGTAATCTGGGGCATGGCTCTGCAATTATTCACGACATTTAATAAAACTACTCTAAAGTGACTTGCATTTTTAAGATAGGACATCCCAACCTTGTAGTGGCCATCAGGCGACCCCACTGGGATCTCAATGACCATGTAGAACTCTGTGGTGGACAGCGTGTACCCCCGTGCGGCCATCTGAGATCCATCAAGCCTCTTCCCGTTGATGCCCATGTGCATTTCTAGAATTTCAAAGCTGCCATCTACCAGAGGTGTCACACGGCGAGGCACGTGCCAAGAGATGACATCGTTGATGAAGAGGACGCCACCTGTTAATGAAAAACTGTTGATGCAACTGTGTGACAATGCAACGCCAACAGCGTCCATCCACCGAGTGCTCCAGACTTGCCTGTGGGACAAGCAGCTGCCAAGTTCAGCACACTCAGCCCATGTGGGGCCTTGTAGTAGGCGCTCACCCTGAACACTTCCATGGAGACTCCACCCACCTGAGAGAGGTCAGGTTTAATGTCATGCTTCGAAGCAAGGTGTAATGCAAAACACTTGAGATGGCCGTGTTGCTTACATCCTCTGAAGAAGTCTCTGCTGCATTGTACGGGGATCGCATCACCAGACGGGTCGAGGTCACCATGGCACCATAGCCGGCTTGTTCAGCCTCCCTCAGCGCCATCGTCACTGGTTCTGGGGTGTAAAATGTCAACTTCCAGATACCATGTGCTGCCCCAGAGGCCTATAGGGAAGGGGAGAAGTCATAAGTTCCTCCAGTCAATGAGCTAAATGGTTGAAAAGCAACATTGGACTTTTTACACATACTTCAGGAATGGTGTCGATCTCTTTAACATCTTGAGCCGGTCCCTTAGCTTCAGGAGTAGAAATGTGGTGCGATACCTCAGAACAAGAAATGGTGGCTTAGTTTCTCAGAGACGAGTTGGTAGAACCATCAATGTTTAGTGACCTACTTCCATGTAGTTCCTGTCGCAGAGAATCTCTCTAGAGGCCCAGCGAGTGTAGCGGCACGTCTGCATCACATCGTGGGAAACCACGTCTGATCCACTGGGGCCGTACAGCCGGAGCCTTAAGCCAACATTAAAGGTTTGATCGTCCTACAAGTTAAATGCATGAGAAAGAATTTGACATGAGGAAAGTCAGAGCTGAAATCAAGCAGTTTAAGGAATTAATGCCAAACATTTGATGACACGTTTTCCTCACTGGGAAATGATAATAAAACGTCAAATAAAATGAGCTCAAAACATACGCTGTTGTCCACGTAGCAGCCCAGCAGAGAGGAGTAGATTCTGGTGTCGCCCCACGGGTCAGACTCCATGCTGTAGCCACACTGAGCAGCCAAGGTGGGTGTTAACACGATGTGCTGGGTGTCGTCTGGGGGGAATAAAGATAAACATGAGGACACCACTCTCCTAGTGAGGAACCAGTCATGCTTGTTAGCACCTTGTAGACTCACTTATGGCCTCCACCTCAAGCTCATTCCCTACTGCTAGGGCCTTGTCCACAGTCAGCCTCATTAGATTACCCACACAGTCTGAGTGTAAGCCGCTGCCTGTTAGAAGAAAAGGCTTGTGAGGAAGAGTCAACTTTCTGTAACAACGGTAAAGTCGTTGTTTGAGTTCAGGCTTACTCGACTGTGAATTGAGCTTCATATTCGGCCTTGCTTGACCCAAGAGGATTCCTGCAGCCATCAAGTTCCATAACAATCTTAAACAAGTAAAAGCACATCATTTAGAGACATTACGTGTGCAGCTAGCAGTCTTCGAAAAAAGAAATTGAACTTACATGCTACCAAGCCTCCACATGTTGCAGTCTGAGTGCAGCCAAACAAAAGAAGTAGCGGAATCCAGCGAGGAGCGCTAGGCACTGAACAACAGACCAACACTGACTGCCTTCTGATCCACCGCCAGCTGTTATATACATCCCTTAATTACAACACACAGGTGAGACCATCAGCAGCTGTTTTAAACCAGGTGATCTCCATCATGTTTTGCCTGACGCCAGAGTTCAAATGTCTACTCTTCTCCTTTTAAAAAAGGTTTCAGGTTTGGGAAAACAAATGTATCCACCATGAACATTAATCGCATTAATATTAGTTAATATCTTGTGGGCCTTTGTCCTCTGTGATTTCCAGTGGGTAGAGCTTGTAATTTGCAGTGTTCAAACCAGGACGAATGAATGAATATATACTTAATTAATCCCCAAGGGGAAATTTGGTGTTTAGTAGCAGCAATTTACGGACAAAAAATAAGATATAAAAACAACTGGGATGAAAGATACATACAATAATAATATGAAAGGCCAGAGCTCTCTCACACAGAAAACATTTCACTGTTACACACAAGTAGGTTTTCATGTGTTGCTCAGACGAGGGATGCTATTAATACTCTAGTTGGTTTTCTCCAAATGGCGAAACATGTTGATTTAATTTTTTTATTGAAGTGTCTAAGATATATTTAAATATATATATATATATTTTCTTTCTCCTACAGGTCAAAAACGTGCTGTTTTAGACGTGTCATCAGGACCAATAGTATAACTACTATTACTACCAATACTATAGCTAAAATATATCCTAGTTATCATATAAACAATCATTTAAAAGGATTACACACTTCTGTATTGTTTTCTTGGCAAAATTACTCTGGGGATTTGTTTTAGTTTTCTCCAGCTGTAATTATATTTCAAATGGTTAGGATGAGTTAAGACACGTGTGTCTGAGCTTTGATCTAAACTCATTTCACACTAATGCTTGTTAAAAACACACAGCTTTGTCAGTGGCACTCAAACCTGAAGGAAAGTGTGCTTTCCTGCACAATCCTTCCTGATTCACAGCAGCAATCAAGTATAATTAGTTGAATATGTAAATGTTTGTTCCGTGGAATAAAGTCGAGTTTTCAAAGAGCTTCGACCGGCCGTTTTGCCGAAAAGCGCGAAAAACGGCGAGAAATTGTTCCATTGACTTGAATGGGGTTTCGGCGTGAAGAGAGCAAAAAAACACTCATCTTTGTGCCCATAGTGACTCGCCATAATTTAACGTAGAGAAGTGATTTAAAGTTTAAAACGTTGACAAAAGTCTGGAGTTTATTTGCCCAATTGAGCATTTTTTGATAGCTAGCACAGTTTTCATGTAATTATTGTTCAAGTTTAGGAAAATATGGGGACCATTTCAGAGATTACAATGGGTGTGTATGGCGCAGGTTAGAGCGGTGATGTCATCGCTAGAGTCTGGAAGAGCTTCAGACTCTTGCGGAAAAAATATTTGTATTTTGCCATTCACTCCACAATATTTACTTTTGCGGCATAATTTATATATGAAAACGTCGGAAATATTGTGCTTGTGGTACACATGCGTCGTGGAACCCAACAAACGACAACATGAAGTCCGGCCAACTGCTCCATCAACCTCCATGTTAAATCGGACCACAACTTTCTCTCATGACGGAAACGTGAGCACTTTATAAACTGAAGCTACATCTCATTTCTAAATCCTTACAAATATTTAAGTAGACGGAAACGTCCTCAGAAGTCTTGTGCTTCTCATGATTACGTTATTTTCGCGATGGGATGCACGGTTGTCGATGTTGGTTTGTCTGGTGTCCTATCTTGTTGTGAAGTCCTTGGCCGTTTCTCAATCAGCGTTCTTCTCTGGACTCGTGTTCTCTGGACTCGTGAAACGTCATCAGTCGCGGCCCAAGTACTGTTCCAATTCAAAAGTCCGCTTCTCGCCAAGAACGGTGAAAATGCCCGGATGTGACTTGATCCTCCCATTTACCCAGGATGCATCAGAGCAGACTTGAGCGTACTTGAGAGAGCCAATATCCCAGAATGCATTTCGGACCAGCAAACGGGGAACAATGGCGGATGAGAAAACTCATAACTGAAAGTTAACATTCTCTGAATACTACCGTTGTTGAGTCACAAAATGTAATTTCAGGATGTTTTCAGGCGAGAAGTTAGTGGTTTAAGCATCAAATCTGTGGTCGCTTTGTCAAGAATCGGCCGACTTAAAAAGATACGCCGACGGGTCGAGCGCTGACTCCCGAGTCCAGACTCTCCCAAGTGCTGCTACTCCGACAACAGGATGTTGGGTTCTACCCCTGTGGCATTTCCTAAGCACTGGTAATGCTGCCACCAGGGCGACTGTGGCTCAGGGGTGAGCAGGGTCGTCCCTCAATCAGAGGATCGGCGGCTCGATCCCCGGCTCCGCTAGCATATGTGGATGTGTCCTTGAGCAAGACACTTAACCCTACATGTCTCCCGTAGCTGTTCTACGGTGTGTGAATGGGTGATAATCTGATGTGGCTCCTTCATGGTAGCTCCTCTCATCAGTGTATGAATGGGTGAATGGTGTCATAGTGGTAAAGTGGTATGGAGTCATTCCATAATTTGGTTCCCCTAAATCTGATAGACAATGTACCTCGGCTAGTCAGTAATTTAGGAGGATGAAGATGTGAAGATTGAGGAGTTCGACACCTGCAGGGAAAGGCGCTCGACAGCGACGTGATAGGATGTGACATCATAGTGACACGGTATCACCTCATGCTCCAAGAGAAGAGGTGTTCCCTTTGAAAGAGGGTCCACTTCAGGGAGCAGCACTAGAGGGCAGAAGAGCCACATGCGGGTTAGCGCCCCCTGGCCTAGAGTCAAAGTATATCATCTCAAATGTATGCCATATCAATTCTGTCTCCCAAAAAGAGATGACATATTTAATGGGTGAGTCTAGCCCACTACTCTGAGTGATCTGTGTTTGCCTCCATATCCTTGTACCTCCTGCTAACACCGTGACATCATCATGGCATTGGTTATGAACCGGTCTCTGTTGTGTTTTTCATTTTTACAAACAGATAGGAAAAGAGCAACCAATACAGAGCAGCCCAACACAGACCAAAACTCCCCAAAACAAGCCATTACACGTCTGCTATATTTGCAGCATTTGATTGATTTATTGTTTCATTATTTTACCGTGATGATATTGTTCTATTATGTACATTCAGACACATACATACATATGCAATATGCGACATCTGTGTCATAATGTGAAACAAATCCAGTCACCAAAGGTTAAACACAAACCAAAGAGAACACACCCGTATGATTAAATACACCATCAGTGACATCGGCCTGTATCATAAACAACCATCATGAAGTTAAGTAAGGCATGTCAGATAAATGAACATAATTTACCACTGTCCAACTTTTCACGTCAGCAATTTAACAGTGAAAAGACTGCCAGTCTTAAGGGTATTTTTATGTTTTTCTTTTCCATGACCAGGGTTTTCTTTAGGGGGATTAACTTCTGCGTTATTCACAGCGATCCTTGCGTTTTTTATACACCAAACCTCCTGGGCATTGTCGGATGTAAGTTGTTCCACCTGAACAGCTGATGAACTTACTTTGGTCACTACGTTTGCGGTAATTCCCATCATCTTTGCCAACACAAAACCTTCCGCCAATGAGTGAAGCAGAATAGTCACATTTATCTGTGTTTGGATTATACACCAAAGTTGGTTGGCATTGAAAGACGTGGTCGTTTCCACCTGAACAGCTGATGAAAGAAGTTACGTCATCAGGGTTAAAGTAGTTCCCGTCGGATTCGCCATTACAGAAGTTGTCATTAGTGTTTTGAGCAGTAACGACAGCAGCATGGTCACAGACTTTTATGGTTGGATTATACAACAAATCTCCTGGGCATTGTTTGACATTGTCTATTCCATGTGCGCAGGTGATAAAAGAAGATTCGTCATCAGGGTTAGGGATGTCTCCATCTGGTTCGCCAACACAGTAGTTGTAAGGAAGCTCACCGAGGACAGGTAAACCTAAAATAATCAGATTCAGATTTGTGTTAATAGCTGTTTCTGAAAGAGCACATATATTTTCAGTGCATTACACAAATGTATAAATGTAGTAAAAGTGGATGACATTGAAGATGATGGCATTGCATCATATAAACACTGAAAACCACCACCCCATCACTTCCTGGTTATCCAACGCTTGTTGAGTTAAGGACGTAATGCATGGAATAGTAAGACTGTTGATTATGAATTATACATGTTTATAAACTTACCCAAGCTGGCGATGACCACACAGAGACCTTGAAAGTGACAGACTGGTTAGTATCGGCTTCAACAAAGCTTAACAGGGACCTGAACCACAAAGGGAGTTCAGCATACCCAGGGTATGTTTCAGTTATCTGGTTCAACTAAACCGAACAGCCGCTGGTTATCAACTCAGTAAACCATCCCAGGGTTTCTTCTGTGTCACGAGCGCGTTCACATAAAAAGGGGGACAGGTCTGCCGTCAGCAGAGCGAAGAGAAAACTATAATATCGGACAAATACGTAGAAGTTAAACAATACTTCACCAGAATACACACATTCATTCATATACACAGCTATCTTGCTCTCAAGATGAAGCAGCCATATTCTAAATCCGTCCATTTACAAATTCATTTCTTGCCAGCTGTCACTTTGAGTCACTTTGAACTGTCCCATGGAGACTGAACCCTGAAGTTACCTTGCTGACCTCAAATAATGCTCCGTGGTACAGACCCCAGGTCAGTGCATAGATGAAGATTACAACACAGGTCTTATATCCTTCGTCCACTAGTCTGTATCTGTATTTGTCTGTTAATGAGAGAATACTCTCTGAGATTTCTGCAGTCACCCAGTTGAATGGAATTTAGTTTTACCTTCTTTAAATGAAACTGTTGTATGTTTTCTTACACTTTCACACAATCACTTCATTCCGTGCACTTTATTTGAATTATAACTTTAATTTTTAAATTCTGTAGACCCAATTGTAAATATTCATGCTCCCTTTTTATTGCACTCTGTTTTATATTTATTGTTAAATGTTAAATGTTGTGCACGTCCCGCCAGGACAAATTCCTTGTATGTGTAAACATACTTGGCAATAAATTATTCTGATTCTGATGAATAATCAACAGAAGTACATTTCATTCAATTTAACAATCTTACCTGCAGTTAGGACGAGGTTGCACATGTTGCCACTGTGTGGGCAGAAACAGAAGCATTGGATTAATATGCAGCAGGAGAAATATGAACAGAATTATGAACTAGACAAATCCTCTGAGCTATTATTAATAACGTGATCCACAATAGTTTTTGAGTCAGACAACCGCACAGTGGGTCAGTTTCATATGTTGTGGTTGTTCCAGCAGGGCCACGAAGCAAAGGTTTAATTAAACAATAATTGTTGACACATTTCACACAGGTGGTGTATTTGTGCAGATATGATGTCGCCAACAGACACTGATATAGTCAGCTCCCACCAACATATGAAGGGATAGTCTCCAGTCTCACCAAGACTAACATTCAAATTGTCAAATTTAGTGACAATAATGCAGAGAAAGATGTACAATACAGATATCAAATGCAAAAGTATATGTATAGAGTAGGAAGGACATGGTGGTGCTCAGCATCTGCCCACACATAAGTATCCCTGTATGTGATAGCAATACATGTAATAACACAAAGTTGTTGTAAGATCAAAGTAAAGGTATACTTACAAATGGTGAAAGAAGCACACTGTCTCTCTGCTGGGACTGATGTCTGACAGATGTATTGCTACGATGCTTTAAATAGGGAGCTGATGAGGCGTGGCCATTAAGGCACAATGACCCTAATGCTGTAGGAATGTTTTGGAAGAAGATCAAAAATCCAGTCCAATGCAAAGTTGATGCCATGCGTCAGAGGAGACTGGCCAGACTGGTACCTCACAGAACCACTCGTTACCACAGAGGTGTGTAGAAGAGCATCTCACAACAACATGTTCAACATTGAAGCAGACGGTTAAAGAAGCAGAAAACCACACCGGACAACACGGACCTGAGGCTACAACTGGAACGGCGCTCCAGAATTGGACAATAGAAGACTGGAAAAACATTGCCTGCTCTTTGCAGAGCATGTGCTATAAAGCACTTATTATATGACTGTTAAAATGCATTTGATTGTACATGTCTGCTGATCTGGCCAGTGAGTGTACATTGAAATGATTTTGCAGTCCACATTTTCATAAACGAGTCCATCTTGTGTCTCTATCATGAATACACCTTCACCGCCACAGCACTTCCTCCAGTTAAGAGTAGCACCACCAGTAGTTCAGAACACACATTGATTCCTATGAACATATTATCCTGACATATGATGAACGTGAACTTACATCTCTGTAGAGCAGGTGTCTTCAACGTGTTTCAGGCCAAAGACCCCAAACTGATAGAGATGGAGCAGGGACCCCCGACTATGTATATTGTATAACATTGTGTTTTATGTTACATTAGGCCTAGTGCCATGTATAAACATACCTAGTTATTGTGCATTCAATACTAAGCTAGTCAAATAATACACAGGTTCACATATTCATGTTTTTATTTTAAACATGTGCAAGGTACAGTGATTGTGCCACTGCCATTTATAAATGTACCTTGTCAACTGATACCATGTCAATACAAACATTGTCTGTCAATTGCATGATAATCATCTATTCAAGCTATTCATGTTTTTATTTTAAACATACGGAAATGAGTAATGTCCTATTAGTCCCACTGCCATGCGTAAACGTTACATGTTATCTTGCATACAATACTGAACTATTACAATAATGGAAAGATGTCTTTTTTAAACATACACAGAGGGGGACAGTGGATCCTCAAGCCATGTGGATGCACACATTCATGGCCTATGCTGACATTAGTGAGACGTCTGACACTGATGAGGAGCACACAACGTATCTATCCTCGGATGGATGGAGGTTGCCAGGGCAGAGGGTCACATCAGCCCGATGCTAGTATCGCTAGCACCTCCATTTATCCATTCGCTACAAGATGTTGGATATGAAAAAAATGAAACAAATGTATAATCAACTAAAAACCCTGTTGAAGACCTCTGCTGTTGAGCGCTGCATCCAAAAGCATCTTCACACGATGCAGAGTCTAATGCTGAGTCAGTGGGACATTTGCTGTAGTATGGAACCTTAAGGTTAGAGGTTAGATAACCAAGTATTTAAGTCTCATCATGAAAGGCACATCTAGTTACTCAGTGATTATAAATTCCGCAGCAAGAACACACCCAATGTCCTGAGCAAAATTCCTGATCAGATGAGTTGGCAGCGTTGGATGTAGGCTCTTTCATCGGCACAGCAGGAAAACTACTGTGTCATCAGGGTTGGATGTAGGCTCTTTCATCGGCACAGCAGGAAAACTAAAGTGTCATCAGGGTTGGCGCGTTGCCCATCATTTTGTCCATGACAGGGATTTCCAGTAGGTGTCCTGGGACCTGTTTCTCGTACCTGGTTCAACAAGTCGATCAAATGTCCTATTATCCATCTTAAATTACCGAGATGATTGACGTCAGGCTATGTCGGTTCCTCAAAGGCTGAACCGCCTCAAACGTCTCGTTCATTCGAACGAGACGTCAGCCTTGCGATCATTCGCATATTTCTTCTCAGCCAAATTCAGCCCTTTATTGTGACGTATTACAGCACTGTTGTGTTCCATGTGGATTCCAAATACGTTTTATTTAATGTCCAAATTGTGCTCAGTGTTCTCTGATTCAAAGCAATCAGTGAAAGTGAGATACTTTAGAACTTCAAAGTCTGTCGGAGGAAAATCCTTATGACGCAACATGCTTACAGAAGGTTTCATCTTTGAACAATTTAACTTGGAATGAGTTAGAAAAACAGATTAAACAACTAACGATGTGTAAAATGTTTTTGAGCTTTGGCACACTCCTCTGATGTGTGCTCTGTCGGTTCAAACACGACTGTGGTTGCTGGTTCTATTTCACTATAATTGGTGTTGCCCAGTTGCCCCTTCTGGTGATAGAGAACACAATTATTACTGCACAGAAGTACAGAAACCACATTGTACCTCCACCCGGGCCTCGGAATAGGTGCCCTGTACTGGAGATCTGCCTCCTATCACCATTACTTAGCATAACTTACTAACTAACGCCAGTAGTTATTCTCAGACCCTCTGGTGTCATACATTATACTGTGTCCAGCCAACTGTTTCAGTGAAGCAGCATCGTATTGTACTTTCTCAAATAATCACTAAACCTGTGAATATTTATTTCCCGTACTGTTTACTGTACCGGTCCTGAGGAGCTCATGAAGGCCTGAGATCAGAAAGCAGAGTCTGCGTGCGCAGCCAGCCAGCCATGCCCTCTTCTCCATTCCTGGCCTCGGGCCAAGGAAACATGTGGAATCTCCCCTAACAACTCAGCTTGCTTGGGAGACAGAGACAGGAACAGCAGCATTACTCTTGGTCCAATAAATGTCCCTCATAAACCAACCCTCTATCTCTTCCTCATTCACTCCAAACCACACCTCCTCATATCTGCATCTCTCCCATGTGCCACGTGTGCGGTGCAGTGTAGTGAATCAACTTGCATGTGACTTTCCACACGTGGTGAATGTTGTGGAGCAAAATCAGTCAGCTGTAACGCCCCCCCTCCCCCCGTGTTCCTGAAGACCACTCCTAACGGTACGACAAATCCACCGCGTCATATTTCATTATTTGTTCGGTTCCTTGTCCGCTCACCATCGGACCATCAGGGCCCGATGTGAGAATAATTCCAAATATGCACATTAAATCTCTTCACAGCTAATTTATAGGGAGCAATCAGACAGCAGAAACGTGTTTGACTGTGATGTCATCAACTGTACCGACAATAGCGTTGTCTACGGTTCACTCATTGATACGCCCACCGAGCCAACCCTTCTGCAACATCTGACTCTCTCAGGAGGGGCAGGTAAAGCAGACGTCCTCAAATTTGAGAGTGTGGCTCCGTGTCAATCAAATATGGAACATCTTACCTTTAATAGTTAACATGACTTATGGTCATTTTCCAAAACCTTCATTTTCATCCAAATATACCCTATGGTGTGTGTGTGGTGTCGGTCTAGTTTTTAATATGTTTATCGCATGCACGAGTTTGTAATAATCCAAATCAGAATTTGATCACCCTTTTTAGCTGAGGCGTGCGTCAAAAGGTCCTTCTCTAGGGTCCGTCCCGTCGCCCTCCACTCCTCCGAGTCAGATTTCCGCCGGATCCTCCCCACCAGCCCTGTTTCATTCCATGGGGCCAGCACACTGTCTCTCTGCTGGGACTGATGTCTGATGATGTCTGATGATGTCTGATGATGTCTGATGATGTCTGATGATGTCTGATGATGTCTGATTCCCCTCCTGCCATGGCCCTGCTGATGCCCCCCTCACCTCCCTCCTCTCTACCTCCTTCTGCTTCATGGATCGTGGTCCATGCCTACTACTCATTATATGAATAATGTCTGTCATATTCATGTAATGTGCTGTAACTCTGTTACGTTGTTCATTCTGGTCACATGACATCATTCTGTCCATCCGGGGAGAGGGATCCTCCTCTGTTGCTCTCCCTCAGGTTTCTTTCTGTTTTCCCTGTGAAAGGGTTTTTACTATCTTTATTTTTTTAGTTTTTCCTGATCCGATGTGAGGTCCCGGGACAGGATGTTATGTTACAGACTGTAAAGCCCTCTGAGACAAACTTGTATTTGTGATGCTGGGCTATACAAAATAAACTGAATTGAACAATTATATTTTAATTATATTTCAAATAACATCGTGACATGATGATGTCCAATACAGAAACTATTGAGAAGTAGCAAAACATGCATAAAACCAGTCTAGCTTCCTTTTGTAAATGAGGAACATGACGCACCTCTAATTACATAGTAATTATAAACTCCGCAAATTCTGCTGGGACTGATGTCTGACAGTTGAATTGCTACAATGCTTTAAATAGGGAGCTGATGAGGTGTGGCCATTAAGGCACAATGCTCTAATTATGCTGATGGAACTGGCACAGAAGAAAAGTGGCTGTTGGAATGTTTCGGAAGAAGATCAAAAATCCAGCCCTCTCCAAAAATGCAAAGTCAGAGGAGACTGGCCAGACTGGTACCTCACAGAACCACTCGTTACCACAGAGGTGTGTAGAAGAGCATCTCACAACAACAGGTTCAACATTGAAGCAGACGGTTAAAGAAGCAGAAAACCACACCGGACAACACGGACCTGAGGCTACAACTGGAACGGCGCTCCAGAATTGTTATTAATTCTGGTCACATGACATCATTCTGTCCATCCGGGGAGAGGGATCCTCCTCTGTTGCTCTCCCTCAGGTTTCTTTCTGTTTTCCCTGTGAAAGGGTTTTTACTATCTTTATTTTTTTAGTTTTTCCTGATCCGATGTGAGGTCCCGGGACAGGATGTTATGTTACAGACTGTAAAGCCCTCTGAGACAAACTTGTATTTGTGAGGTTGGGCTATATAAAATAAACTGAATTGAACAATTATATTTTAATTATAATTCAAATAACATCGTGTTGTGATGATGTCCAATACAGAAACTATTGAGAAGTAACAAAACATGCACAAAACCAGTCTAGCTTCCTTTTGTAAATGAGGAACAGCATGTGACGCACCTCTAATTACATAGTAATTATACATTTCGCAACAACAACAACAACGTACCCACCCAATTTCCTGATTGGCAAAGTTGTAAGGTCATTTTGGGTCACAGGGTTGGCATAGTGCCCGTTGATCTTTCCAATACAGGAGTTCACAGGTTTTTCAGAGAGGGTAGTGCTGGTTGTTTTGGGGTTGTTTGTGGTAGATGTTTGGGATAGTCGATGCAATTTCAGTATTTGAAGACTAAATGAGTTGCCAGCGTTGGATGCAGGCCTGCGGGTACGAGCTCTTCATCGCGGGCCGGGACTGCATGCCGGGGACGGGTGAGCCACGATGCTGCCTAAATACCTCCATACCGACACGACGGCAACAATCTAAAGCGTCTGGAAAAGTAGTAGAATAATAGAGGACGCCCCCTACTGGCACATGAGTAACAATTCAGACGCAGAGTTTCCAAAACAAAAACCCACAAAACAAAAATATATTCAGATGTGAGTGAAAAGCTGCTAAAATCAGGACATATCCTCTCACAGTGGGGAGATCATGCGCTCAGAAGCGTGCATCTCTCTGTCTGTCCATGGCTAATTTAGCAGATTACAGGCTCCATCACACAAATATCTTTTGGGAAATTGTATGACTTTAAGCTTAAGGACCTCTCCTGGGCCCTATTTCTCGTAGCTGGCTTCCTGAGTTAGCGGGCTAATTTTCGGGATAAGATGACGTAGGTCAGGCTTTTCGGTTTCTCGAAGCAAGCTTTAATAAATCACCATAGCAACACATCCAAAAATGTGAACCTGCTCCAGCGCAGGCTTACTGAACTTCACTGGATAAGCTGGCCACTCCCACCGGACAAAAAAGGCAGCTCCCTTCCTCATTGGTGAAGGAGCGATATTAGTTATATCAGTTTAATAGGGAGAGAGTTCGATGCAATTTCAGTATTTGAAGACTAAATGAGTTGCCAGCGTTGGATGAAAGCTCTTTCATCAGCACAACTGTAAAATAATGTGTCATCGGGGTTGGGGCATTGCCCATTGAGCCGTCCATTACAGAAGTTACCAGCATGTGTCCTGGTAGCTTTAGTAGTCGTGGTTGTTGTGGTGGAGAAAGGGCTGAATAGTTTTGGAATAATCACAACAGTTGCAGTCGTCTGAAGACCAAATGTCATGGCAGCGTTCCAGTGTGTGTCCTGGTAATTTGAGTTGTTGTGGTTCTGGTGGTGGTAGTGGGAAGTGTAGTAGGATAGGCACAACAATTGCAGCATTGGCTTCAGATTAATTTAGTCTTGCAGTGTTGGAGGTATGGAGGCTACTCAAGGACAATCTCTCTCATCCTCGTCTTTTTAGGCTTCAGCTGTGCAGCTTTAGATGCGTGTCGAGGTGTGGCAGCCGGAGAACAACAGAGCGCCATCTTGACTGCTCACATGGGCCACCTGGTGGTTGTTGGTGTGCACTGCAGCTAGAATGAACACATCAGTCCCCCCTTCCTCTCTCACACCTCAGAGCACCTTCACTGCCGCAGCAACTGCTCCAAATATGTGTAGAACCATCAGTAGTTGACAACAGGAAGTGATTTCATGAACAGTTTATCGTGACTTATAACTGTAACGGACTGAGTGGCATGTAATGTTATCCTGTTATGTTATGAGTGTTATTTTGTTTTTGTTTGTGTTACTAGCCTGTTGAGAGTTAGTCTCTGACCGCAAGCAGAGGCTGAAGCACGTTAAGAGAACCTGTAATGGTGTCGACTGTTCTGTCGGCCCTAACCCTCAACAGTGGCCTGTGTATTGTCCCCCAATAGAGGACACAATAAGCAAGATCAGGTCTCGTAGCTATTCTGACCCAGGGCTGCTACATAATTACATTACATTTAGCTGACGCTTTTATCCAAAGCGACTTACATGTTTGCTCTCTACACCGCACCTGCTCTTCATATCTGTGACAGCTGGCTTTCACAGCACATCTGGAGTAGCCAGTTAGTGACAGACAGAACTTTCCTGCATCTGGAGCCCATCGTCCTTTCTCTTGGAAAACCCCACCGGCTTTCTCACGAGCGTTGGATGTTTGGTCTCTAGATACAGATTTAGCTGTGAAGCCTTCAGTGCTGCGTTAGCTAGCGAGGCTAGCAATACTTCTAATTACATCAAATCTAATTACACAGTGATTATAAATGACGCAGCAAGAACACACCCGCCTCACACCCAATGTCCTGAGCAGCTGGGGTGTTGTCTATCTTATGAGCTCAGCTAGGGAAGTCCCGGTTCACTTCCACAGCAATTAGGACGATTAACCCTCTGGGGTCCACGCCCGCTTCGAAGCGGAATATGATGTTTACGCAGGGGCGGGCCGTGGATTTCCTACCTGCACTGAGTCAGTCGCGATCAGCACGGCGCCCCCCCGCCCGTCAACAGCACACACGCCCTCCTTGTTGCTAACTCCTCTAAATGTGCTGTATCAAGTGTGCATGAGCATTAGAGACGTGCACGAGCATTAGAGACGTGCACGAGCATTAGAGACGTGCACGAGCATTAGAGACGTGCACTGGTGTTAGAAGAAAAACTTATTTACTCTTAATCAACTACTGTTTCACAGTTATATTGTGGCTATAAGGCTTGTGCTTCTCATGTGACCTCCTCTCCTGTTAAAACATACATATATACATATGTGGCCCAGTGCATGATGGGAAACGCTTGGCTCTCGCGACATCAGAGAGCTGATTGGCTCTTAGATCTGACAGCAAACACCACGTGTTGTAGAAAACTATTATTTTATGTGTAGTTGTAATACTTAATGCTGGATTGTTGACTATTAGTCTCATGTTTGATCTAAAAACATTTCTTGTGTGGTTGTTAATACAAAATCGTATTCATACAACACTCATCAAAACTAGTAGTAATGTATTTCACAGGCAGACATCAAAAGACCAAAGGATGCAGCTACACACTAATTTTTACATAAATATATATTTATAAACACATATAATAAATCCAAACGTGATCTGTAAACTACAAGTAAACAAAAGTTCGGAACTAACAGGAAGTACTTTTTCTGTGACTTCCTGCGTTTACACAGCTGACAGCTGACCGACTTGATCACAGTTTCTTGTCAGCGCCTCCTGCTGGTCCGCTGCTCTCTCTGGGTTCCGGGCGAGGCGCAGCTCTAACAACGAGCCTCCTGAAATTGACAGCGACTTAGTCTCGTGAGAGTATCGTTGACCATGTGTGCATGACGTCAGAGCAAGTCGGGAGCAAGTCGGACACAAATCTAACCGGCATGCATTGCGCGCCGATCGCCGCAGATCGATTCTGTGCAGAACTGGCTCATCTCGAACGAGCCTAATCTCTCTCTCTCTCTCTCTCTCTCTCAAGCCGCATTTAATTGGTCAACATGTGTGGCGTCGTCTCTGTGCATGCGCTGAGCAGAGGGGGGAGGGGCGGGAGTTACACACACACACACAGCAAGCACACGACCAGGAGGGAGGGGCCCACGCCTCACTCACGTGACGCACGGAGACTGCGCATTGTAGCAGCTTCAGTCCCTCAGAGAGAAGCTTCTCAAACAGGGCAGATCATTACGGAGAGAAGGATCAGCCCTCAAAGCTGAGGCACCTGGTCTTTCTCAATGTAAACCTTCACTGAAGGACAACACTCTGGATGCTGATTTTTTTCTTTTTGTTTTTCACATTTTGATTTATATTTTGTTGTGTGATTCTGTAAGCTTCTGTATGTTGTTTCACTTTAAATGTAAGTATTAAAAAGCTAAAAGTTTAAAATAGTTAAAACTTAGTTAAGTTAATTTGTAAATAGTTAAACGTTTGTTTTTGCACTTTGTAATTTTTTCTGTAGAATCTGTAGAGTGTATGAATAAAAGTGTATTTATATACACATTTGATATAGTGCATGTTTTTTTTTACATTGGTAATTCATATTGCGCATCATTTTACATTATTGTTGGTAATAGATTAATTTAAGCACCAAAAAATCTGAAGAGCCATTTGGGAGCCGAAAGAGCCGGTATTCCCATCACTAGTGTCTTCCTCTGTGTATCTAGTCTGTGTCTTCCTCTGTGTATCTAGTCTGTGTCTTCTCTGTGTATCTAGTCTGTCTCTTCCTCTGTGTATCTAGTCTGTCTCTTCCTCTGTGTATCTAGTCTGTCTCTTCCTCTGTGTATCTAGTCTGTCTTCCTCTGTGTATCTAGTCTATGTCTTCTCTGTGTATCTAGTCTGTGTCTTCCTCTGTGTATCTAGTCTGTCTCTTCCTCTGTGTATCTAGTCTGTCTTCCTCTGTGTATCTAGTCTATGTCTTCTCTGTGTATCTAGTCTGTGTCTTCCTCTGTGTATCTAGTCTGTCTTCTCTGTGTATCTAGTCTGTGTCTTCCTCTGTGTATCTAGTCTGTCTTCTCTGTGTATCTAGTCTGTGTCTTCCTCTGTGTATCTAGTGTGTGTCTTCCTCTGTGTATCTAGTCTGTGTCTTCCTCTGTGTATCTAGTCTGTGTCTTCCTCTGTGTATCTAGTCTGTCTCTTCCTCTGTGTATCTAGTCTGTGTCTTCCTCTGTGTATCTAGTCTGTCTCTTCCTCTGTGTATCTAGTCTGTCTTCCTCTGTGTATCTAGTCTATGTCTTCTCTGTGTATCTAGTCTGTGTCTTCCTCTGTGTATCTAGTCTGTCTTCTCTGTGTATCTAGTCTGTGTCTTCCTCTGTGTATCTAGTCTGTCTTCTCTGTGTATCTAGTCTGTGTCTTCCTCTGTGTATCTAGTCTGTCTTCCTCTGTGTATCTAGTCTGTCTTCTCTGTGTATCTAGTCTGTGTCTTCCTCTGTGTATCTAGTCTGTCTTCTCTGTGTATCTAGTCTGTGTCTTCCTCTGTGTATCTAGTCTGTGTCTTCCTCTGTGTATCTAGTCTGTGTCTTCCTCTGTGTATCTAGTCTGTCTTCTCTGTGTATCTAGTCTGTGTCTTCCTCTGTGTATCTAGTCTGTCTTCTCTGTGTATCTAGTCTGTGTCTTCCTCTGTGTATCTAGTCTGTGTCTTCCTCTGTGTATCTAGTCTGTCTTCTCTGTGTATCTAGTCTGTGTCTTCCTCTGTGTATCTAGTCTGTGTCTTCCTCTGTGTATCTAGTCTGTGTCTTCCTCTGTGTATCTAGTCTGTGTCTTCCTCTGTGTATCTAGTCTGTCTTCTCTGTGTATCTAGTCTGTCTTCTCTGTGTATCTAGTCTGTGTCTTCCTCTGTGTATCTAGTCTGTGTCTTCCTCTGTGTATCTAGTCTGTGTCTTCCTCTGTGTATCTAGTCTGTGTCTTCCTCTGTGTATCTAGTCTGTCTTCTCTGTGTATCTAGTCTGTGTCTTCCTCTGTGTATCTAGTCTGTGTCTTCCTCTGTGTATCTAGTCTGTGTCTTCCTCTGTGTATCTAGTCTGTCTTCTCTGTGTATCTAGTCTGTGTCTTCCTCTGTGTATCTAGTCTGTCTTCCTCTGTGTATCTAGTCTGTCTCTTCCTCTGTGTATCTAGTCTGTGTCTTCCTCTGTGTATCTAGTCTGTGTCTTCCTCTGTGTATCTAGTCTGTCTTCCTCTGTGTATCTAGTCTATGTCTTCCTCTGTGTATCTAGTTTGTGTCTTCCTCTGTGTATCTAGTCTGTCTTCCTCTGTGTATCTAGTCTGTCTTCCTCTGTGTATCTAGTCTGTGTCTTCCTCTGTGTATCTAGTCTGTCTTCTCTGTGTATCTAGTCTGTGTCTTCCTCTGTGTATCTAGTCTGTCTTCTCTGTGTATCTAGTCTGTCTTCCTCTGTGTATCTAGTCTGTCTTCTCTGTGTATCTAGTCTGTGTCTTCCTCTGTGTATCTAGTCTGTCTTCTCTGTGTATCTAGTCTGTGTCTTCCTCTGTGTATCTAGTCTGTCTTCTCTGTGTATCTAGTCTGTCTTCCTCTGTGTATCTAGTCTGTCTTCTCTGTGTATCTAGTCTGTCTTCCTCTGTGTATCTAGTCTGTCTCTTCCTCTGTGTATCTAGTCTGTGTCTTCCTCTGTGTATCTAGTCTGTGTCTTCCTCTGTGTATCTAGTCTGTCTTCCTCTGTGTATCTAGTCTATGTCTTCCTCTGTGTATCTAGTTTGTGTCTTCCTCTGTGTATCTAGTCTGTCTTCCTCTGTGTATCTAGTCTGTCTTCCTCTGTGTATCTAGTCTGTGTCTTCCTCTGTGTATCTAGTCTGTCTTCCTCTGTGTATCTAGTCTGTCTTCTCTGTGTATCTAGTCTGTGTCTTCCTCTGTGTATCTAGTCTGTCTTCTCTGTGTATCTAGTCTGTCTTCCTCTGTGTATCTAGTCTGTCTTCTCTGTGTATCTAGTCTGTCTTCTCTGTGTATCTAGTCTGTCTCTTCCTCTGTGTATCTAGTCTGTGTCTTCCTCTGTGTATCTAGTCTGTGTCTTCCTCTGTGTATCTAGTCTGTCTCTTCCTCTGTGTATCTAGTCTGTGTCTTCCTCTGTGTATCTAGTCTGTGTCTTCCTCTGTGTATCTAGTCTGTGTCTTCCTCTGTGTATCTAGTCTGTCTTCTCTGTGTATCTAGTCTGTCTTCTCTGTGTATCTAGTCTGTGTCTTCCTCTGTGTATCTAGTCTGTCTTCCTCTGTGTATCTAGTCTGTCTTCTCTGTGTATCTAGTCTGTGTCTTCCTCTGTGTATCTAGTCTGTGTCTTCCTCTGTGTATCTAGTCTGTCTTCCTCTGTGTATCTAGTCTGTGTCTTCCTCTGTGTATCTAGTCTGTGTCTTCCTCTGTGTATCTAGTCTGTAAACTACAGAGATTTTTAAAAAAACTATAAAGACACAAAAAACTACAGAGACAAAAAAACAACCTCAAAGGACCACAAAGACACAACATGACAGTTATATATCTAATATCAAATGCTCACAGACCCATCGCTCACATTAATACATGTTGTCATAAAAAAGATAGTGAATATGCTTCCCATATTATTGGTTTATTGTAAATATATATACTCAGTATTCATACCTATACAAAGTCTGCTGGCCCATGCACAACATTTGTATCAAAATCTTTATTCAGTTGACCCAGTTCTGGAACATATGCCATGCTGTTGTATTAGTTGATTAAAGGTTGTAACACATCTTTATTCCAGCATCCAGATGTTCCTTCATGCACGTCTCCAACAAGTATCCCAAACCATGCTCAGTCATGAGGGGTGACTTCACTAGCTCACTCTGCTACAGAATAAAGGTTCATGGTCAAGGTAACAGCAGGAGGCGGAGTTATCCGTGACATCGACAAGAGTGGATTCTGATAGGACGTGAAAACATTAAAACATTAAAGGGCCAGTTCAACCAATTTACCCAAAAACAACAAAACGCCTCACTGACTAGTTTAGTATTCAGACTTGCAGGCGGTGCAGCGGCTTCTGCCTCCGAACCAAGTACAAGGAACGGGAAAGGAATTCTGTTTGTGTGCTCAAAACATCTCAGGATTTCAGAATGAGCTTAAAATGATATTCATGAGATTTATGTCTAGACGCTGGCCCTTTAAGGAGCCACTTCAGCTCAACACCTTTGCTTCTGCTGCCCTCTAGTGGCCGAAGCTCTCGCTGCACTGAAATGAACTAAAGTTTCACCTCCATGTCTCAAATGAAACGTCTTCCACAAACGTGACCTTTACAAACAACACGAAGAGGAGAATGAGTCACAGTTGTTTGTGCTGCTCGTCCAAACACTGTCTTTCAAAATAAAAGCCCATAAAGGCATATATTCAGGCTACAATGCAGGTTTTTCTTTTCGTTGCTACCGTTAGTTGTGCTTTCCGTTTATTAAATGTCCCTAAACTTAAAAGTTATGACGTCGTTCTTTAAATGTTTTTTAACACCACATTTATAAAACACACCGAGCTCTTCAGTTAATTAGAGCTTCATGAAGCGTGAACGCTCTATTTTTATAAAACGTCACTTTATTTTAGCTTAAAAAAAAGAGATGAAATTTGTTTTTTTCATTAGATTAAAAACATAAAGAAAAGGCGTGAAGAGAAGACGGATGTTTGTTCACGTGACGATGAAGGATGATAAACATTGTTATTAATAAATAATTAAAACCACCTGCACATTAAACAATGGAGAACTCAGAAGACACAACACACCAACACATAGAGAAGCATGCAGGCGCACAATGGAAAAGGTTTATTGAACTTGATCAGGAATGTAATCAGACTTCTGACTGAAATGAATGAAAGAAGACAACAAAAAGAGCAAAATGAATCGCAGGTTGCTCCGACAGACCCGGCAGGCTGAAGCCTGGACCTGCGTGTTTCTCTATTCCCTCTACACTCGTCTGTCTCTACGGACTAAAAGGTTATTGATCCGATCGGTGTCGATCAGCTCGGTGCTTCTGATCCACGGTTTGGTTCCAGCTCCCCTAAAACACAATTCTTCATAAATATAAACGACAACAAAAACACCAGTTGGTTGATTATTTGTGAGCTTCTACACAACCGCTGGAAATAATAATAAAAAACAGGAATAAAGTTGATAATTTGGATCTGCTGCCGGGTTTGAACACTCGGCTCGGGTGTTGTTCTTCTTCCTGGTGGCTGTTTGGGTTCTTTGCCCTGCGTCAGGTCTGCCAGGCGCTGCTGGACTCACTCCACCTTGCTGTAGTCCTCCACATGGCCCAGAACCTTCTTCCTCTGCCGGATCATGTGGAAGTAAAGCTGGGGGAAGACTTGGGGGGGGGGGGGGGGGCAGTGTGTTACCAACAGAATGAGCTTTACAACAACAACAACATTGAGAGGCACAAGTCACAAAACATGGCCTCCTGAAATATGAGCCAAAGAAACATGTCAATGAATTACTGTGATGCTGACCAACATTATATTCTACAGACTTAAGAAAACCGTGACCTCAGAAATCAAAACCACTTTAATAGGTTTTGCAATTGAAATTACAATACTAATATAAAAATTGTGCAATTTTTTTTCAACATCTTTCAACCCTAATGTTTACACTTTACGAGTGACACATTTGTGTTTTTCCTGGAGGAACAATACCGTCTCGTTTTAAATTAAAGAACTGAATAAAAGTGAAACCTCCGTGACTCACGCGGGATGTAGGACACCATGACGAGGATGAGGAAGGAGTGGTAGTCGAAGGAGAAGTTGTACTTGTTGGGCAGCGTGACGGAGTAGAGCCCCGTCTTCTGGACGACGGGCAGCGCGGCGTAGATGGTCAGCAGCTCGCCGCTCACGCCCATCGGGTACAGAGCGAAGAAGAAGGTGTACCTGCAGGGGAGGTGCATGATGGGAAAAGACTCAAAAACACATGTCTGCTTTCCACTAAAACACTTTTTCCTGCAACGGAATATACTTTTTTCATGTGCATGGAGCAGAAGAGAAGACTTTTTTTTGAACATACAACAGATTTCACTGAATAATGTCATATTCCATATAATTACCCTCCTTATAATAACCAGTAACTGTTGTAATAATATAGATATACAGCTGTGTGTATGGGTGAAGCTCCCACCTGGCCCACTTGATGAGGTACGGCAGGTGGTTCAGGAGGCTGAAGGTGTAGAACGAGTAGCGGATGATCTCTGTGACGGTCCAGGCCGAGACGAACAGCAGCACACTGTCCTCACTCTGCACCTGCAACCAACACAGCAGGGTGAGAGGAGGAGGGGAGGGGGAGGGGGAGGGGGAGGAGGAGGAGCTGCATGAGCCACTCTTCATGCTTTCAGATCAAACTGCAGGCAGACGCTCGAGCGTCCCGGGTGTTAGAGAAGAACGATGCAGACAAAATGTTAACGAGAGAGACGAGCGTCAACGACAGACACGCGGAGAAGAAGAAGGAGGAGGAGGAGGAGGAAGAGGAGGAGGAAGAGGAGGAGGAGGAGGAGGAGGAGGAGGAAGAGGAGGAGGAGGAGGAAGAGGAGCGTCCGTTATACATACGGAGAAGGAGGAGCAGAAGCAGAAGAAGAAGAAGAAGAAGAAGAAGGAGGAGCAGAAGAAGCAGAAGAAGAAGAAGAAGAAGAAGAAAAAGAAGGAGAAGAAGAAGAAGAAAAAGAAGCAACCGTTATACACACGAAGAAGAAGAAGAAAAAGAAGAAAAAGAAGGAGAAGAAGAAGAAGAAAAAGAAGCAACCGTTATACACACGAAGAAGAAGAAGAAGGAGAAGAAGAAAAAGAAAAAGAAGAAGAAGAAGAAGAAGAAGCGTCTGTTATTCACGCCACTAACAACCAGCGGAGTCATTCCTGCAAACCTGCAGCCGGATCCGCCGTCACTCACTCGCTACGATCTATCGGAGCAGAACAGGAGACACGTTGATGCTGAGAGGCGGGGCTTAAAACAGGTGTGAAGGGAAGCGGTCCTACCTCCCTGACGCCAAGGGGCGGGGCTTAAAACAGGTGTGAAGGGAAGTGGTCCTACCTCCCTGACGCCAAGGGGCGGGGCTTAAAACAGGTGTGAAGGGAAGCGGTCCTACCTCCCTGACGCCAAGGGGCGGGGCTTAAAACAGGTGTGAAGGGAAGCGGTCCTACCTCCCTGACGCCAAGGGGCGGGGCTTGAAACAGGTGTGAAAAGAAGCGGTCCTACCTCCCTGACGCTGAGGGGCGGGGCTTAAAACAGGTGTGAAGGGAAGCGGCCCTACCTCCCTGACGCTGAGGGGCGGGGCTTAAAACAGGTGTGAAGGGAAGCGGCCCTACCTCCCTGACGCTGAGGGGCGGGGCTTAAAACAGGTGTGAAGGGAAGCGGCCCTACCTCCCTGACGCTGAGGGGCGGGGCTTAAAACAGGTGTGAAGGGAAGCGGTCCTACCTCCCTGACGCCAAGGGGCGGGGCTTAAAACAGGTGTGAAGGGAAGCGGCCCTACCTCCCTGACGCTGTGCGTCACGGCCCAGGTGAGGAAGACCCGGGACATCACCTGGAAGCCGGTCAGGACCACGGAGGACGGCACGATGCCTGAGACAAAGAGGACAAGACGGGTTAGGACTTAAAACAATTAATGAAGAAGAGAATCATCAGTTCTTCATTATTATTGGATGTGAAGAAATATTATTTCACGAGCACAAGAAGTTCTCAGCTAAACATTTATCATTTATTACCCTGTTATTATTATTTCTTCAGTTGTTTGTGAGAAAATATGATATTTAATCTCCTAGAAATGTAATGAAAGTGACAAAAGCTTGAAATTAACTGAATGTCAGCAAAGAATAAGAGTTGAGTTTCTTCAGAAGAGAAATTCATGCTTGAATTATTAATATGTTCTATCTTTTAGTGGCATTTTTATTGTTTTTTGTTTTGTTTTATGCTCTCTCTTTGTGTGTGTGTGTATATGTGTGTGTGTGTGTGTGTGTTTGTGTGTGTGTGTGTGTGTGTGTGTGTGTGTGTGTGTGTGTGTGTAAAGCGGCTGCAGGGAGTCGATGATAATCCTCATTAATGTGAGATAATGTATATATGTTTATATAAAAATACATATATATATATATTTTTTATTTAGATTAAAATGTAATCACAATTGGAAGAGTAGCCATTAATATTTATTATATATTTATATTTATTTGAATGATGTGATTTATGTATTATGTAGATATTAACGGAGGCAGAAGGAGACTCACCGACAGCACAGTGCAGAATCTGAGAAAAGAAAACAGAAAGAAAGATTATTAAAACTCATAAAAGATTATTATAACTCATAAAAGATTATTATAACTCATAAAGATTATTAAAACTCATACAAACATTATTATTATTATTATTACTCATATAACTTAGGAAACGTGTGAAGGAGAGTTCACGAGGAGTTAGGAAACGTGGGAAGGAGAGGTCACAAAGAGTCATCATCATCATCATCATCTTCATGAATCTCATCAGTTTATGAACGTATGAAAATAAACCTTAGACCTGTGAGATAAACACATCGATTGTTTTCATGCTGCGTCACTTTAAATGCTGCCGCCGCAAGGCATTGTGGGACGGCGTTATCTCCTCTCCTCTGGTAAAGGAAGTTCCAGTGCATTCTAGCTGAAGGAGAGGACAGGAACACGGTGTCACATCATAAACGGTCCCCTGTGTCTCACCTCCAGCAGAGCGCCGGTCTGGAAGAACTTCAGAGGCTTCTCGATGGAGTAGTACAGACCGTGGTAGCTTCCTCTGGCCAGGTACGCTCTCACCAGACCCACCGCGATCACCAGCCAGCTGCAGTGTACACAAATATATAAATATATATATAAATACATATACGCTCTCACCAGACCCACCGCGATCACCAGCCAGCTGCAGTGTACACAAATATATATATATATAAATATATATAAATATATATATATAAAAATATATAAATATATATATATATAAATATATATAAATATATATATATATAAATATATATAAATATATATATATATATATATATATATATATATATATATATATATTTATTATGTCTGCATATATAAAAAATATATATTTAAAGAAAAATATATATTTTGTTTTTAATATGTATATAAATAAATATACATATATATATTTTGTATCTATATATATATATATATATATATATATATATATATATAAAAAATATATATATTTTGTTTTTAATATGTATATTAATAAAAAATATATATATATATATATAAATTGTATCTATATATATATACATATAAAAATATATATATATTTTGTTTTTAATATGTATATTAATAAAAAATATATATATATATATATATAAATTGTATCTATATATATATATATATATATATATTATGATGTACAAATTACTATTATTATTTTACATAAAATATCTGCCGATGATCCAAATAATTTGATTATCTAAAAATGTATGAAAACCTATCCGATACCAGATATTTTACAGTTGATCGAGACACTTAATAACCAAAAGATGATAGTAAAATGAAATACTGATAAACAAAAAATATTTAAATATAAAGCAGTATTAAGAAATCTATCATTCCTCCTTTGCCCCGACGTGAGGATTTAATAAACTTTCCTACTAACAAGATTAGAAGTCAAACTATTTAAAAAAAAGTTTTTACTTTTGTGCAAATATTAGAAACTAGTTAAGTATATGTGACCCGTTTCAACTCATAATATCCAATGTAATAAAAAATATATTGAAATAATGCATTTGCATGCAGCTATTTGTTTTGCACCTGCTGCCTCAAAGCATCAATCATTAACAATACATTTTACATATCTTAGTTCAGAATCAGAATTCTGTGTCCACACACACACACACACACACACACACACACACACACACACACAGTTACACTTTGCTCTCTTCGTACCCGTGTGTCCATATTATATACAAATAAGCAAGATAAATATAACAGAGACATTAAGGACAACAGAGTAGAACACAGAAACAAAGCATCAGCATTAACATTTAACATATATATATACACACACAATATAAATATATATACTGTATAATATATATGAACAATTAATTTTGGATAGGAGTGCAGAAAGGTGGTAATAGTGAGAGTAGTGCAAGTGGAGGAGTCTGATTAATTGTTTATGTTGTTGCTGCATAATGAGCATAATTCAGACATTAAATTAAGAACAAAGATTTTAAGAATATTCCTGAAATTCCAACTAACTAGTATAATACAGCTGTGGCTCTACAGAGGTCAAAGGTCAGCTGCAAAGAATGTGACGTTCATGGAGCGGCACCCAGAGCCAGTCTGCTGCTCCTGGACTCCGACACCCGACTCAAAGCCGCCCCGTGCCGAGGCCTCGCTATGTGACCCGACTGGTCGAGCAGAACGACGCCCACATTCACTGACGCCGCCTGAAGGCACCGGCCGGAAAACAAGGACATCTTTATATGAAACGTTTAACAAAGAGTTGAGAAAACCAGAGAGGGCTTCTTGTTTTTATCTGACCAACGCACACAACTCAAAGAATGTCTATTCTAATATTAATTCATTAATATGTACACAATACAACAAATGTATATAAATCATTATATTAACTAATTAATATAGAAATATATATAAACAAATATATAATATGTATGAATTTCCCATTTAAAGAGTCAGTTCACTGACCTTTGACATTGTGTGCTTGATTGGGATTATTTCTTTATTCATCAACTAACCTATTAATAAACCTATTAGTTATGTTTTAGTCCTAACTCCACTCCTTGTTTTTCATGTTATAATGTCAACGGTCTTTTTTTTCTCTCCATGCACTTTTTTTGTTCATTGTTATCCATTTATGTATTTATTCCATTACATTAATCAGATGTATATTTAACCTTTGAGATGAATAAAAGTCAAAATGCAGTAGTTGTCCTGCAAAAAACATAATAGGACCATGCGTGAAGAAAACCCACACTTAAATAAATAAATAAAAAAGCCTGCTGGCTCCAGACAAACACCCATCTGTCTTATTATGTATATATTTATTGTGTAGTCTAGTATTGTACTGTATAGTATGGTATTGTCTTGTATTTATAGTAGTGTACTGTATTTTATTGTCTCGTCGCCATAACCAGCAGGACAGGTGGATGTCTGTAGTCTAAAGTCTGTAGTCTGTTAATCTGTATTAACCCTTGGACGGAGGGGGACGTTATTAACCGTTGCACACCCTGCGTGCATGTTTCCAATAATAAATACATACAATGTGCGGATCAATAATCAATAGTAATTCTCCCCTGACACCAACAAAAAAAAATAAAAAAATAGCACTGCAACATTACAAATAATAAATCCTGCTCCAATTAATGAATGAGCGCTGTATTGCGCAACAGCACGCGCACACACTGACCCGCAGCAGCATTAGCACGAGAGACACGCGCTCCTTACCCCGCTGTCATGACAACGTTGTAGATGACCAGGTAGGCCGTGGCCAGGGCCCCGGGGCCCTTCTTCCTCT
Organism: Taurulus bubalis; assembly: GCF_910589615.1. Classification (NCBI taxonomy): domain Eukaryota; kingdom Metazoa; phylum Chordata; class Actinopteri; order Perciformes; family Cottidae; genus Taurulus; species Taurulus bubalis. The sequence continues at coordinate 2,307,070 of NC_136589.1, read as the reverse complement.
TCGCGGCCCCGTCGCCGTGGCCCACCGCCTTGCTGGTCCCCGGAGCAGCGGCCGACATGACTGCAACCCTCTACGCTCTGTTGGGCCCTGGACGGCGGCGGCGGCGGCTGTCAGGTTTCACGGAAGTCCCGGAAACGAACGAGAAGGGAACGGGTGTGGGAGGGGCTAAACCCGGAAGTGACTCTTCTGTACATCCGCCTTCGATTTTTTTAAGACGCTCTCGATCAAACGTTTCTTTAGAAAAAACAGATCCTCTATGTGCAACTGTATTCATTCATTTATTTGTTTAGACAGTTTTATGTTTTTACGTGGATTACAATGAGCTGATCTGTCCCTGGGTGTCCACAGACTGTTTAGGACGATTAGAAAACTAACTATCTTGAGCCAACGTTGTACTCTTTGTCAGTTCCTCTGTTTTCAATTAACAGAGAAATTATTTACATTAAATGTTCAAGGAAAAAAATTTTTTTTAAGTTTTTTAAAAATTACATATGAATATATATATATAAAATTAAATTAAATACAACATATAAGTATACATAATAAATAAATACATGTATATAAATAAGTGTATTAATATGGAATAGAACCATAGACTGTTTAGGACTATAGAAAACTAACTGTCTTGAGCCAAGGTTGATTAACATGTTTTCAATCAACATTCTATTAAATGTTCAAAATAAAAATAATTGTTATTATATTCCAATATATATAAATATATAGATCCAATAAAAACATAAATATATATGTACATAACATAAATACATGTATAAAAATAAGTCACCCCCAGACAATTTCATACTGGTCACTCCCCTGCACATCACTTCATACCTCATATTTAAATACACTTGCCACATTACCATTCCACTTACATTTCACCTTAAAGACTCTTATCTGTTGTCTGCACACTTTATTTTATTTTATATTTGTTATTCTTTTGTAGATTTAATTGTAAATAATCATGCTTCCATTTCTTGCACTCTGTTTATTGTTTAATGTTGTGCACCACCCGCCATACAAATTCCTTGTATGTGAAAACATACATTGCAATAAATGGTTATGATTCTGATAAATATATTAATACATCTATTCTTCAGCCACATTTTTAAAGTATGTCATGTCCCTTTTTACTTTAATTTAAGTTCATTGTTCGTTTCATATTACTTTGATTATCTGTGTTGTACTTGAGTTTTCAGACTAATTACAAATAAATCACATAATTCAATGTATGTGATTTAACTCGAGTAACAATATGTAAACATGTTGGACGTCATTAAATAAATCTTTACGGGCTGACGTTCCTCTTTCACCCGCTAGATGTCAGTGTTTCACTGGTCTCCTTTGTGTAAACATAGGTGTCAAATCAAGTGCCAGGTATATTTAACCATTTTTTAAATAATTTACGTCGACGTGCTTTACTTTTAACAACATAAATAAAACTCTCACCAATCGCACTAAACGTATATATGAAACGTATTTTACCAACTGCCCTCTAATGGCCTTTAAATTCATTCTGATCAGGCGTTAATCAAGACAGCCACGTTACCGGAAGAGCAACTGGTGCGAGTGTAAAGCTAATGGACGAGGAAGCGATATTTGTTTAGGTTTTAGTCTCGAAATCACACACAAACACTCTGTTTTTGTTACGTAGCGTGACTTCTTTTTGAACCCTCACGATGCCTTTGTTTTCCCAGAACCCTTTCGACCAAGACGTCGGTAAGTAAAGCGATGTGTTTTCCGCTGGTTTGTTGTTTTCTTAGTGTGTCCGAGCTAACTGCGGCTAGCGTTAGCTCAGCTGGGCTTCTCTTCTTCTCTGGTGTTTTTATTTAGTTGTGGTTCACAATCGCACGTGCACGAGCCTCAGACACGTCGTTACAGTGGAGCCGACTGGTTGCCAATACGGTTATCGATCCGATTATTGGCTTAGGTCACTTAACTTTGTGTCTGATGACGTCACACAGTGACTGGATGACGTCGTTATGTCATTTAGGTCTGTTGACGTGAGTTGTGTATTTTGGTGTTGGACAACACGTTGTGTTGCTCGATTCTGCCACCAAGTTATTCTATGTAAAATGTATATTTAGTTTAGATTTGTATAAAATCCTCAAACAGAAACGATACACATGTTTTGTATTGTTGTTTTTATTGTTTAGTATTTTCAGATAAGTTCAGTGTAAATAACATTTGTGTCTGAGGTTGTCGATTTTTCCCATTTTAGGAGAACTGACGTTAAACTTCAGAATCTCCTCTTAATAAAATATGTTTTTTTAAAGATTTGTTTTAATAGTTTTGCTTTCCACTTAATAATTAAGTTATTTGACTTGGATTCATGGGTTTGCCAGTTGGCAGCTTTTTTTTTTTTTTAGTCCATTAATTGTTGTGAAAATAAGCAAACGTGCCAAATAATCTCGTTAAACATTATTTTAGTTAATTGCTGTTTTTCTTCTGTGATAGCTGAGTGAATATGAAGGATGTGGACTCTAAAGATGTCACCCTGGGCTTTAAGTATCTATGATGAGCATTTTACATTTCATTGGTCAAATAATTAATGAAGAAAATACATCTGGAGTCAAATGTAAAATTATATGCAAACTACCAAGTTATCTGTCGCTGTGACACCACAGAGCTGATATGACCAGACAAAAGAGCACTGTTGCTCTCAACTGTTGCTCTCAACTGTTGCTCTCAACTGTTGCTCAACTGTTGCTCGTCTTGTTGCTCTGAGTGTTGGTAAAAGACTTCCTATGAGTTGAGCATGTGAGTGATTTCCCTGTTGACGTGTCACAGGGCAGCAGACACAAAGACGGCCTCCTCCACTGCCTCATAACAATCTACACCTTTTATAGAATACGACGTAACCAAAGGAAAAACAGACGATGACGTCATCGTCGAGGCTGCCGCCGACTAAACCGCTTCTCGACTCGACGGCTCATACGAACAAAAAGTGTTTCTTTGAGCTTCTGGTCAGACACTCGCGACATGGAGTTTTAAAATGGTTATTTCCAGGCCTGGAGAAGTCATGTAAATGTGTTATATTCATGTGTTCATGTAAATGTGTTATATTCATGTGTTCATGTAAATGTGTTATATTGATGTGTTCATGACGTTCATTTACGCTGAGTTTGAAATAATGAATATGCTTTTAAAAGAAAGACTCAAAATATAAGCAGGCATACATACAGGCATCTATATAAATGTTTATTCTTTTAATCAAACTATTGTCTCATTCATTTGAGTCATTTAAGGTTCACTGTATGCTTTGTATTCTCATTGTTAGTTTAAATACTACATTTACTCACTTTTTACTGTTTACACCCAGACTTCACTAAATGTTTGTCGTGACATTTGGTTTAAAGTCATGGAAAAGCATTGGTCAGTGTGTGAACCCTGTGTTTCCAGAGAAGGCGACCAACGAAACCAACACGGTGGATGACTGGGGGCTCATCATGGACATCTGCGATAAGATTGGAACGACAGCCAATGGGTAAGGAGTGTGTGTGTGTGTGTCTGTGTGTCTGTGCGTGTCTGTGCGTGTGTGTGTGTGTGGGGTTGCATTGGCTCTGACTTCTCCGTTCTCTCGTGTTTCAGACCGAAGGACAGCTTGAGATCCATCATGAAGAGAGTCAACCACAAAGTTCCTCACGTGGCCATGCAGGCCCTCAATGTGAGTGAGCCATGATGATGATGATGATGATGATGATGATACACTTTCCTTCAACGCAAAAACATGTTCATCGTCACGAACCGGGACATTATGACGTGAATAACTATGTCACCAATTGATCTCAAAATGCGTCACATGGCAGGAATTAAAAAAACTGGGTCAAAACTTATTTATCCGTCCGTGTTTGTTCATTTATTTAATTCCTTCATGCCAACATTTGGCCCCTCCCACAAGGTATTACTAGACGCCCTTATTTTTCGTCCGTCTTCTGGTGTTGCATACACAAAGCATGTGGATAAACACATTAAACACCTACAGATCATCTCTGTAAAGACTTTTCTTTCCTCTCTCGCCCCAGACGTTCTCCTCACTGCTGGCCGACTTAAAGGTTTCACACGTAAACATCCATCATGATCTCTGTGCATGGATCCATATCGACCGGATCAATATCTATTTCTATCCTGGTAAACAAAGCGTCACGCTGTTCTGCAGTAAAACAGGACGGAAGAAAACTAAACGGCCGCTTCTCTTCTAGATTAACGGATCTTTGTTTTATTCTTTTGTCACATTATTTACAACATAATTCTCCCGTCTCGTATTCAGTTTTTATCTTCGTAACAAAGTTTAGTCCACACATCATCAGCCGCTGCCTTTTTATTGTTGACAAACAAACATTCTCTAAACAAACCAGTATTGTGCTTTTTGTTCCCGGGTTATAAGGCGCACCCTTTTATAAGCCGCATCTACTAAATAAAACAAAAGTCGTATTTATTTCATAAACAAGCCGCGGCGGTTTATAAGCCGCTGTTGCATCAGCAGCTGACGAGACTTTTTATTTTTGTGCAGAATTTTCAGTGTTGTTTACTTGAGCTCAAACAGTGCAGCCAGCAGCATCTGGGGCTAGCGCGCTAGCTCGCGGCTAGGTCGTTGCTAGCTCTCTGTCTCTGCAACTGCTGCTAAATTTAGAATCGGAAAAATTCACATATTAGCCGCACCGATATTTAAGCCGCACGGGTCAAAGTTGAGGAAAACAGTAGCGTCTTGTAACCCGAATTTTATGATATATAAAATAAATAGAATATAGATATTTTTCAAACCAAAGCCTACAACATCCTCTTGAGGTTCAAACTCTTTTTAAAGTGAGTTTTCACAGTTTAGCTGCAGTTGATCTCGTCGTTAAAGGTTTGAAGAGTCCATACTGGGAACGATGGGAATGATGGGAGATGCGGATCATCATGAGCAGCCGCTGTCACACGGCGCTCTATATTTAGACGTCGTGCGCTCGCTCTTTCACGTCTTTAAAACATTAAAGATTACAGACGCTTCACCTGCTGTTAATCCCTATTGGTTTTAACTCATTCATGCGAGTGCTGGAACATAAACCCTCCTTTCTATCTGTGTAATAACAGCTGTTTCATCTTTCTTTAACCGTCTTTCCTCTTCTTCTCTTGCAGTTGCTCGGCGCTTGCGTGTCGAACTGCGGCAAAATATTCCACTTGGAAATCTGCTCACGGGAGTTTGCTGGTGAAGTACGGAGCGTTGTGAACAGAGTATGTACATCATTATTATGATTATTATTATTATTATTATTCATAACATATCTTTATAACTCATGACTCCGGTCACGTTCACTCTGAACCAGGTTAAAGGCACAGTGCACGTTTTAGTGGTTTATGGCAACTAAATACTCCTCAGCTAAGCCCCGCCCCTTTCCAGGTGTGTCAGAGCTACGGTGGCCTACAGGTAGAGAGGTATCTTTAGGATATTAGTACAACTAGGGGCGACGAAATCATTGTATTTAACCGATTTGAATCAGGTTTCACTTTTGTGTTCGTGTTCACAGACGTATTGGTTTTGGATATGAATGTCTGTTTCTAAATAAAACGTGGTGCCCGCGTCCCTGCAGGCCCACCCCAAGGTGTGTGAGAAGCTCAAGGCTCTGCTGGTGGAGTGGGCAGAAACCTTCCAGAAGGACCCTCAGCTCAGCCTCGTGGGCGCCACCATCAGGTCTCTGAGGGAAGAGGGCGTCGGCTTCCCCACGGCGTCCTCACAGGTACGCTGCCCTCATTAACCACTTCATAGGAGCGTCCTCACAGGTACGCTGCCCTCATTAACCACTTCATAGGAGCGTCCTCACAGGAACGCTGCCCTCATTAACCACTTCATAGGAGCGTCCTCACAGGAACGCTGCCCTCATTAACCACTTCATAGGAGCGTCCTCACAGGAACGCTGCCCTCATTAACCACTTCATAGGAGCGTCCTCACAGGAACGCTGCCCTCATTAACCACTTCATAGGAGCGTCCTCACAGGAACGCTGCCCTCATTAACCACTTCATAGGAGCGTCCTCACAGGAACGCTGCCCTCATTAACCACTTCATAGGAGCGTCCTCACAGGAACGCTGCCCTCATTAACCACTTCA
>NC_136589.1:2275983-2295983 GCF_910589615.1 Taurulus bubalis | reverse complement strand
CTGTTCCTCCACAGAGGCGTCCGTGGAAAAGGCTTCGATCCCAGAAGAGGCGCCTCAGGAAGCCCGAGCGGAGCCCGAGCCCGTCTGCATCGACGAGGTACGAGCTGTCAACCGGCTGTCAATCAACTGTCAATCCACTGTCAATCAACCGCCTGTCAATCAAACCGCCGAGGCAAACCGCCTGTCTTGTGTCTCTGCAGGGGAAGATGGACCGGACTCTGGCGCTGCTGCAGAACGCGGACCCTGCAGACCCGGCCCCCGACCCTCTGGAGCTGATCCAGCTGGAGGGTACGGACCTCATGCACCGAGTTCCTGCAGCGCCGCCGCTGCTGCTACCGCTAACTCTGTAACTCTGTAACTGTATAACTCTGTAACTGTGTAACTCTGTAACTGTGTAACTCTGTATCTGTGTAACTGTGTAACTGTGTAACTCTGTAACTGTCCCCAGGCGCATGTGAGCAGATGAACCCGATGATCGACGAGAGGCTGCAGGAGATCGACAGGTAGGCGCGTCGTGGATCCTCTCCGTCCAGCAGAACCCACGCAGGTAGTTTGAGAATCGCCTCTTCGTGTTGCAGGAAACACTCGGAGATGTCCGAGCTGAACGTGAAGGTTCTGGAGGCGCTGGAGCTCTACAACACGCTGGTGAACGAGGCTCCGTTCTACTCGGCCTACTCCAAGATGCAGGCACAGTACCCCGCCGCGGCCATGCAGGTCAGACACGGGAGGTCACGCGTTAAATATCAGAGAAGCTGGGAAAGAAACATTGTTCTTTCTTTTAGATAAAGAAACCATAGTATTCATCTCTTTCTGGGCATTCCCGCCTCCTTTTTAGCACTTTTTGAAGCTATATTTGTATATTTATATTTCACAAACCTACGTACGTGTTGTATTTTCGTTCTTTAGTTTGAATAGATTTTCAAAAATGTTCCCCAAACCCTTTTTTTCACGTTATCATTATGAGGTATTGTGTGTAGAACCTTTTGAGGAGAAACATTCCTTTAGTCCATTTTGGAATAAGGCTGTAAACCAGTGTTGAGGTAGTTACTCAGAAAAAGTAACTAATTACTAGTTACTTCTGAAAATTGTAACTAGATTACTTTACTAGTTACTGCATTTGAAAAGTAACTTCACTACTAGTTACTTTACTTTCCATTTTTTTAAGCAAATGTCCAAATTAACTGCAAACTACATTTTCAATAATAATTTATTATTAATGAATACAATTTCTAATAATAATCGCACGAGTCACACGACACTTCCTGCATGACAATCTACCGTAAACGTCGGGTTACGAGCCGCTACTGCCTTCGGTCAGAGTCCCCGTTAGCTCCCCGTTAGCTCCCCGCTAACTTCCGCTAGCTCTCCGTTAACTTCCGCTAGCTCCCCGAAAACCACCGAAGGTAGCGGGACCAGGCTCGACACCCGACTTGGGCAGAGGGGTCGCGGGCAGTAGCAGCAGCAGCGCTAGCTAGCAGCTTGTTGCTAATGTTCATGCAGGAAGTGTCTCTAAAAGAGAACTTTTCAGACTGGTAGAAATGTCTTGGGTAACGCAGGAAAGCGCGTTCCTGAGGTTTAGTAAAGTAGTGTAGTTACCAATGTGTTGAGTGTAATGCGTTACTTTACTTCATTACCTATAAAAGTAATATCGTTACTGTAATCCGTTACCTTGTAACTCGTTACCCCAACACTGGCTGTAACACAAGATGAATACTTTCTGGATGCACTGCATCACCAATGATGTGTTCAAGGACCGTCGGAAAGATGAAAATCTGATGATGATGAATGCTGGACTGTGATAGAAAACATTCTTTTCCACTCTGCGCCGGCGGGTTCATTTGGGTTCAGAGGGTCAAAGTTCACCGTGTGAGTCGTCTCGGTCTTGCGATGCGAGTCGATAAAACGCTGAGTCGTGCATAATTTAAGGACGGGATCGGTCGTTTTCACAGTTCGGAGCCTGAAGGCTGGAGGGGCGTTGAACCCTCAGCGACGCGTCAGAAGCTCTGATCGTCCCGTCGCTGTATGGATCGTACAATACAAGTAGAGGACGACGGCGTCTCCTCTGTGGTTCTCTGTCCAGAAGGAAAGCGTCTTCGTGTTCCTCTCCATCGACTCTTCTCTCCCCGGGGAGTCGGAGGCTGTTTTTTTCTCCAATGATTGATGCCTCTGTCGCTCCTCTGAGATTTAGAAGGAAAAATGTGTCCTCTTCACTGCTGCGCTATTTTTATTTTGTCCTTTTCTCCTTCATCAGCTTCTGTTTTCAGAGGACTGTGCAGTTTTCCACCAGGCTGCTTTAGTTTAGTTTTACATTCACTGCCTCACTTACTGTAACAGTCAGCGCTTTATTCATCCAGCGAGGAGCAGCGCTGATCTCTTTGTTCGTGTTGCAAGAGGATATTCATTAACGAAGGAAATGGAAGATGAAGCCTTTCTGGATTTAACTCTGATTTGCATCTGAAAGGGTTAAATGAGAAATTGGGCTTCATATGTTTTATTATCGTTTAATTGAAGAGAATTTAGTTTGACATTTGGAAATACGCTCATTGAGAAGATGAACCCGTCATGTCCACCAAATATGAAACGATAACCAGCATCCAGACCGGCATTCTCTCTCCTGACCACCAGGCGGCGACTCCTCTGGTTGTATAGAAGTCTATGCTTCATGTGTTAAAGCTGCATTCTCTCTCCTGACCACCAGGCGGCGACTCCTCTGGTTGTATAGAAGTCTATGCTTCATGTGTTAAAGCTGCATTCTCTCTCCTGACCACCAGGGGGCGACTCCTCTGGTTGTATAGAAGTATATGCTTCATGTGTTAAAGCTGCATTCTCTCTCCTGACCACCAGGGGGCGACTCCTCTGGTTGTATAGAAGTATTCATGTGTTAAAGCTGCTTTCTCTCTCCTGACCACCAGGGGGCGACTCCTCTGGTTGTATAGAAGTCTATTTGACTGAGCTTAATTTTTGTCTTGCAGACTTTTTAGTTGTTTCTTCCCACTTGGTCACCGTTCCTTGACCACTTTTTGTTTACGGGTGTAAGAATGTGTGAGTTTGCTCTCGGCTCTTGAAGCTCACCTGCTCTTCCTCTCCTTCAGGGTTACCTGGGCCCGGCCGGCGGCCCCTACCTGCCCCAGGTGCCTCCCGCTCAGGCCTACGCTCTGCCCAGCGACCAGCCGGGGCCGCTGCACTCGCTCCCCAACGTGTCCGCTCCGCCCAACGGCCCCAACGGCCACAACGGCCACAACGGCCACGCCGCCCAGCCCTACATGAGGTGAGACACCCGGAACAGCCCTGTGGTGAACAGTAGCTTCTAAATGTTCAGTCTCTCCTCCTATTGGCCGGCGGGTGTTCACGCCTCCTCTGCTTCTCCTCACAGCTCCGCCGTGAACTCTCAGTACATGAACCCGGCCGCCGGCGCTCCTTACCAGCACCCGGTGGACATGTCCGGTTACCACGGCAACGCCGCGCCGCCGGGCGTCTACCCGGTGAACGGCCCGCCGCACCAGAACCAGCAGCAGCAGCAGCAGTACTACCAGCAGCCTCTGCTGTGAGACTGACCTGGGACCAGCAACACGTCCGGTGTTCCTCTCTGTGTGTGTGTCTGTCTGTCTGTCTGTCTGTCTGTCTGTCTGTGTCTGACTCACCTGAGTGAGCGACGAGGGCTGGAGGAACTTCCTTCAGCTGTTTGTTTGTTTGTTTTTGTTGTGGCTGATGGTGTGTGTGTGTGTGTGTGTGTGTGTGTGAGAGACGCGGGTCTGTCGTTCATCTGAGTCGGGACACTCTTTTGTGTGCATGTCCTCGGCGTGAAGCCAAAAAAAACAAAACAAAAAAAAAACACGGCGTCTGGAGTCTCCTGCTGTCCCGTCACTACGATTTTTCCCAGCTGTCAGTGAACGCGCCGCCGGTCTCCACAAACATCACACTTCAACACAGAAGAAGAGGAAGAGGAGGAGTTGGGTTTTTTGGTTTTCCAGCCACTAATACGGGACCATGTCATGTAACATCTTTTCCACTCCTACTTGGACAAACATCCCCGTTTCTGAGTCCGTGGTCCTCTGCTGAGCGGTTCCCTTTCACAATAAAAGCCTGAGACGTTGATGGAGAGGCCAGGCCCACTCTGATGCAGAAACATGGGGAATGAGACGCTGCTGCTTTCAGACGTTCATCACAGCGCACGTCATTTCACACACGACTTTTTTAAGTTTCATTCATGTGAACACGGCCTGCACAGTTTCCCTTTGTCTTGTTTTGAAGTCTGAGGGTGAATTCATCTGGACGGGTGTGTTGTTGTTGTTCCTCCCTCGCCAGCATCCATCACTTTAGCTCGTCTCATGTTTGAAGAGAAGTACAAGCTGTTTCCAGATATCAGATGTGTGAGCGGTGAGGACACATCTTTCCCTTCAGCTTCACGCGCTTCAACTTATTTAAGGAGACGTTCCTGTGTGCGTTGGTTTAGTTTTTTGCATGTTGGAGGACCGAGGCACGGTTCTTCATCGTCACAGTTTTAGGATGAACTGAGAAGTAGTTGGTTCTCTTTGTTTGTTTATTAATGAAATCGCTGCATCATGATTATTGATTATTACGTCAGTACCTTCCTGCCTGTGAGGAGCTTTATGCAAACGCACGACACGGAGATTCACACGTCTACACTTAACATGTCTGACTGTCAATGACAAGGCCTGTACTCCGATATATGGTCATAAATATATTACTATATATACATGTTTATGTATGTATCTTAATATATATATATTCATCTATATGTATTTATATATATATTAATAAATATATTATTGTTTATATATCTTAAATATTTATTAATATATATTACATACACATATATGTATATATGTATATGTGTGTATATATATATATATATATATATATATATATATATATATATATATATATATATATATATATATATATATATATATATACGTATATATATATATACGTATATATATATGTATATATATATATATATGTATATATATATGTCTGTATATATATATGTATGTGTGTATATATATATATATACATATATATATGTATATGTATATGTGTGTGTGTATGTATATGTAAATGAGACATTGTACATGTATGATTTACATGGCTGGAGAATGTGTAATTACTTTTCTTTCCTCTGCTTTTATTTTCCAGGCAAAGCGTAACATTTTCCAAAAGTTCAGAAACGATCATTTGTTGACGTGAAGAAAAGAAAGTGAGGGATCATGTTGTTAAGCTGCTGTTGGTCTTTTCTTCTGCTTGGGGCTTGAACCTATGAAGTAAGCAGCCTTCACAGACTCGTCCCGCCGGTGGAGGCGTTGTGTACATTAGATGTAAAATAGCAGGTTGGGTTGGTGACGTTGCACCTTAGCTTTGTAAACATTTAGTTACCACTGGATGCCTTGTTTTTTCTGTAGAACTCAAAGAACGACACGGACGTAAGACTTCAGCGACTAACTTCAGAATCCGCTGGATGTGTATAATTCTGTATATTTAAAAATATTCCAGGAAAAAAGGTCCTTTATCCAGGATTTAAAAAAATAACTGCTTTTTTAACGGAGCTAATGTATAATATTCTTTGAAATAAAAATAAATTTACCTGTGTGGAGGATGTTGATTCTTTCTCTTTCTTCACGTTCCAGTTCCCTTCGGAGGCCTTTCTTAGTAATTACGTTTATATAATTAAGAGGAAGGTGATTAAAATAGTAATGGGCTCCTCTCCTTCCCAGCACTCTAACACTTTAAACCATACTACAAATGTCAAACTAAAAAGGGTGTATCTCTGCAACCACTAGGGCTGTTTGAATAATGTTGGTGTTATAATAAAAGGTACACATGTGAGATGTTGTTCAGATGTGTCAATATCAGTCTATATGTTACTGGTTAAGAGTAAAGGAAGATGACACACAGAAAAAATGAAAAGGTTTCAGGTCCGCCTATAAAAAAAAAAAATCACTTTCAGAATGATTATTTCTTTGGAATGATGCAGCTGTAAGGTCCAACTCTAACCCAAATCATACACAATATGTGAACATTCTCTAACCCAAATCATAGCTCAATATGTGAACATTCTCTAACCCAAATCATAGCTCAATATGTGAACATTCTCTAACCCAAATCATAGCTCAGTATGTGAACATTCTCTAACCCAAATCATAGCTCAGTATGTGAACATTCTCTAACCCAAATCATAACACAATATGTGAACATTCTCTAACCCAAATCATAACACAATATATGAACATTCTCTAACCCAAATCATAACTCAGTATGTGAACATTCTCTAACCCAAATCATAACACAATATGTGAACATTCTCTAACCCAAATCATAACACAATATGTGAACATTCTCTAACCCAAATCATAGCTCAATATGTGAACATTCTCTAACCCAAATCATAACTCAGTATGTGAACATTCTCTAACCCAAATCATAACTCAGTATGTGAACATTCTCTAACCCAAATCATAACACAATATGTGAACATTCTCTAACCCAAATCATAACACAATATATGAACATTCTCTAACCCAAATCACAACTCAGTATGTGAACATTCTCTAACCCAAATCATAACACAATATGTGAACATTCTCTAACCCAAATCATAGCTCAATATGTGAACATTCTCTAACCCAAATCATAACTCAGTATGTGAACATTCTCTAACCCAAATCATAACACAATATGTGAACATTCTCTAACCCAAATCATAACACAATATGTGAACATTCTCTAACCCAAATCATAGCTCAATATGTGAACATTCTCTAACCCAAATCATAGCTCAATATGTGAACATTCTCTAACCCAAATCATAACACAATATGTGAACATTCTCTAACCCAAATCATAGCTCAATATGTGAACATTCTCTAACCCAAATCATAGCTCAATATGTGAACATTCTCTAACCCAAATCATAGCTCAATATGTGAACATTCTCTAACCCAAATCATAACACAATATGTGAACATTCTCTAACCCAAATCATAGCTCAATATGTGAACATTCTCTAACCCAAATCATAACTCAGTATGTGAACATTCTCTAACCCAAATCATAACACAATATGTGAACATTCTCTAACCCAAATCATTACACAATATGTGAACATTCTCTAACCCAAATCATAACACAATATGTGAACATTCTCTAACCCAAATCATAACACAATATGTGAACATTCTCTAACCCAAATCATAGCTCAATATGTGAACATTCTCTAACCCAAATCATAGCTCAATATGTGAACATTCTCTAACCCAAATCATAGCTCAATATGTGAACATTCTCTAACCCAAATCATAACACAATATGTGAACATTCTCTAACCCAAATCATAGCTCAATATGTGAACATTCTCTAACCCAAATCATAGCTCAATATGTGAACATTCTCTAACCCAAATCATAGCTCAATATGTGAACATTCTCTAACCCAAGTCATAACTCAATATGTGAACATTCTCTCTGCAAAGGTTGACTTTGATAAAGTGAAGCAGAACAAAGTTAGAGGGTTTAGAACAGAGAACATTCAGGCCAGGACTCCAGAATTTCCATTGGGGCACATCTGTGACATTTTAATTTATTCATGTACCAAACCATATATTTCACTTATATATTACTTATGGTGTTCAATACAGCTTGTTTTTTAATAAAACAAGCTATGATTTACAGTTTTATAGAACAATCACTCAGTCTGGGTTTTTATAATGATGTCCTCAGCCTCCTTCTGTATTTTCTGCTCCTTCCTTCCGGCGTGGCTCAGGTGTTGACGTGCAGGTGAGAGCGATTTAAGCTTTAGTGTTCGAGCCTCGCCGGCTGTTCCTCGGGAAGAGAACCCAGCGTGGCGGGGCGGGAGCAGCTGGTCGCTCCGCAGGAGTCCGCCAGGACATCCGCTCGTCTGCTTTACTCGAGACGCACGCGCTGTTTGTATTTCAGGGAGGAGCAGCGCTCTGCATCAGAGGTTGTGATGACTCACAGGTATACATGCAACACATGTATTATATATAGGAGCATAACACATGTTCTTCTTAGCATTCAATATTAATATAATCATTTAACATATTGTTTATGGTTTTGTTTAGATATGTTTAAGATGTCATAGTCTACGGTATCTGTGTTGGTATGTATGTTTTATTTTCATATATTTGTATCAGGGTCGTTGTGTTGTTTTTCATTCAATAAAGAGAATGAATTTGTCTGAACTCTTAAAATGTAAATGCCAGGTCACGCCGGGAGAGACGAGTGGTTACGCCGCGTTCAAATGCTCCTCGTAAAGTCCAGCTCCAGGAGCTTTATCTGCCAAGTACGTGAAAACAGACATGCAGCTCAAAATGAGGACTTATTTACTAATTCTATTATATATCATCTGTACGTGTATTTATATAAATATGTATTTACATATATATATGTAATGAAGTAAATTAGAAGCAAATACATAAAAAAGAAGAAGAATGAAATACAAATATTGTAGAAGGTGTTTTTACAGAAGGTGTGTGTATATATTACATATAGTGTATATATACATCGCACTTGGATTTATATATTTATTATTTATATAAATACATATTTATATATATTATATATACGTATATATATGTTATATATGCAGTATGTATATTAAATATATATATATATATGTATGTATATATATATATATATATATATATATATATATATATATATATATATATATATATATATATACATACATATAAGGAAGTAAAATAGAGTGAAATACAAATATTGAAAGAAGCAGACTTTTACAGAAGGCAAATAAATTAAATTTATAGTGTATACTATATACATTGTACTTGGATTTATTTTGACAGCGATATTTATGTTAAAATCTGGTTATTTAAACTATAAAACATAATTTCCATGCAACAGTGGATGTTTTTTTGTAGTGTTATAAACATATTCAAACTCCAATAAAATGATTAAAATAACCCGATTCTTAGTTGTTTTTGTTGCTGTTGCTGAAACGTCTGCGTGGTCCCTGAACGCAGCACAGAGCCAGTGTGATGGGATTGGAGGAGGAGGGTCAGTCTCTCTGTGCCTCAGACCTGATGCTGCTGCAGAGAGGGACGCAGCATCCTCCTCCTCCTCTCTCTCTCTCTCTCTCTCTCTCTCTCTCTCTCTCTCTCTCTCTCTCTCTCTCTCTCTCTCGGAACCGGACCCACCAGGCTGGAGCCGGCGGTCCACTGCGCGCCCCCGGAGCCGCCGCAGCAGTTCCAGTGGAGCGGCACCGAGCGGCAGCCTCCGCCCTGGACCGACGAGCTGGCCGAGATGTCCCGGCACATCTACACCCGCCACGCGGTGGCCGAGGGGACGCAGAAGCCCGTGTTCCAGGTAGAGCCTGCAGGGAGCCCCGCGAGGCTCCTGTCCTCTGCGGAGTCCTTCATGCGTTATAATAACCACGGGGTTATTGATGCGAGAAATACACTGTTATTGGAGATCAATAGGCCTGTCCACTCTAAAACTGCAACGAGGAAAATTGATTTTAAGAAAGGAACAGTATGGAAGATCATTTCTAGATCTGTGATGAAAAAAAAGATCTTGTCCTTGACTTAATATCTCAAAAGAATGACTTAATATCTCAAAAATAATGAGTAAATATCTAAAAAATAATGACTTAAAATCTCAAAAGAATGACTTTAAATCTCAAAAATAATGAGTAAATATCTCAAAAATAATGAGTTAGTATCTCAAAAGAATGAATAAATATCTCAAAAGAATGACTTAGTATCTCAAAATAATGACTTAATATTTCAAAATAATGACTTAATATCTCAAAAATAATGAGTAAATATCGAAAAATAATGAGTTAGTATCTCAAAATAATGAATAAATATCTCAAAAGAATGACTTAGTATCTCAAAATGAGGAGTTAATATCTCAAGATAATGAATTATTAATTAATTACTTAATATCTCAAATGAATGAGATGGTATCTCAAAATAAAAAGTTAATATCTCAAAATAATGACATGGCATCTCAACATAAAGAGTTCATATCTCAAGATAATTACATGGTATCTCAACATAAGGAGTTAATATCTCAAAATAATGTCATGGTATCTCAAAATGAGGAGTTAATATCTCAAAAATAATTACATGGTATCTCAACATAAGGAGTGAATATCTCAAAATAATTACATGGTATCTCAACATAAAGAGTTAATATCTCAAGATAATGACATGGTATCTCAACATAAAGTGTGAATATCTCAAAATAATGACATGGTATCTCAACATAAAGTGTGAATATCTCAAAATAATGACATGGTATCTCAACATAAAGTGTGAATATCTCAAAATAATGACATGGTATCTCAACATAAAGTGTGAATACCTCAAAATAATGACATGGTATCTCAACATAAAGAGTTAATATCTCAAGATAATGACATGGTATCTCAAAATAGGTAGTTCATACCTCAACATAATGAGTTAATATCTCAAAATGTTGAGATGGTATCTCAAAATAAGGAGTTAATATCTCAAAATAATGACACGGTATCTCACAGTAAGGAGTTAATATCTCAAAATAAGGAGTAAATAGCTCACATTTTCAGATATTAAGTCAATATCTTGAGATTATTTTTCTCGTCCATCTCTGTGGCGTTGCTGGTCTTCCGTAGCCACAGTCGGACTAAACTCATTATTCTGCTCTCTGTTTAGCTGGAGACGCATTTCTCATCAGTGCTAACGAGGCCCCTGAGGGTCATTACTCAAACACAGGACCTGCTGTACGATGGCGAGGATTTGATTTATTCACAAGGAAATGAGATTGGGTTCTTAATTATTAAGTGTTTTCTGATGGAGCTCCACTCGCGACGCTCGAGGAAGTCCGAGTCGCCACCGGAGGAATACATTTGTATCTCTGCAGGACGATCGTGATGCTGAACGCCGCTGTCGTTTGTTCCTCGTCTGCTTCAGTGTCCTTAAACGTATGCAGGCGAGTACGAAATATTAAAGTGGATATGAAATCTCTGACGCTTTATATCATCTCACAGAATATACAGTACGTCTCCAACTATAGCAACTATTTTCATTTTGAATGATTCTAATCTGAGTCTGGTCTGTGAAATAGTAAAACAATATAAATGCAGCTCAAGATTACTTCAGCATCGTTATTGATTAACCGACCGATCGTTTCAACTCAATCGCAGGAGAACGAGAAGGTCGAGTACTTTGCCCCAGAGGATGTGACATAAATCATGACACAAACGAGGTCGGGAAGAAACTAAATACAATAGAAATAAAATAACATGAGAACAGAGAATGAGCTCAAACAAACTCTCTGACTCTAATATGTATTGAATAAGTAATGTGCATTCACAAGTCAAGTAGTGTAGCAATGTTGGCTGCGTATGTCAGAATGAAAACAATGAGACATTGAATATAGAGTGTACTCACAGGTATTATAATGTTATATAATGTTGAATTAGAAATAGATGTTATACAGAATACAACAAAAAAACTGTACAATTTCAACAAACAAACTTTCACAGCCGACAACACAGGTTAAAAAAAGGGAATAAATACAATGTAGTTTGGCCCTAGAATAAGTGGGATTATTGCACTAGAATAAATGTAGTTATTGCACTAAAATAATGTAATTATTGCAAGAAAATATGTATAGTTATTGTATCATAATCCATGTAATTATTGCACGAGAATAAATTAAATTATTTCCCTGCAATAAATGTAATTATTGTACTAGAATACGATTATTTATTGTGCTAGAATACGTGGAATATTTGCACTAGAATAAATGTAATTATTGCACTAGAATACAATTATTTGTACACTAGAATGAATGTAATTTTTGTACTACAATACAATTATTTATTGTGCTAGAATACGTGAAATATTTGCACTAGAATAAATGTATTTATTGCACTAGAATAGATGTTGTTATTGCACCAGATCCAGGAGATGTGGTCTAGAAAAGATTCATATTGCACGTCAGCGGGTCAGAGATACAAGCGATGAATCCTGCAGAGATAAATACAGAGGACGTCTCAGACAGCCGGTATCTGGAGGGTCTGACGTCTGCAGAACACGGAAGAACAGATAATTAGTAATATAATGAAAACTGATTGTTGAGCTGGAACATTTAGTTCATTCATTGGTTAGTTGTGTGAAGACCATTTGATGCAGTCGAAAGCTCCAGAAAAATGCAAAAATGTGGAACTCGAGTTGAGACAATTTAGTCAACTGAATGTCTTTGGGTTTTGGATGTAGAACATAATGAGCCGAAAATCTAAACAACTGTCCGACTGTACTAAATAAATGCAGTTCCACGTAGCAGCAGCGTGCTCCCTCTTTGTTTTGGGCGGTGGAAGTTTCACTCAGACTTTAAAAGAGTTAATATGTCAAAATAATGAGTAGGTATCTAAAAAAGAATGAATTAATATATCAAAATAATGAATATCTCAAAATAATGACTTACTATCTAAAAAATAATGAGTATCTCAAAATAATGACTTAATATCTCAAAACAATGAGTTAGTATGTCAAAATAATGACTTAGTATTCCAAAATAAGGAGTTAATATCTCAAAATAATGACTTAGTATCTCAAAAAAATGACTTAGTATCTCAAAATAAGGAGTTAATATCTCAAAATAAGGAGTTAATATCTCAAAATAATGACTTAGTATCTCAAAATAATGACTTAGTAATCCAAAATAAGGAGTTAATATTTCAAGATAATGACTTAGTATCTCAAGATAATGACTTAGTATTCCAAAATAAGGAGTTAATATCTCAAAATAAGGAGTTAATATCTCAAGATAATGACTTAGTATCTCAAAATAATGACTTAGTATCTCAAGATAATGACTTAGTATTCCAAAATAAGGAGTTAATATCTCAAAATAATGACTTAGTATCTCAAAAAAATGACTTAGTATCTCAAAATAAGGAGTTAATATCTCAAAATAAGGAGTTAATATCTCAAAATAATGACTTAGTATCTCAAGATAATGACTTAGTACCTCAAAATGATGACTTAGTAATCCAAAATAAGGAGTTAATATTTCAAGATAATGACTTAGTATCTCAAGATAATGACTTAGTATTCCAAAATAAGGAGTTAATATCTCAAAATAAGGAGTTAATATCTCAAGATAATGACTTAGTATCTCAAGATAATGACTTAGTATCTCAAGATAATGACTTAGTATTCCAAAATAAGGAGTTAATATCTCAAAATAATGACTTAGTATCTCAAAATAATGACTTAGTATCTCAAAATAAGGAGTTGATATCTCAAGATAATGACTTGGTATCCAGATGCTCGGCGGTGTCACAGGAGGATGAACCGCCTCACAGCCATTAATCATAGTCGCCCTCCTCCTGCAGCTCAGGTGAAGCAGCGCCTCATTTGTTCCTTAAGTGCAAAATCCCAACGTATGAAGAAAAATAAAATGGGTCAATCGTAGAGAGTGTCGTTGTAGCTGCTGCAGAAATGCATTGTGGGCCTTTGGTCTCACGAAGCAGTGAAAGGTGACATAATCAGCCGCAGCCGGGCTGAGACGCTGGTTCCAATGGGAGTTTCCTGGAGGGAAGGTGACCTTGAGGTAGTGTGCAAAGTGAGGGGTCACTAAAGGGAGGATGCAACCGTGACAGCAACCCTTTACCGGTGTGTTTCGTCCTCTTCAGGCCAACCGAGGGACCTACTCCAGACGCAGCCGGCTCAAGAGGTCCGACGGCAGCACCACCTCCACCAGCTTCATCCTCAGACAGGTAGGGGGCCTCGAACACATCTTACAAAAATAGGCTTACAGCCCAAGAACATGTCCGCCTGCTAAAGCTCTAATCTCAAAGCACAGCACGATATCCATATCTATCTTTCCTTTGAATGAGGGGCCATTGACTGATTCTTTCTTGTTCTTCAGCACAAATATGAAGCCAATGGAAAGTCAGTTAGGATCCTTTTTTGTGGTGGACACACAAATAAAATGCATCCACATGATGAACAACAGTCAGAGCTAGTGAAGTACTTTATAATATCTAAAGAGACGGCTGTTGGTGGACGTGGACGAGTCCATGAAACAGGACTTCAAACTAGAAGACTGGCGTTCAACACCACACGTTTGAGACATTTTTCCAAAAAAAAAAAAGTTGTTTAGTAGACTCAACTATTGATGATTGAGTTGGCTCAACCTAACTGTTGGTGTTTTTTTTTGGCTCAACCTAACTGTTGGTGGTTTAGTTGGCTCAACCTAACTGTTGGTGTTTTTTTTGGCTGAACCTAACTGTTGGTGGTTTTATTGGCTCAACCTAACTATTGGTGGTTTTATTCGCTCAACCTAACTGTTGGTGGTTTAGTTGGCTCAACCTAACTGTTGGTGGTTTAGTTGGCTCAACCTAATTATTGGTGGTTTAGTTGACTCAACCTAACTGTTGGTGGTTTTGTTGACTCAACCTAACTGTTGGTGGTTTAGTTGGCTCAACCTAAATATTGGTGGTTTAGTTGACTCAACCTAACTGTTGGTGGTTTAGTTGGCTCAACCTAATTATTGGTGGTTTAGTTGACTCAACCTAACTGTTGGTGGTTTAGTTGACTCAACCTAATTATTGGTGGTTTAGTTGACTCAACCTAACTATTGGTGGTTTAGTTGGCTCAACCTAACTATTGGTGGTTTTGTTGGTGAAACCTAACTGTTGGTGGTTTTGTTGGTGAAACCTAACTGTTGAATCTGGAGGCATTGAAGTGATTTTGAAAGCAATATTCAGTCTTAATATTTCATTTTGATGTCGTTGGATTCCGACCTTTCGATCGATTGCTTTGTGTTTTAATTGCCCCGCGTGTTGGTCAACCTGTTGCCGTCACATGAAGGTAATGTCGTGTTTCACGGGAAGAACCAAGAGAAAAGAACAGGAGGACAGACGGACAGACGAATGTATTTCACGCTCACCACCTCCTCTGTGATTTATGATTCATGATCGTCATCAGGTGGGCTTTCTTTGATTCCCTCGTGTATCCGTGGCAACGGCCGCCCTTCAACAACAGGGGTCAAGCCCAGGAGGAGGAAGAGGAGGAGGAGGAGGAAGAAGAAGAGGAAGCTGCTCTTCTTCCTCTTCTTCCTCCTCCTCCTCCTTAGCTTCTTCCTCCTCCTCCTCTTCCTCCTCCTCTGTGAGAGATAACGGTTGATGACCGTTTACGGGTTTTTGAGTGGACTGATTGATTGTTTTCCACTAGTTTCACAGAATAAAGGACAGAACGTTAGATGAGTCACCGCTTGAGTGTGTGTGTGTGTGTGTGTGTGTGTGTGTGTGTGTGTGTGTGTGTGTGTGGTGAAAATCTCTCTTGGATGTCTCTCAGACACCGGAGCGGTTGAGAGGACGGCAAAAGCTCGTCCTTTGACATTGGTTGTTTGTTTAGTTGCTAATATATATATATATATATATATATATATATATATATATATATATATATATATATATATATATAGGATTAAAGTGCATTTAATCCCACCAGGTCTTTGTTTTGCGTACATTTCTTCTGCAGAAAGCGTCGTATCCTCATTGCAACGGTCTGTGAGGTATTTTTGAGGTACTTTGTAGGTGTTTTTGAGGTGTTTTTGAGGTATTTTGTAAGTGTTTTTGAGGTATTTTTGAGGTGTTTTTGAGGTGTTTCCCAGTAACGTGAGGGATGATCAGTGCACCTGTGCAAGACCTGCAGTGTTTAAACAACACAAGTACTTGGTTAGTTTCAGTAAAGATAAAGGATTTGGTTGATTTAAATACGGTGAAGTCGCTCGTTGGTTTGTCGACGTTTTGAAGCCTCGAGTTCGACGATTTGACCGTCGCCATCTTGTTTTGTTTTTGCAAACAGAGAACAGGAAGTGACCGCTCTTAATGCTTGGCCATATTGAATGTTGTAGTATTTAATAATAATTTGGTCGTGGCTGTGAACTAAAGACCTCGTCGTTCTCTTTTTTTATTAAAGTCTGAATTTAAGTCCGAGCCCACGTTCACATCTCGGTCACCGAGTTTAATTCCCTTCCGTCTGAGCTGAGATTTGAATGAAGTCTCATTTTGGTGTGACAAAGAATGAAGATGGCTTTCCTCCCAGGAATAAAATGTCCTTTTATGAATGGCAATGCATTAAACACGGACATCCCTAAATGTTGAGCTCGCCGTCTGGAAAGTGAGAAGTGAAGGAGCTTCTTGTCCCCGCTAATCCCTCTATGTAGGTCACATGACTCGAGTCAGCAGCCGCTCATCGGTGAACACCGAGCTGGAGCCGGTCGCTGCTCTCAGCGCGCACGTACGTGCACGACTGGAGCATATGTACATATATGTACAGTATATATATAATATACATATATATATGTATATATATATATACATATATATATATGTATGTATATATGTATATATATATATATATATATATATATATATGTATGTATATATGTATATATATATATATATGTATGTATATATGTACAGTATATATATATGTATATATATATATATGTACAGTATATGTATATATACTATATATACATATACTGTACATATATATGTACAGTATATATATATGTATATGTATGTACAGTATATATATACATATATATGTACAGCATATATATATGTACAGTATATATATATATATTTCTATTTATATATTTATATTTCTATATATATGTACAGCATATATATACATATATAGAGAAAATATATATCTACAGTATATATGTTCAGCATATATATACATATATATATATCTGCTCTATAGGAAGTGGTCGTAGTTGTCATGACGTCACCAGTGAACAGGAAGTGACCATATTGGGACTGAGGAGGAGTGACATAGAGACCTGTCAATCACCTTGTTGCCCCGCCCACAAGAGTACGCTCACAACCAAAACTTTTCGACTCACAAACTAAACATATTTATTTTACTTGAGATTTAACTCTTTTTTTTATTGCAGAGAGGAAAGATTTGCTCTCAAAACTTTAATGTGTATTATTTATTTGAATGATGAGGAAACAAAAGTAACTGTGATGCTGTGGAAAGATGAAACTGCAGTAACACAGTGTGTCAGCAGAGGGCGCTGTTGTTCTTCTCTGTCAACACAAACGTGCTCTCTTTCACTGTAATAAACTATACTACAGTTTATTGATTGTTTTATTGATGTGTTTGGTCGGGATAAAGGAGCACTAGAGTCACATTGCTTTAATTTGAGCCATAAGATATCAGGGTGCAGGGAATTAATGAATATAATGCTAATTAATCTTTAAATTACATCTAGACAGCTTTTAAAACAACTTTGGTTTGAATAGAATATTTTGCTTTTGATGAACTCCTGTCATTTTATTCATCTTCACCTTTTTAAACGGTGTTTAATGAATCTGTTTAATGTTGTGTCTTCATTCTTGACTCGAGGGTTCACTGGAGAAGAAACACAGAGAATCTGCATCTCTTTTGTTCGGCTCTCCGCTTGAATATTATATATTTATTTAATTTAAGGCATTTACATTTATGGAGGTATTGAGTGATAAGATCCACGGCCACGTTTCATAAAATGTAAAAAAGCAGATATTTCTGATCGTGATGAATTAATTATTATCCGTCCTTCGAACGCTTTCAACAACGAAAATATGATTAAATTAAATTAAAATAAAACCTCAAAACCTTCGAGACTTTAAAAATGTTTCTCCTCTTGGTGAATTTTACAGATTTTAAAGTTAGTGCACATACAAACACACACAGACACACATACATATATACACACACACAGACACACATGCATATATACACACACACATACATACATACATATATACACACACACATACATACATACATATATACACACACACATACATACATACATATATACACACACACATACATACATATATGCACACACATATACACAGACACACACATACACACACCGACACACAAACACACACAGACACACACACATACAAACACACACACATACACAGACACACAGACACACAAACACACACAGACACATACACACAAACACACAGACACACACACACACAAACATATACACACATACACAAACACACACACACACATATACACACACACAAACACACAGACACACACACACACATACATATACACACAAACACACAGACACACACATACATATACACACATACACACAAACACACAAACAGACACACACACACATACATATACACACAAACACACAGACACACACATACATATACACACAGACACACACACACACATACATATACACACAAACACACAGACACACACATACATATACACATACACACACAAACACACAGACACACACATACATATACACACAGACACACACATACATATACACACACACACACACACACATACACACACAAACACACAGACACACACATACATATACACACATACACACAGACACACACATACATATACACACACAGACACACACAGACACACACACACACAAACAGACACACAGACACACAAACAGACACACACACATACAAACACACAAACACACATACATATACACACACAGACACACACAGACACACACAAACAGACACACACACACACACACACATACACACATACA
This sequence comes from Taurulus bubalis, assembly GCF_910589615.1. NCBI lineage: Eukaryota > Metazoa > Chordata > Actinopteri > Perciformes > Cottidae > Taurulus > Taurulus bubalis. Next base: position 2,277,357 of record NC_136589.1, on the reverse strand, counting down.
TATACACACACACATACACACAAACACACACAGACACACACATACATATACAGACACACACAAACACACAGACACACACACATACACAGACACACACAAACACACAGACACACACACACATACATATACACACATACACACAAACACACAGACACACATACATATACATATACACACACACATACAAACACACACACAGACACACACAGACACACACAAACACACAGACACACGCACATACATATACACACATACACACAAACACACACACATACACACACACACAAGCACACACACATATACACACACACATACAAACACACACAGACACATACATATACACAAACACACACAGACACACACACAGACACACACAAACACACAGACACACACACATACATATACACACAGACACACAAACACACACACATACATATACACACACATATACATATACACACACACAGACACACAAACACACACACACATACATATACACACACATACACACACACAAACACACACACATACATATACAAACACATACACACACACAAACACAGACACACACACATACACACAGACACACACACACACACACACACACACACACACACACACACACACACACACACACACACACACAAATAAGCACACACACAAACACACACACACACACACACGCACACACACACAAACACCCCTGCACCTCCTCTCTCTTCCTCTTCCTCTTCCTCACTCACACACTGGATCCTCCGTCAGCCAATCAGCAGCTGGTCCCGCCTCCAGCAGCCGGAGGAAGGCAGGGATTGGCTCGTGTGCCGTGGAGCTCGGGAGGCAGATGCCAGGTCCGCTGAGCCTCCGGGGACGACGGGCTGCCTGCAGACAGTGGAACCAACCCCGGCTCGGCTCGGGGCGAGAACATCCCTTCGGCGGGGAACCAACGTTTGGGTCTTTCCTTCCCTGCCGCTCTGGGCTCCAGTCCCATGTGGAGACGCAGGCTGCTGGGCTCCGTCACGCCTCCCCCGGCCTCACCCGGCCTCTCTGGAACAGGTTGATCGCCCCACTCTGCCTTTTTTTCGGACTCCCTCTCCTCCATGTACGATAACTTGTACCTGCATGGATTTGAAGACTCGGAGGCGGTGAGTGGAGGAAGAACCAACAACCTCACGCGCTGTGTGGCGGCGCGGCTCGCTGATCCCTTTCCACGCGGAACGGGGGATGAGCGCGCACGCTTCTCGGGGGAGTTTGAAGAGGAGGGCGGGGGGGGGTGCGTGTGTGTGTGTATGTGTGTGTGTGTGTGTGTGTGTGTGTGTGTGTGGTGTGTGTGTGTGTGTGTGTGTGTGTGTGTGTGTGTGAGTGTGTGTGTGTGTG